>NW_006290305.1:3034976-3037915 GCF_000327345.1 Myotis davidii | reverse complement strand
TGCGGAAGATGTGGTAGTCTTATACGTCGAGTATATAACAAACTCTGTATTGTGAGTGGAAAGGTTAGGGGTTCGTCTTATACGCCCAGTCGTCTTATACGCCGGCAAATACGGTATGTCAGTTTGTTAGAGCCGCCAGGACAAAGTACTACAGACTGGGGACTTAAGCTACACAAATGTATTTTCTCACAGTTCTGGAGGCTAGAAGTCCAAGATCAAGGTGTCCTCAGGTTTGACTTCTCCTGAGGCCTCTCACCTTGTCTTGCAGATGATCTCCTCCTCCTTCCTGTGACTGTGTCCAATTCTGTCTTCTTATAGGGACACCACCATTCATATAGAACTGGGTTCATCCATTATCCCTTTTTAAAAATGTATCTTTATTGTTGAAAGTATTACAGATATCCCCTCCTCCCCCCATGGACCCCCTTTACCCCTCTCCTGCCTCTCCCCAGGCCTTCACTGAAATATTGTCTGTGTCCATGGGTTATGTATTTATGTATGTAAGTTCTTTGGTTAACTTCTCTCCCTCCCGCCTTCCCTCAGTGATTCGTCAGTCTGTTGTCTCTTTAACAGGCCTCTCTCCAGATAATGGTCACATAATGAGGTACCTGGGGGTTTGGGTTCAACGTATGAATTTTGGGGGTGGCACAAATCAGCCCATGACACCAACTTTCCACATATGAGGTTAAGAATGGTCCTGGGCCCACTTCTAGGGATTAAATGAGATGGAAAAAAAAAAAAAGCTCAGCAAATGTCCAGATCAGCACATCTTGGCCCTGGATACTGATTTCAACGTAACTGGGAAGCCAGAGAAGTGGGTAGAAAAAAGGAAAAACTTCATTTGACATTTTGTTTATTTAGACTTTGCTTTGTTCCGGAAAGGACATGAGGGGAGGGGCTCCCAGATTTAAAAGGACATAAAGGGCAAGACACAGGAGACAAGGGACCCTGTGCAGGCACCTTGCTACCTCTTCCTGGTGACCTGCGTGCCCACCGAGGCTTCACCCTTGGAGGAGGGGTGAGCAGGCCCAGGTAGGAAGTCTTTCGAGGCAGGGCACCGTACTCTGGGGACTTACCAAAGTTAACGTGGCTTCCTGCATTAAAGAGGCAGTGTACGGACTGGTGGTGAAGAATATTTTACGTTGCCATGAAGAATCATCACTGAAGCAGGAGAAACCTGGATAACCCGTTAGGAAAAGCTGATTTCAATATTCAATGATTCACAGACATTTATTAAGCACCTATTATGTGCCATGCTGTATGCTGATCCCTGGAGGCAACATTGGTGGTGAGCAAGTTTTCAGTAACATTAGTAAACACACAAGTACAAAGTACATGTATATTAACCCGTATAACGCTTACCAAAAAATGTTTTTACAGTTGAGGAAACTGAGGCAAAGAGGATATTTGTAACTTGCTCAAATCCACACAAGGAAGAACTGAAGCCAATGTTTTAACTTAAGAAAATCTGGATGGCTCCAAATATCATACTGATAAAAACCACATGACTCTGCCTTTAGTTGGAAGTTAGACAAAGAAGTTATGAAGGCTTTCTCTCTGGATTTTTTAGATGGGCTGAGATCTGGAATAAGAGTTTATCTAAAGATATAACTGAGCTTTCAGATTGATCCAGGTGGAAAGTAGGGGTGAGGGGAGAGCTGACCAGAAAGGGGAACTGAAAAGAGGCCAAAGAGAAATTTCATGACTTCTAATTTTGCTTGGTAATCTCGAATGAAAAACTGCCATGAAAATGCATGTATTTCATTTTAAAATGCAGCATTCAGAGCACAGTCTTAATTAAATATTTTTAGAAGTCCAGCTTCCTATCTTGAAAATAATGAAAAAGGTGAACAAAAATGATGGTGTTCACATGCCCCCAGCTACCCCAAACTGGCCTATGGTTGGAGCTGAGGCAATCCTGGAGCTGTGGGACTAGAATACTGGGCAAGGCGGAGGGAGAGACGAAAGCCCTACCCAGCTCTGGATTCCTAATTCCTCCGTGTTCTTTTTGTCTCATACCATACACCTACAGTCTCTCTACAATGAGTATTGAGAAACTTTAATGTACAGTGCTCATGGACAAAAGCTAAAAACATTTAATCCCATCATTAGGTTAATGGGGTAAAAGATACCCCACCAAGTTTCCTGTACAAACTCCCATTGTTCTCTAGGCTTTCAGTCCTGGCACTGTAGAATAATTTTATGTGGGTCAGCATCTTTTATAAAGCAGTAGTAGGCACAGCAGCTTATGAAATTAAACTCCTGGACACCTCGGGGTGTGTCCCTCTCTCGGGAAATGCTTTTTTGTTTGTTTATGTTTAGATGGTACCGGGGTTCCGCAGCGTTCAAGGATCCAAGGTGGAAAAGGTCATCCTCATTACCGAGAGGGGCCAGTCACCCAGTTAGGGCTCTACATTGGAGTTTTGAGTTCAGACAGTTATAAAATCCAGAAACTGTCATCCTAGTGTTTAGTTTTGAGCTTGTCGATTGCATCCAAGCATTCGGGAACACAGGAGCTTTGTGCTCTCTGCCGCGAGCGAGGAGGACTAGCGCCACGGCCGACCGGGCGGGAGGAGAACATCATCGGGCACCCAGCGGTCTTCACTCGGAGCGACCCGCTAGGAGTTGAAGAAGTTCCTTTAGGTCTGACCTAAGTTAGGATGTGACCGCCCCTCGGGCCACGCGTGCGCGGGCCGCCGGGCTTGGGCGAGAGGGTCAGAGGCGCCCCCAGTTGGGACCGATAGCACATCCGTGCTGGGCTGAGTCGTAGCCTCAGCCGCGCATGCCCGCCCAGATGGCAGCCTGCCCCGGACCCGGCTCCGGTCAGGCTCAAAGGCTTCTACCGCCGGCCCCCGGCCCGGCACCCTCCCTTCTCCCGCCCTACCAGTGCCGACCAGAGTGCAGTCCAGGAGCCATCACAGCGAGGAGGGGGTGGGGCT
>NW_006290305.1:3031704-3034538 GCF_000327345.1 Myotis davidii | reverse complement strand
CTGGGGTGGTGAAGGTCCCGCGCAGCCGGGCCGTGCGCGGTAGGCGTCTGGTGACGGCTGACCGAGGCGTGATAAGTGAAAGAAGTCTTTGTGTTAGTTTCCTGCATAGACCTTCCCTTTACCTTCTACCCCCAGGAGCCGGGAGGGGAGCACCTCTTTTTCCACGTGGTGGTGGCTAGCACCCCTTAAAGCCTGCTGCCCAGGGCCCCTCTCCTTTGGCCGTGGATGGCGCACTGTAGGTGACTTGACCTTTGCGTAGGCTAGAGCACGTAACAATATATTGACTATGCAAATCAGTCCAGGGCCTTAGATGTTTCTCCCAGGCCTGAATGTCACAGCTGTTGGTATTGAAAGACCTTTGAATTGATCCGGAGGCCAGGACATGGGTGTGGTTTCCCCCAGGTTTAAACCCCAGCTGTGGGGAGACCTGGGCGGCTTGCTGTTTGTCCACAAGCGTCCTAAATGCAAACTTACTCTGAACCGCAGCCTCAAAGTGGCTCCACTCAGCGATTGGAGAAACTTACTAATAACCGACCCGCAGGAGGAAAACCAAGCAGCGGAGCGTAAACCTGAGAGGCTCGCGTTTGAAAATGCAGCCCCTTTCTTTTCTCACTTTCATTTTTGTGTGTTTTGT
Source organism: Myotis davidii (assembly GCF_000327345.1). NCBI lineage: Eukaryota > Metazoa > Chordata > Mammalia > Chiroptera > Vespertilionidae > Myotis > Myotis davidii. The sequence goes on along the minus strand of NW_006290305.1, from coordinate 3,033,904 downwards.
TCCCCACATTCTCCTGGGTGTCTTCAGTGCCTGATAGGGGCGCGGTTCCCCTTGCAGGATGGATCGGTGGGTCCTGGCTCTCCGAGGACTGCCAGGCAGGGGTTAGGTTGAGTGGGAAGATGGCTTACTCCCGCTTTGCTTGTTGAGGCCGGTGCTTGTGTTCTGGAGGATGAAGATGGACAGGAGAGGAGCTGTGGGAGGAGATGGACGTGGCATCCAAAGAGCATTTTCTCTTTCAGGTCTACCAGGCTGGAAATGCTAAGTTTTCCCACCGTGTAAAATCGGGCTCTTTTCAGTCCTGAATTTGAAGTGAGTCGTCATGTCTACAGTGGATAGTGCTTTACCTGGATATGAACCCTCTGACCCCCTTTAAAAGTTACTCTTCACGTTTAGCATTGGAGGGCCCTCCCTCTGTGGTTTTAAAGACCCAGGACTCAGGCGGGAAGGAATGCATGACTTAAAGGAGTGCTGTGAAGCTATCCTCTGGCTCCATCACCTTCCCCTCCTGCACAAAAAGGAGATCCCAAACCTTATGAGCTAGAATGTGAAGCTCCTGGGAACATTCTTCCTGGAAAGCACATCCGTTGTATTGGGGGGGGGGGGGGGTTCCTCTCCTGCCCCTCCCCCCTCCCTCCAAGCCCCCTCACTGCCTTTTCAGAGTGACTGTCACTGGGATATTTAGTAACTTTTACATTCCACCCTAAAACTTTCCTTCCTTGAGGCTTTGAGGAAAAGCCAGCTTAGGAGTCAGGCACTTCTGTGTAAATCCTGGTGAGTTGTTACAGGTTTCTGTGGTTTTTCAAACTTAGATCCTTGAAGATACAGAGGGGTTTTAAAACATTTGAACAGATGGTTACCTAGAACTTGCAATACGGCAGGCACAATTCTAAGGGTCTTACAAACTTTAACTTATTTAGAAGATATCTATGTGTTTGCAATTTGCCAACAATGTGGGGTTTTTTTTTTAAGAGGGGGAAGGGTGAAATAAAGATTCTGCCATTAGGAGTCTTGTCAGGGAGCCCAGGACTCCGGGCTCCCTCTTGAGCATTATGCTGATGCTTCCTGCCTGCCCGCCCGGCGTGAGGAGGATGGCCGGATGGTCTGTGGCTGGGACAAACAAGCCACACAGGTCGTTGCGACCTGTGCAAAGAGGGACAGATTGTCTAATCGTGTTCTTAGTAATGGGGTGCGGCTTGGGAAAAGCTGACCTTGAGCCAGACAGGCCAGAGAGGAATGAAAAGGTAGTTCGTGGTGATCCTTTTTGAGTCCTTCTTAACTAATGCAGTGTTTGGCACTTTTGCTGTGGCCTTGTGGCCCAGAATGCCCACCCCGTCACCGGTACCCAATGTTCTGCTATTATATTGAGTTTGCTACCCTCAGCTGCTCCTGAGACAGTTTATGTGTTCTGAATTCCCGAGTCTGGGTTCCGTTTGCTGAAAGGTAGAACAAGAGGGAGGGGGCCTCCCAAGAGATGAATATCACTGCCCTTGATCTTTCAGACATTGGTTCGGGTCAGGGCAGCACTAGACACTTTGCTGCCCGTTTCTGAGTCTCCACAAAAGCAACCTGTGTGGCCTCCCTGGCCCAGAGTGCGACCTCTGCACGAAGGCCTCCCCATTCCCCCCTCTTCCTCCTTCACTCTCCACCACCCAGACCTGCAGTCCCTCTAAAACTCATCCCTTCCCTTCCGGGCCCAGCCACCCACACCACTCAGGAGCCCCTCCCTAGCTGCTGGGCTTTGGACACCCCATCACCACCACTAATACATACAGCAGTATTCATGGAAATGGATGTCTGTCATATTTTTTGTGACAGGTGAACAAAAGTATCATAGAAAACCATGCTTTTTAAAAAATATATTTTATTGATTTCAAAGAGGAAGGAAGAGAGAATCATTGGTCGGCTGTCTCCCGCAATCAAATATTAATTGAGCATATTGGTTCTGGCCGAAAACTATGATTTTTTAATTGTCCTGGCAAGGGTAGATGCAGGTTTTGTTGGTCCTATAGAGCTTAAACAAATTAGGGGCCCTCTTAACAAAAAAAAATATACAAAACTACAAATTCAAAATTAAATATAAAAATTACTTAGAATAGCCGAAGCCAGTTTGGCTCGGTGGATAGGGCATTGGCCTGCGGACTGAGGGGTCCCGGGTTCGATTCCGGTCAGGGGCATGTCCCTGGGTTGCGGGGCCATCCCC
>NW_006290305.1:3026015-3031682 GCF_000327345.1 Myotis davidii | reverse complement strand
TTCTGGCCGAAAACTATGATTTTTTAATTGTCCTGGCAAGGGTAGATGCAGGTTTTGTTGGTCCTATAGAGCTTAAACAAATTAGGGGCCCTCTTAACAAAAAAAAATATACAAAACTACAAATTCAAAATTAAATATAAAAATTACTTAGAATAAGAAAAATCAACAGTATAAATTTTAAGATGCTAGCAATATAACAAAATATATAAAAATAAATCTAACTACTTCTCAATCTTCTATAATACTTTTTTTCACTTTTTTTGGCTTTATACTCTGCATCTTTGGATGACAATGATTTGGGGATATTTTCTCTGGAGAGAATAGAAAGATAAACTTAGGCTTTCTTAGAGCATGGATGATTGAAATTTATTTAGGCTTCAAACTTGTTACTGGTCATATAAATTTTTAGGATTGCCATCAAATTTGAGAATCCTGTCACTTTTCTTTTATATATTCGTTGTAAGATGTGAGAGAATTTTCCACAGACCAGCATCTGGCTCCACAGAGTTGAAGCCTTGTTTCTTTCCATGCTCCCTGGTGCCAGCTGCCACTGTCCACGCTCACACACCCCTCTGGTCCTGCCCTTCGTGTCACCATGCCAGGCCAGTTGGTGTGGTAGGCAGTGGAAGCATTTCTGGAAGCCATTCCTACACCGGATGACTCACAATAACTTACCGACAGATGTGACTGCAGATATATCCCATCAAACCCAAAGTAAATCCATCTCTACTCAATTTCCGTTTAGCCAAAAAAGCTAAAACCCCACTCCAGTGCCACCTGGTAGGAAATATGATGGAGGGGAGGTCATAGTGGAAGGAGCAGTTAGATCTGCAATTAGAGGAGTTGAGTGTTGCAAACTTAAAAGAGGTGCTTATGTGCGACCCTGTCAGCACACTTTGCCATGGTCCCTGGCAAAGCCTCGAGCCTTAAAGGGCCTTGAAGCCCCAATGCCATGAGCTCCCCAGTGAATTCATCTCTGAGTGCTGGTAGGAACATCTCAGGAAAAGGCAGAAAAGGAAAATCCAACCCTCTACCCTCAGAACTTCAGACAGCATCTCTCTAGTCGCCTTACATACCCATGCAGGCTACCCTCCCCCAGGCCCAGGCTTGAGAAGCGAAGCCTATTGTCCCAACAGCCCCTGAGTGGACCAGGCCTTTGTTCGGCCAGATCAAACTCGTCTGCATCTTCTACACACATTGCCTTTTCCTGCCCTTCTTGCCTATGTTTATTGAAAACCATACTGTCCCGTCAGGGCTGGGTTGCTGTGCCCCGTCCTTCCTGGACCTTCCAGGGTGGCTTCCTTCTCTGTCCTGTGCCTCTCCCCCATCCTGCTGACCCTTCGTCCCTGGTCCGGTTGGTGTGCTCTCCCCACCCTGGGCTCTGAATGTGCAGCTCCCCAGAGCAGAGAGCGCACGTTGGTGGACTCTGACCCAGTATCATCTATTTGTCTGGCTGGCTTTGACCACAAGCTATTGTTGTGACTTGTGATTTTCATTGTTACCCGTTATTCACACAGGGAGTTTTCTAAGTGAAACACTACTAAAAGGACTGTCGTGAAAAACAGCAATGTCCTGGCCCATGTCATCCTTTTACTTTTCCCCAGAGATCACTGTATTTAATTTTCTGAGTTGCACCCATTTGTAAATAATAGGATTCCTACCACTCACGTAGATGTTATATTGGGCTGTGTGGCTGAGTTATCTGTGTGGTTCCATTGGTATCCATTATCACATTCTTCTTCTTTTTTTTTTTTTAATCCTCACCCGAGGATATTTTTTCCATTGACTTTTAGAGAGAGTGGGAGGGAGAGGGAGAGACAGAGAGAAATATTGAGGTGAGAGAGACACATTGATTGGTTGCCTCCCACATGCCCTGACCAGGGCCCATGCCCCTGACCAGGGCTGGGAGCCTGCAACTGAGGTACGTGCCCTTGACCGGAATCGAACCCTGGGCCCATCAGTCCACAGGCTGACGCTCTATCCTCTGAACCAAACCGGCTAGGGCTCCATATCACATTCTGATGATCATGCAATTGTAATGCAAGGCTGAATCAGGCAGTATGGCTATATTACATATTCCTTTATTTCTTATACAATCTGTATTTTTTTTTTCAATCCTCACCTGAGGATATGTTTTTATTGGTTTTGTTTATTTATTTATTTATTTTGAGAGAGAGAAACATTGATGTGAGAGAGAAACCTGAAGCCTGGATAGTGCCCCGACTGGGAATCAAACCTCAGACCTTTTGGTGCATGGGGCGATGATCCAACCAATTGAGCAACCCGGCCACGGCACAGCCTGCATTTTTCTTAAAGTGAAAAATAAGGTGGTTTTCCTTGTTGTTTTGTTTTTTGCTTAGTTTTCTGTGTACCCATTGATAGTCATCTTCCGACTTCCCAACAGTATTTTTTAATTATCTGTGTCAAAATCATCAGGTTAGTGCAGCCGTGGGCAAACTACAGCCCGCGGGCCAGATCCGGCCCGTTTGAAATGAATAAAACTAAAAAAAAAAAAAAGACCATACCCTTTTATGTAATGATGTTTACTTTGAATTTATATTAGTTCACACAAACACTCCATCCATGCTTTTGTTCCGGCCCTCCGGTCCAGTTTAAGAACCCATTGTGGCCCTCGAGTCAAAAAGTTTGCCCACCCCTGGGTTAGTGGCTGCAGAGAAGTGGTCCTCACACTTTCCTTTGTATCTGAAGTGCCTGGAAGGTTTTTCAGGGCAAGCTGAGTCCCACCCCTGGTTTCTGATTCCTGAAGTCTGGAGTAAATTAGCATTTCCACCGAGTTCCCAGCTGATACGGATACTGCTGATCTAGAAAGCAGCCCTTTGTCTAGTAGCCAGATTAGACCACTCTGTTTCCCAGACACTTTGATAGCGCAGTTGGAGCGTTGTCACATGCACCAAAAGGTCACAGGTTCAATTCCTTGTCAGGGCACATACCCAGGTTACAGGTTTGATCCCTGGTTGGGGTGCATACAGAGGCAACGATCCATGTTTCTCACATTGATGTTTCTTCTCTCTCTCTTTCTCTCTCTCTCTCTCTCTTTGAAATAAATAAAAACATATCCTTGGGTGAGGATTAAAAAACACACACTTTCATAACTACTGCTATATAGTATTTTGTTATGTGAATATATGATAATTTACTTTCAACTTTTTAAAAAAATATATTTTTATTGATTTCAGAGATGAAGGGAGAAGGAGGGAGAGATAGAAACATCAATGATGAGAGAGAATCTTCCATGCCCCCTACAGAGATAGAGCCTGCAACCTGGGCATGTTCCCTGACAGGGCATCAAACTGGTGACCATTCTGTGCACAGGAGGATGCTCAACTGACTGAGCCACTCTGGCCAGGGCTGATTGTGGTTTTAATCTGCATGTCCCATGTGACCAATGAACTTAAGTATCTTTTGTGTGTTTATTGGCCTCCTGGATATCTCTGTTTTTAAACAGAGAATGGTGGTATTAAATGATGGTTAGAGATTATTTGCTCAACAAATATTTAAAGGGTAACTCTGGAAAGAACTTTAGCCTTTACTCTGAGTGTGAGGAGAGGGTTTGGTCAGAGTCCTGTGTGGGGCCCGCCCTGGGCTGCATGGGGCCCCACAACATGGAGGGACCAGAGCGGATATCTGAAAGGAAGCTGTTAAAATAATAGCCCAGGTGAGAAATGAGGGTGGGTTTGCCTGGGATGTAATGAAGGAAGTGGTAAAAACAGGTGTATTTCGCATGCTGAGGTTCAAGCTTTGCTGTTGGAGTCGAATTAGGGTGTGAGAGAGAGAGAGGAGGCAGGGATGCCTTCAAGGTTCAGGCCTGCAAAACTGGTTGAATGGATTTGCTGTTTCCTGAGATGGCGAAACTGCAGGAGGGGCAGGATTGGAGGTGGGAGAATGGTGTTGTGTTTCCAGCATGCTGCACTTGAATTGACTGTGGGTTATTCTAAGTGATGGTGAGTTTGGAACCAGAGTTCAGGGTAGAAGTTCAGGGTTGAGACTCCAATTGGAGAGCCATTGGCCTGGGATGATATGAAGACCCAGGACAGGGAGAGAGCGGGCTTGTCCACCCCTGGGCTCGGCCATGGGATGGTCCCCAAGTCAAGCTCCTGGTTTTTCCTCTAGGACAGCGGTTCTCAACCTGTGGGCCGCGACCCCTTTGGCGGTCGAACGACCCTTTCACAGGGGTCGCCTAAGACCATCCTGCATATCAGATATTTACATTACGATTCATAACAGTAGCCACATTACAGTTACGAAGTAGCAACGAAAATAACTTTATGGTTGGGTCACAACATGAGGAACTGTATTTAAAGGGCCAGAAGGTTGAGAACCACTGCTCTAGGAGATCCTCAGATGTCAGTATGTGGAGGTCTTGGGTTGCCCATTTCTTCAGAAGCGCCTGCCCACTTGAGGAAGGCAGTTGAGGGGTGATGATTTCACCATTTCCCTGCCTTTCGTCCCCTGTCTCACCGTGCCCCCACACACACACTGCTCCGTGCCCCAAGTCCAGGCCTCCAGTTCCCGCTTAGCTCCAAAGGGCGGGGGTCAGCCTGCACTGACAGTTGTAAAACTTTCGCCAACGTTTAAAACCCCAGCCAAGACAGAGTCCCCGTGGGACAACAGCTGGCAGGCGCAGAGTAGCAGCTGCTCCTTTTGGGGTCCAAGTGTCCAAGGCTCACTAGTCCCTGACCCTTGTGCAAAGCCAACTGCCATTTTCCCGATACATGATTGTAAGGAAAGTGGCATGTTTCTTATGCCCATTTTGCTAATAGAAGTTGTTCGCGCCCTAGCCAGTTTGGCTCAGTGGATAGAGCGCTGGCCCGCAGACTGAAGGGTCCCAGGTTCAATTCTGGTCAAGGGCACATGCCCGGATTGCTGGTTTCATCCCCAGTGTGGGGTGTGCAAGAGGCAGCTGATCCATGATTCTCTCTCATCATTGATGTTTCTATCTCTTTCTCCCTCTCCCTTCCTCTTTGAAATAAAAAATATGTATTAAAAGAAAAAAGTTGTTGGAGAAAAATGAGAAGGAACACTTTTCTTCCAGAGGCGTTTGTACCTGCAGCCCTTCCATGAGCCCAGCCCTTGGTGCAGGAGTGAGTCAGTGAAATCCCACCTGCGCCTCACTAAGGACAGAAGAAAAGGCTGGTGTCACGCTCACACGGAAGTGAATGGGCCTGTGTGGATACTTAAACCCCAGCCCAAATGAGACACAGTAGTGGCATGTTCTGTCTTTGGGGTGGGGGGAGCGTAGCCAGAGGATGGAAACGCCACTAGTGGCCCCACCTACCCCCAGCCCTAGGAGTGGGGTCTGGGTAGGGGAGCTCAGGTCCCGAGAAGCTGAGGTTTGGAGAGAGAAAAGTAAGTTTCGTCTCTTGGCGTCATGGGGCCAGACCTAAGGCTGGCCTGGCTTACATCTTTCTCCCATGGAGATAAGGGACGAATTCAGCCGAGGGCCAATGTCACGTCCGCTGTAGCTAAGCCAGTCTCAGAACCATGTGTCCACTGTCCCAGCTCCCGACTGCAGAGGCCAGGCAGCGTCTTGGCCACGTGGTGGTGTATTCAGCACCCCAGGCCTCCTCTGAACTAGCCTTGCTGGGCACCCAGCCACCTCCCATGCCAAATCCAGGGGACCCTCTTCACCCACATGAAATTCAGGCT
>NW_006290305.1:2977472-3025810 GCF_000327345.1 Myotis davidii | reverse complement strand
TTTTCTGGTCAAGGGCACATGCCTGGGTTGTGGGCTTGATCCCCAGTGGGGGTCGTGCAGGAAGCAGCCGATCAATGATTCTCTCTCATCGTTGATGTTTCTTGCTCTCCCTTCCTCTCTGAAATCAATACAAAAATATTTTTTTTAAAAATTTTGTCTAACACATGTTCTCACAAATAACTAGAGTGGTGACAGTCCAAGTTCATATAAAAATTATTTTGTGTACCAAGACCATTAAATGCACTTCCTCATTTAATTCTTACAACAATCCAATTTCTTAGATACTACTGTTATTACAGATGTGCAAACTAAGGCTCTGAGAAGCTAATGATTCCCCCAGGGCCTCCCAAGTGAAGTTTAAATTCAGATCTGTATGATGCTAAAGTGAATCGGTGGAAATAAGAATTACATTTAGACAGGGAAAGGTTTCATGTGCGTTTTCTTCATGTACTACAGAGTTTCCAAGTTTTAAAATGTTTATTTTTATTATTTTTAAATTCAGCAGTCCAGCTCTAGAGCCTTAGCCATTCTGCCATTTCTTTTTTTAAATTTTTTATTCAATTTTCTTAAACTTATTAAAAACAAACAGTTCACCCATTTCTCCCACCCCCTTCAGCCCCCTGCCTCTTAGAACCACCAATCTGTTCTCTGTGTCTGTGAGCTTGGGGTTATATATACTACAGTTCTTTGCTCATTCATCCATCAATGAACACTGGTTGCTTCTAAATCTTGGCTATCCTATATAATAAAAGGCTAATATGCAAATCGACCGAACGGCGGAACAACCGGTCCTATGACGAACACTGACCACCTAGGGGCAGACGCTCAATGCAGGAGCTGCCCCCTGGTGGTCAGTGCACTCCCACAGGGGGAGCGTCACTCAGCCAGAAGCCGGGCTCATGGCTGGCGAGCACAGTGGCGGTGGCGGGATCCTCTCCCGCCTCTGCAGCAGCGCTAAGGGTGTCTGAGGGCTCCCGGACTGTGAGAGGGTGCAGGCTGTGCTGAGGGGACCCCCTCCCCCTGCCCCAAGTGCATGAATTTCGTGCACCAGGCCTCTAGTTGTATATAATGCTACAGTGAAAATGGGGGCAGAGATCTTACCAGTTTGAGTTTTTGTTTTCTTTAGAAGTGGAATTGCTGGATCATATGATAATTCTATTTTTAATTTTTGAGGAGCCTCCATACTGTTTTCCATAGTGATTTCACCCATTTACATTCTCACCAACAGTATCCAAGAGTTTCTTTCTCTCCACACCCTCGCCAACACTGATTTCTTTAATTTTCTTTCTTTTTTTTGATGATAGCCTTTCTAACAGGTTTGAGGTAATATCTCATTGTGGTTTTGATTTGCATTTCCTTGATAATTAGTGATGTTGAGCACTTTTTCATATATGTGTTCACAATCTGTATGTCTTTGGAAAATGTCTATTCATATCTTCTGTCCATTTATTAATTGGGTTGTTTGTTTCTTTGTTATTGAGTTGTATGAGTTATTATATGTTTTGAATATTAGTCTCCTATCAGATGTATGATTTGCAATTATTTTCTCCCATTTAATAGGTTGCCTTTTCATTTTGTTGATGGTTTCCTTTGCTTTGCAGAAGCTTTGTTAGTTTAAGGAATTCCCACTTATTGGTTTTTTGCTTTTGTTGCTTTTGCTTTTGGTGTCAGATTTAAAAAATCATCGCCAAGACCTTTGTTAAGGAGCTTATCACCTGTTTTCTTATTGGAGTTTTGTGGTTTCAGGTCTTAAGTTCAAGTCTTTCATCCATTTTGAGTTATTTTATGTGTATGATATAAGACAGTGATCTAGTTTCATTCTTTTGCATGTGGCTGTCCAGTTTTTCCAGCATCCTTTATTGAAAAGACTATCCTTTCCCCATTGTATATTCTTGACTCGTTTGTTGCAGATTAATTGAGCATATATATGTAGGTTTATTTCTGGGCTCTCAATTCTGTTCCGTTGATCTGTGTGTCTGGTTTGCAGCCAATGCCATACTGTTTAATTACTATAGCTTTGTTATATAGCTTGAAATCAGGGAGTGTGGTGCCTCCATCTTTGCTCTTGCTTTGGCCATTCAGGGCTTTTCAGGATTCTATACAAATTTCAGGATTTTTTTTTCTATTTCTATGAAAAGTGCCATTGGAATTTTGATAGGGTTTACGTTGAACCTGTATATTTTTTTAGATTAGCCATTAACTCATGGTGACCTTAAGGAATCTAGTTTTTATAGTGATCTCATATATGAAAATCCATCAGGTAAGTTTGGCAAATTTCCATTTCAGTGCATATTGCCCTCGTGGGCCTGGAGCCAAGAGGAGAGCAGACCTACTTAGTGTTGTAGGGAAGAGTGGTCCGGAGCTACTAAGATGAAAAGCAGAGCTTCTGCCTCGGGAAGCTCACTATCTAGTGGAAGACACAGGCCCGTGCCTGAGGGTGATGGAACACCAAGGTCTGTGCAGTAGCTGAGACGTGCATTCATGCTACGGAACCACTGACCAAGAGAAGGTGCCTGCCCCAAAGTGGGCTGGTGGAGGGCTACACAGACAGCTTTCTGAGAGAACGGACTTGAGTGGACTGTCCAAGGACAAATGGGCAGGAGGCATCCAGGGTGGCCATTGCAGGCACAAAGAACATCATGTTCAAAGACACAGGGTGTGGAGGGAGACCCCCAGAGAGGTCTTGGGCACGGCAAGGGGACAGGGCCAGAGTGCTGTGGGGCCAAGAGTTGCCAGGGCATCTGTGGAGGACCTCACACCAGACACCGGCCCGCCGTCCTCTTGGTGAGCCCAGCAAGCCACAGAGGGTGCCAGCAGGTAGATCTGCTTTCCAGAGAGGCCACTCTGCACAGGGCGGACAGCACTACAGAGGAGCAAGACCAAAGATGTAGGAAGCTGTTTAACAATGCAGCAAGTGATGGTAGGCAGTGTGAGAAGGGCAGCATACTTTCGGAAAATAATTCAGAAGTGCATCTGGATGTGTAACTGGATGAGTGGGTGGTGAGCCAGGGCCCGAAGGAGCAGCAGCAGATGCGAGAGGACTGGCCACAGCACTCTGGGCGGCCTGCCCTGCTGCCACAGGACACGGGACCATTCAGGCCCGTGGCCTTCCTTGTGATACATGCCGCACGTAATGAACATAGCACACCAATAATGCTAATAAAATCAGAAAAGAAATGCTTAAAAAAAAAGAACATGATACAACATGCTCCGTCTGAACCCATAAATCTTCCCTCCGTTGGTATGATTTATAGCGAGGGGCCTGGTTCCTCTGGAAAGTTTGTCCAGATGACATCAGACATTCCCCAACTGCCCACACACGCCCCTGAGCGTGCATCTCCTCAACACAGTGCAGTTGTGTGTATTTTAGACCCGAAGACCAAGTGCATAAATACCATGAGGTTAGATGTGACTTCACAAGAGCACTTGCTGGAAAGTCTTCCAGGCTTTAGTGGCCTATGAACTCAGTGTGCAGCAGTCAAGAAATCTTCATTCATTCAGCAGATGTTCACTGAGGACCGACTGTGTGGCAGCCCCGGTATCAGCTGCAAAACAGGCCTGTGGGAGGTGGAGACAGAGACGGACAACCCGGGCCCTTAAGGTGGAATGGATTGCGTGGAATCCCAAGGGGCCAGTTATATGTGGCTGGAGCATCACAGTAATGCAGCGAGGCAGAGGGTAGGGGAGATGAGAATGCAAAATTAGGGAAGGCCTGTTTATGTGAGGTTGACGGTCTGGCTTCCCTCACAGAGATCAATGACAGAAGCAAGGCACGTTGCTTTCTCTTTCCCATAAAAGTCCAGTTAGAGGCCTGGGGAGCAGGGCCTCTGCTTCACACAGTCACTCAGGGACCAGGTTTCTTTCTGCTTGTTGTTCTGCCATGTGACCAAAACTGACCTCTCACCACCACACCCATGTCACACCAGGTGGCAAAGGGGGAAAGAGCAAGCGGAAGTGGCCTTTTAAGGATGTGACTCAGAGTTGCACATATAACTTCCATTCACATCCTCTTGGGTAGAACTTAGACACAGGCCACACCTACCTGCACGGGAGGCAGAGAGGGGCAGACTGCTGGGGTGGCTCCACCCTGTGCTAAACTTGGGGCTTCTGTTGCTAAATGGAAGAAGGGGAGACTGGCTCTTTGGGGTCAGGTTGTCTGCTAGAAGGCCAATTCTCAAAAGCCATTGCATGCCACCTTCACTGAGGTGTTGAACTTTTATCTTGGAGTAATAGGGAGCCATTAAGAACTTCTGCTGGGAAGAGCCATGGTAAAGATCAGAGTTCTAACAAACTCTCCTGGCTGTGGGTGGAGAATGGACTTGAGTGCCGTAAAGCAGATTGAGGCCAGCTCCAAGAGATAGGGCTAGTGGGTGGAGGCTCGAATTTGTCAGATTTCAAGCACAATTAAGACTGTGTTTAACAGGACAAGCAAAAAACACAACGATACCACAATGAAACGAAACAAAAAGACCAAGGTGGTTAGCATTCACACAAACACGAGAGGTTCACTTGGATAAAATGGTGCAGAAGCTATTCAAGCAGTCTGACGTGTATTTCATTCATGATTCAAAGAATTCTGGATACCTACTCTGCCAGGTACACTTCCAGATGCCAACAGTGTGGCAGGGAACAAAAGAGAGTGAACTCTGCCCTCCCGCAGCTCATGTGCCATTGGGGAGAGACATTTCATCAACCGTGAAACAAACAGGCTGATCTCAGATGGCGGGAAGTTTCAGACAGAAGAACCAGAAAATACGAAGTCGCCGGGACAGAAACAAATGTGGTTGGGACGGGTCAGAAAACCAGGTGGCCTTTGGGAGACAAGATTGGCAGGTGGTGAGGGTCTCCTCGTGTGGGATCTGGGGCTTTGTCCTAAGAGCGATGGGAAGACATTGGGTAGTTCCAGCATTAAAATGACACGAGCTGACAATGTTTAGAAATCATCCACCCAGCTTCCACATAAAGACTACAGGGAATCGTGATCTTGAATCGCATGAATGCCTACCACACGTGGGGATAAGGTAAGTGTAAACGAAGCTGTGTCCTCTCAGGGTGGAGGCCCCAGGACTCATGTGGGGTCCCAGAACACCCAGCCTCCTGAGAACCCTTCCTCACTCAGAGCCGCTCCAGTCCCTGCTACTCGTGTCACCACAGAACTTGTCAGAAATGCAAATCTCAGACCCCCAAACCCACCCCTCTTCACAGTCTTCATTTCAACAAGACCCCAGGTGATTCATGTACATTAATATTTGAGAAGCTCTAGTGGTATGTCCCCTGTTTAGGGTGTGTTTCTCTCTCCTTCTGCCTAATGCCATACTGTATGCATAGCTACACACACATACACACACACACACACACACACACACACACACACCATATACAACACCCTCACAAGCACATATAAATATACCATATATACACACCCCACATACACACCACATTTTTCCCTTCACACTACATAAACTCCCACAAATACACATATACCCTCCTACATACACAACAAACCACACACACTCTTCCCCCCAACAGACACACCACACTGAAATGCCATACTAGACACAAGCTCACTGTCAAATGACCTGTGGACAGGAGGTCTGGACTAGCTACAGATTTAGGGATTCCTGGAGGACAGGGCAGGTTCTATATGAGCTAGATTCGAGGTGTTTGATATTATAAACAGGAACCATGGAGATTTATTTGGTGGGAGCTGGCTTTCTGCACATTGGTGTTTTGGGGGATGAACCTGACAGCGCTGAGGGGGATGCTGCAGATAGAAGGAACAGGAAGGCCGGGTGGCAGTCTGCGGGCTCGCGCAGAAATAGGAAAGGACCGTCTTTGCTAGTGCCGTATGCATGGCTGCTGTGTGCTTGGTCTTTTGTATTACTTACAGAATACATTACACTCCAAATTTCCTATAGTTTGTGTTGATTACTTTTGCAACTAAGATGAAAAAACGAACGCACAAAACCTGCCCAGGCTCAGTATTGTTTGGGCCAGTACTAGGACGGGGGACTTCTGTGAGGAACACGAAGGGAAGGGGCTGCTCCATGTCCAGAAGGTTCTACTGCTCATTCTTTAAGATTCCACGTGAACATCTCCTGCCTGCAGACTTCTGGGTGAATCTCTTCTGCCTCCTCTTAAGCCTCGTTAGTACGTAGCACAGGCTGGTCGTCGAAAAGGTATCAGGAAGTGCGTATCTGAGGTCGGACAACAAGGGTCTTGATGGGCAAAAGCCGTCAAGTCTGGGCAGCTGAGCGATTGAGGTGCTTTGGAAAGAAATGCAGAATTTTGGGGTAGCATCCAGTTTCGGAGGAAAGGTCTGAAGTCCTTGTAGGTGTCTAACTTAGTCATCATGGTAAGAAACGACAGAAATTTCCAGAAAGGCCTGAGCTGGAGTAGGGGTAATTTTGATTTTACAAACTAGAACTGACCTCTCCGGCGCATCCTGTGACTGAGTGACCACTCTGCGTGCCCTCCTTTTTGGGTCTCCCAGTGCTTCCTGGAACCCGATTAGGCCAGGGGGCAAGGGATACGAGAGGTGGGGTGCCCTCTATTCCTGGCCCTATATTTAGCCATAGTGGGTTTAGACAGGATGTGCTGGCAGCCCGCACATCTGCAGAGCTTGCCTGCGCGCTCGGCCCTCAGGGCTCAGGTGCTTGGCACCAAAGCTGGTTCAGGGGCAGGTACCCTTGGGCTCTCCCTCTGACCCAGAGCAGAGGGAGTGCGCCCCTGTGCTCTCGAGGAACGTTGCGGCTTTCCCAGGCTTCTCAGTCTGAGCGTGTGTCATCTGCACACAAGAGCGTGTTCCATCTCATGTGATGCACAGAGTGAGTGAGGGAAATAAGTTTTTACGCAGAAATCTCATGAATTCAAATTCAGGGGACCCGACGCATCCGAAGGTGACTTACATCACCTTACACTGGATGAGGTTTCACGGTCTTCAAAACCATTGCTTTTCTTTTTCTTCCAAGAAGATGTGTTTCACAAGTAGAACAAAACTTCAGCAAGTGAGTCTATCTTTCTTATGGAAAGAATAGCGGGTAATGAAAGCTGGCTAGAACCCCAAACAGAAAGTCTTGGGTGTGAGATTAAGCCGGGCAGGCTGTCAGGAACTGGTCCACAGGCCCACAGGCCTCCCACTCCCCAGGGCTAGCCAAAGTCAGCGCTGGGCCCACAGGTGGGGGAGTGCCTTCGTCTGGGGCAAGGGGACGCTTCAGTTTAACCTGCCCTCCTGGCCTTTTATTCCAGATCATCAGAAAAGCCCTTTCTGAGGAAAAGCAGGTCTCAACCAAAACATCCGCTGCAGATCTGGTGACAGAAACGGACCAGCTTGTGGAAGACTTAATTATTTCTGAGATGCAGAAGAGGTTTCCTTCGCACAGGTAGGCGGTCCCTGGGGAAAACACGCAGGCGCTCATGGCCACGTGCATGGGGAAGGCCAGAGTCCAACTCGGGGAGGCAGCGCGCTGGCAGATGGGGGCAGACCTCAGACAGGAAGCCCCCCGATATTTTGATTGCATGGTGAACAAACTGGCCCTTGTGTTCATTCTTTTTACTCCCATCTTGAGAACCCTCAGGTCACATATTACCTTATACTGGTAAATGCGGACCAGGCGTCACTTTGACAGCGCATGCTCCCGGGAAGAGCTCCGCTCCCCTCCGCCAAGCCCCGCAGCGTGTTTCTGGAGGGACTGGGAGCCGTAATGTTCCCTGGCAGCCCCTGTCTGCTCGGCACCACGTGGCTTTTCTAAGGGTGTGACCCTGAGCTGGCAGCCAGCTGTGGGGCCCCTGCTGGCAGGCAGTCGGCAGCCTCCTTGCCAGGCCACCTCCAGGCCACGGCCGGGAAGGCTGCTCTCCTGCCTGAGGTCTTTAGGAGGACCCCACCCGCTAGCTAGAGAAGCTCTTAACCTTTTTGGAGTCACCATTATTCTTCACTATTGTGGGGAATCCAATGCCAGCTATAAATCTTTTCCTCCGAAAAATCCAAATGTGTCCACAGCATTTTGCATCTAGTTCCAAGGAAGCCACAGGCCCCAGAGGAAGGCGGTCCTGGGCTCCGGGGTCCGCAGGCCCCTGCCTCCCCCGGGGTTCTGCAGAACAGCCCGAAAACCGCTGCCCTGGGTGCGGGGCCCCTTTCCTTTCTGACGGAGAATCGCTACAACGGAACACCAGGGCTTGGTTTCTGGATTCAGATCACTGTGGCGTCAGATTCCACGTTTCTATGTGCTTACGGGCAAAGTATGGAAGGCCATCTCCCCAGCGGCCATCTGGCCGGGGAGGCACAGTAGACCTTCCCCTCCGCATGATCAGTTGGAGCAGCAGTTCTCAACCTGTGGGTCGCGACCCCTTTGGGGGTTGAACGACCCTTTCACAGGGGTCGCCTAAGACCATCGGAAAACACATATATAATTACATATTGTTTTTGTGATTAATCACTATGCTTTAATTATGTTCAGTTTGTAACAATGAAATTGGGGGTCACCACAACATGAGGAACTGTGTTAAAGGGTCGCGGCATCAGGAAGTTTGAGAACCACTGAATTGGAGGAAAGGACAAGCTGGGGTTTAAACTTCCCTCCTTTTTCCCTGTTGTTTCCTCCTAACTGGTCAGGTTATCTCAGGGTCAGCAGCTCCCTTCAAAATTCTCTCTGCCGATGGTTGTGTTTATTTCCTTTTGTTGACAACCATTGTGTGTGAGTGTTTGTTATTTCATATTTCCTTCTTCTCTGTGAGGCCAAGATCCCTGACATCTGTTAAAATTTTTACAAGCTCTAAAATGTTTATATGTTTTAACTTTTTAAAATCTAAATTAAATGGCAATGTCAAAAGGATTATACAGTTTGCTTTTATTCTTTGAGAAGAAAAGCACCAGCCAGCTGGTTCTGGATGAGGAACTATTTCATTTCTTGAGATTGCAGTGGGATTGGCGGTTGGCTCCGACTGAAGTGAGGGCGGGGTCGGCTCTGTGGGGTCCTGGTAAGCCCCTGAGGTCACTGCAGACTCAGCTAATGGCATCATCAGGGCTCCGGCTGTTTTCAATCAGATCACAGTACTCTGACAAACCAAATTCTGAAATTGCATGCCCTACCGTATGTGTTGGCAGCAGTTTAGTGGTTTGGTTTGGTTCCACTGTTGTGTCAGCATGGGGTGTGGATCCCATTTTCACAAGGTAAATTTAAATATTGCTGTGTCACAGAATAAAGGTCAGCGTATTCCATGTGTGAACACAGCTTCTCCCACCTCCGCTCCACAGCCTCATGGTCACCAGGGGACCGCCAGGCACCGAAGCCCCTTCAGAAGCATCTACCCGAGCAGTGCACCTCACCATCTCCCCAGAGCAGTGTCCCTCACCATCTCCCCAGACAGTGCCCCTCACCATCTCCCCTGAGCAGTGTACCCCATCATCTCCCCTGATCAGTGTACCCCACCATCTCCCCAGAGCAGTGCACCTCACCACATACCTGAGCAGTGCACCTCTCCACCTACCCGAGCAGTGTACCTCATCTAGAGTGTACGTCGGGGCCATCTGGGAGCGTCTCCCGCTGGCTAATGCCAAGCCTGTTGCTTCCTTCTAACTGGTTAGGTACTGACCCTGAGGCACCCAAGGTGAGGTACCGGGTAGAAGCCTCCACTCCTGACAAGAGCCCTGGGAGGAGCAGATGCACACACCTGAGCAGGAGTCAGTGATTTAGGGCAGTGGTTCCCAAACTGCGGTCCCCAAGCTCATACCACCGGGCATGAGGACAGAGACATGGCTGGCCTGTGCCCGGCCCCTGGGTCTTTGCCTCCCCTCTCCTCTCTGCTCTGAGGGCAGTGCGGGGACATGGCTGGAGGCTGGGTGTCACTGCCCCTGTTCTCTGCTCTCAGTGTGCCTAGGTCATTCAAATGAGATGAAATCATTTTTCAACGTATCGATGGGCAAGTTTGGTTTTGCCAATGACTAAGAATTTTTGGCACTTAATTATGTCTTAGATCCTAGACAAATTTATGATGGGAAAATTGCATCCATATCGTAAAATAAAACTGTTGTCGTTTTTCTGCATTCGCAGTGTTTCAGTATATCCCTTAAACGTGTTAGCAGATGGTGCCCGTCGACCTTTCTTAGGAAGGACTTGCTTTCTGAGCGTATGTCCTTCCTCCTTTTAGTCTCCACGAAACAATAGTAAAGCTAGATTGCAACTGTTTTGTGTTAACAACCTGCTGCAGGCCCCCTGGTCTATTATTCCATTTTACTCATTCATGAAATCCAAAGTCCGGGTCTCTGACCTGAGCGTCAGGCACAGACTGAATCAAAGATGAGTAAGTTTAAACTTGCTTTGGCAGTCACCTGGGACGCCTCACCTCAGAGTGAAGGACCCACCAAGGTCAGTGCAGTGTAAGCTCCTGCACTGATGCTGCCACACGGGGAGAATGTTCTCGGCACCAAGGCTGAGGTCCAGTCCCCCTCCAGGCCTGCCCTGCTGCATGCTTACACCTGGCGTGAGAGCCAAGGTTTGCAACTTTGAAAATATTCAGTAGCATCATGAACCATATGTATGTGCACCTATCTCTGTCCCTTTTGTCTGGGTTGACACAGGCAAAGGGAGGAGGACAGCAGCTTGGGCTGCTCGGTATCGGCAGCCGCCTGCCCTGGACTCCCCTTGGCGGGAGGGGGGTCTGTCCATCGTGGTGACCCCTTAGCCCTGCAGTGTGCCCAGCACAGTCCTGAACTTGGAAAAAATAGGTTCCCAGCCACCGCCAGCTGGACACTTGCTCTCTTCCGTGTTCCCACTGAGGTTTGCGCTGGGTGCACGTGTCCAGGGCACAGAGCCGCTGTGGTGCTGGGGGTGGGGAGGGCTGCAGCCTGAGAAGATGAGGCGGAGGGACATTAGTGGCTCCCCAGTGGCCTGGCCTGTCACAGAGAACATTCTAGCCAGGAAGAGCCCCAGATGTGTTTGGCCGTCAGTTAGGACCATGAGAAAGAAAGAAAGGAAAGGAGTTAAATCTGCAGCAGAAAGTATCCTTCCGATTTGTCACCTAACTTTGAACCTTATCCCGTTTGCTGTTTTCCCCTTACCTTAGATAGACTCATGAGATGGCCCTTGAGCTCCTCACAGTTAGTCACATGTGGTTGTTTCCTATTTGTGTCCCTGATTTTATGTAGCTGTCCCGGTGCTCTTATGAAGGTCTCACATCTTTTCTCACTTCCCTGTGTCCCAGTTGATGTCCCCATTCGCTTCCCACACAAGGACAATCAGGTTTAAGTAAATGAAACCTTGACCTCCCTCCCCACATACCAGTGAGGTATTTTTTAGTGTCCCAAGGGTGGACACGGTTAGCTTCCAGGAGGCCCTGCCCCAGACCTCAGGCACCAAGCAGGTAGGGCGGTGACCTTTCATCTCCTTTCACTCGGGCATCTGGGGGAAGAGGAGGAGAACTCTTGGGCGTGAATATCCAACTACTGAACAAGTTCAGGGCTTAGTCAGGGCGGTTTGAGTTATTCCTGTCAAATGCTGCGCAGAGCAAACGCTGTGCTAACAGGATCATTATGGGTGCTGCTGCAACCAAGCTGCTGGGTGACCCCAGAGCCGTATCCCAACACGACTTGCTAATGAGCTGACAGACCTGTTGGTCCACGTCCTCAGCAGCCTCATGGGTGTGCCACGTGAATGGCCTCTGTGCTGTAGGCCATGCCCTCTGACACGCACATTAGGTGTCAGTCCTGCAAGACCCTTCCTTCCCCCAGCAATTTCTCCTCCAGCGTTCATGGGTACCAGCTTTCCACTTAAAATCACCTTTAATTTCAAAAAAGAAAAAAATGCCACCTTCCTCCTCATTTCCCTGGGAATTAACCTTTGTATGTGAGTCATTTCCATTCCCCACTTGACCTTAGTAATACAGTGGGGCCTTGACTTACGAGTTTAATTCGTTCCGTGACGGAGCTCGTAACTCAAATTACTCATATGTCAAATCAACAGTGAACGAGTGAGACACTTGATGCTGGGCTGATGTTGTGGCGTTCACTGTGACGTTCGCTGCGCCAACTAGCGGTGGGGTATCTGAAGCTGGCTCGTAGCCCAAATTTTAGCTCGCAACTCAAAGCAAAAAATCAACCGAGAGACGGCTCGTATCTCGAAAAACTCAGTCGGGACACTCTTAAGTCAAGGCCCCACTGTATCTTCTTATTGCTGTATCAATTTGTGCCCAACTTAAGCTTTGGCACTTGGTCCTCGTGTATTTTTAGGGTGTGAAATCTTCTTAAATATGTTTTGTTTGTTTTTATAATTGACTATAGGTCCAGTGCATGAAATTCGTGTATGGGGTGGTGGGTGTCCCTCAGCCCACCCTCTCCAATCTGGGACCTCTTGGGAGATGTCTGACTGCTGGTTAGGGATTGGGCCTAAACCGGCAGTCAGACATCCCTCTTACAAGCCAGGACTGTTGGCTCCTAACCACTACTGCCTGCTACCTGATCGCCCTCTAACCGCTCCCCTGCCACCTGATCACCCCCAACTGCCCTCCCCTGCTGGTCTGGTCACCCCTAACTGTCCTCCCCTGCCAGCCTAATCGCCCACAACTGATAGCCATCTTGTGGCAACGTTGCACGTGACGCCACCTAGGCTTTTATTATATAGGATTTCAAGAGAGGAAGGGAGAGGAATGGAGAGATAGAAACATCAGTAATGAAAGAGAATCATCAATCAGCTGCCCCTTGCACACCCCCACACACCCCACCGGGGACCGAGTTCACAAGCTGGGCATGTTCCCTGATTGGGAATTGGACTGTGACCTCCTGGTTCCTAGGTCCACGCAGAGCCACACTGGCTGGGCATGGACCCTTTTCTTGAAGAACATATTCATAAGCCATTCCAGGGGGAAATCACGTAGCTCGGAAGAAGACATTGAAAACAGATATAATCTCTTAGGCTTTGGCCACAGGAACCGGCAGAGCTAATTCCTTGTTTAATCATCAGCTAAGTCAGTGGTTCTCAACCTTGGCCCCACCCCATTAACAAAGAAACAGAATTTCCAGAGGATGAGGCCCAGAAATCGGGATTTTAGAAAGATTCCCAGGTGACTCGAATGTGCAGCCAAGGTTGAGAACCACTGAGCTAAGTGAAGTGATCCTTTGTGGGCCTCACCTGGGTTTCTGCTGCAGCCGGGAGTTTGGGTGTCACTGCCTGGCCTCAGGCTCCTCTGACTTCCTCATGTCTTTCACCACCCATTTCTTCCACCTGGACTTGCCTGCCTGGATGGTGTGATCCAAAGGATCTGACAGCCCATGAGGGAGGGGATGGTAGGGAGGCAGCTCCCAGCAGCAGGAGGGACACGGAGCAGACAAAGGGAGGAACCAGTGTCCACTCCCTCTGGTCGCACTCTGCATGGACAGCTGCTGGGGCAGGTGGTGCTCGCCAGCTTTCCTGCACAGCTGCCGCTCTTCGGGGCATGGGTTTCTCAGGTGTCTCACTCAGTGCTCCCAGCCCCAATGCGTTGCCTGCTCCTGGGCGGGTTTCTCTAAGAGACCGCGGGAAGGAGAAGGTGGAAACACCAACTTGAAAATGACATATGTCCAGTCATCATATACCCTGATGCATTTCCACATAATTTATCTATAAGAAGGAGGGGCTGGAGGACTGTGTGTGCGTATAGAGCATGAGTTTCATAACCTGTGAAATGGGAATGGCCACCCAGAGTTGTCGGGGAGCAGATGAATTCCAGTGCGTACGGCAGCGCTACAATCAACTGAGAAGCGATGTTAGAACACGAGGTGCATGTTCTTATTTCACAGCACTACCGACAGGACAACCTGCCCACAGAACTTCTGCAAAGACAGACTGGTTCTGTCTGCTCTGCCCACTGCGAGAGCCTCTAGCCCGTGTGACTTGCGAGCACTTGACATGTGACTAGTGAGGCTCAGGAACTGACTTTTTGGATTTTAGAAATTTAATTCAAATGTAAACAGTCACAGGTAGCTGGTAGCTACAGGGTTGCACAGACCAGTTACAGAGCTTTCCATTTCTTTCTTTTTATTAACGATATGATGTCAATCTCATCTGCAAGTTCATTGCTGACAGGTCTTAGGACAGATGGTTCCTCTGGGAAGAGTGATTTCTAGGAGCTCCTTGCAGCTGAGGGGCAGTGTCCTGCCAGCTCTCTGACCTCTTAGTCTCTGACATCAGGGGTTAGGCAGCTGTCGGGCGACCATGACTGACAGCACACCAGACGCCAGCAGAAGGACATGAAGCGTTTCTTGTTCGTCACTCATGTTTCCTTCTTCGTAAAAATGTGTTGTCTGCAGGCTCCTCTCTCTCTAGTACAGGCATGGACATGACACGAGATGCTAACACAGCGGTTCTCAGCCTGTGGGTCGCGACCCCTTTGGCGGTCGAACGACCCTTTCACAGGGGTCGCCTAAGACCATCCTGCATATCAGATATTTACATGACGATTCATAACAGCAGCAACATTACAGTTATGAAGTAGCAACGAAAATAACTCTAGGGTTGGGTCACAACATGAGGAACTGTATCTAAAGGGCCAGAAGGCTGAGAACCACTGTGCTAATGGAAAACCTCTCAGCACATAAAACAAATGTTTGCTTGGTGCCTGCCACCGGCCAGGCCCTGGTGACATGGCAGTGAGGGGCAGAGCCCCCAGCCCCCAGTGAACCCGGCTCTGTGACCGTTAGGAACACGTGCCGAGCGCGCCTGTGTGCCGAGCACAACCTTGTCTGCTTTGGGTAGAGTATGCTTGTCACTCCCGAGAACAGCTCCAGGAGGCGGAAGCAAGGGCAGGCTCTGTGGGGACCCCAGCTCCGTGGCCCTCGCCGTCCTGTGCGGAGCCTGTGCGGGTGGCTGGAGGAGGGAGTGAGGAGGGAGGAACTGAGGCTGCCTTCCCTCGTTTCCAGCCTAAGCAGCTGGGTCCTTGGTGGTGCCGTTTGCTAAGATAAACGTGAACAAAGATGACCAGGAGCTCCCTGTGCTGCAGGCTGATGGTGAGATGTTGGTTGTTTTGTTCAGGTTCCTAATAGGATATAGGTGGTCCACTCAAATGACAATGGTTTCAGGAAGGTGTGGACTACAGAGGACTAATTACAGAGGAGGGAGCCAGGGCCAGGGGCCCCTACAGTGGTGCAGGGTGGTGCACGGGCCTGAGGCTGGGGTGCTCTTGTGGGGGCTGCCAGGGATGGCAGGTGGGGGACGCTCCACCTCGGGTTCCCAGGGGGCAGGAGTGCCTTGTGGGGCAGCCCACCCAGCGCTTGGGCCAGAGTGGAGAGGGCCTCTGGGGAGAAGTGTCAGCTCCCATCGCGCCCAGACAGTGGAGACCCGTGGGTGCGGATGCAGTTGACACCTCGTCTGCATTCGGAGAGGCCAGGCTGGGTTTGGGTAGGACCTGGGCGGGATCAGCTGTAGGTGAGCATTTAGCACCTCAGGTCCAGCCAGGCTGTCTTCTCCGGCCGCAGCACCACTAGCGGGAGAACCCAAGCGGGGCCCTGCTCCAAGGCCGGCGTTCCTCATGCGCTTCCTTCTCTGTGTCTCCGGCCTCCTGTCCTCCAGACTAAAATGAAGACGGAGTTGCTTTATAAGAGCTGCAGCCCAGGGTTCTTCCTTCCTGTGTTTCTTGTCTTGCCTGGCCCACTCGTACTCCCTGATGCTTTTCCAAAACTACATCAAGGTGTCATTTGGGGTTTTCTGAATCCTGCTGAGTCAGAAGACTGGCAGCCAGAGGGACCACAGATGGCCTGTTACAGACGCTGCCTCTGTTGGGCCTGGGGAAATTAGAATGAAGTCTCTTTACTGTGTCTGCTTGTCTTTGACCGCATGGAAGCAGTTTGAAGCGCTTTGTCTTGCGTTCTTGGTGCATTTTCTCAGGCTGAGCTCCTGCCCACCACAGGTTCATTGCTGAAGAGGCCGCGGCTGCAGGGGCCAAGTGCGTGCTCACCCCCAGCCCCACCTGGATTATCGACCCCATTGACGGCACCTGCAACTTTGTGCACAGGTGAGCATCAGCACGGGTCGCCCCGTTCTCCTGCCTAAACTGCCCTCTTCTCTAAGACTTTGTCTTTCCCAAAGCAGCAGTTTTGGGGGCAGGAGTACATGAGCAAACCTCTGATAGGCTTATGGTCTTATTTAAAAGGTGATCAAGTCTTGATTGTTTTGTTTTGTTAATCCTTACTTGAAGATATTTTTCCATTAATTTATTTTTTTTAGAGAGTGGAAGGGAGGGAGGGAGCAGGGGAGAAAGAGAGAGACACATTGATGTGAGAGAGACAAATCAAGTGATTGCCTCCCGAATGCACCACTATCAGGTCCTGGGATCGAACCTGCAACCCTCTAGATACAGTCCCTTGACCAGGAATTGAATCCATAACCCTTCATTGCACGGGCCGACACTGCTGTGTTTACAATATTGGGTTAACTTAAAAAGGTCCCCTGGAGAAGCAAACAGGGTTGGAAAGCAAGTGTATACAACCCAGCAGCTGCCAGGGCATGAGGTGTTGGCAGGGGCATGTCAGGGTGGCCTTCCGCAGCCGCGGTTGGAGTGGGAGCAAACCTCATGTCGCCATGCGATGGGATGAGGAACCCGTTAGAAGCTGGTCGGCGCTAATCTGACTGGACCAACAACAGCCAGAGAGCAGTAGGTTGTGGGAGGTCAGTAGGGCCGGTGCGGGTAGGGGAGGGGAAGTGAGCCACAGAGCCTGCGGGGGTGACGGGGACGTGGTCCTGTGCTGGACTGTACCCACTTGTCCAGGACTGAGGGCACTAAAAGGGATGTGGTTTCCACAGAGGGTGGTTCTCCGGTGGGAGCACGCATAGAGCCCCGGATTGCTGGTTGGCACAGGCTCCTGGCCCGTGCCCCGGTCCCCACTCAGTAGGTTGGGGATCTGCATTCCTGGACCATACTTAGAGCCCCTGTCATAGATGACACAGAGACGCCCCATTTCCTCACGTACAGTGATAGAGCGTGAGCTCAGCCAGATGGTGGGGCCCTGGCTCTTGTCACTGTCCTCTGATGTGTTGCCACAAACAGTATGTTTATATGTAAGTCGGGAAACGACTTCCGATGTAGCGTGTTACTCACGCCCTTTTCTAAACGCGGTTTCTCTTCAGAATTCAGTCATTCGTGCCCACACAGCTGACCCTTTGGAGGCAACCGAAGAGGGCCATCTGGTGATAGCAGCAGTGTCACTAGACCAGTGGTCGGCAAACTGCGGCTTGCGAGCCACATGCGGCTCTTTGGCCCCTTGAGTGCGGCTCTTCCACAAAATACCACGTGCAGGCGCGCACGTACAGTGCGATTGAAACTTTATTAAGTTAATTTTAGGGAACGTTGTGGAGTGAAAGAAGATGTCGTGTCGAGGACTGAGAAAGGTATGTTGAGACGGTTTGGACATATAGAGAGGATGAACGAAAGGAGAAAAGTCGAAACAAGTACACAAGACGAGTGTGGATGGGAGAGTTGGAAGGGGTCGACCTCAGAGAACGTACCTCAATAAGATTGAGGACGTTTTTAGCAAAGGCCAGCTTAGGAGTAGCCTAATTAAGTTAATAACAATGTACCTACCTGTACAGTTTAAGTTTAAAAAATTTGGCTCTCAAAAGAAATTTCAGTCGTTGTACTGTTAATATTTGGCTCTGCGGACTAATGAGTTTGCCGACCACTGACCTAGACTATCATTTTAACCAAAGCGTGACACCCCCTGGGGAGTTGCTGAGGCCTCGCAGGGTCCCCCCTTAGGTGTGTTTGCTGAGCGGAGCACCGGTTCCTCCTGCCTCGCTCGCCATTCTGTGTGCGGTAGTGGGGACAGGGCGGCTGAGCCCTGGGGTGTGGCAAAGGCCACAGGTCCACAGGGCCAAGGGCCAAGGGGAACTGGGACTAGAGAGACGACTTGGAGAGCATCATCCGAGGATAAGCTGTGGTGCTGACCCCTATGGTTCCCGAGCTCCGAGGGTCACGGCCACGCGTCTCACGGCCTGGACACC
The DNA here is from genome assembly GCF_000327345.1 of Myotis davidii. Lineage (NCBI taxonomy): Eukaryota > Metazoa > Chordata > Mammalia > Chiroptera > Vespertilionidae > Myotis > Myotis davidii. The sequence goes on along the minus strand of NW_006290305.1, from coordinate 3,007,847 downwards.
CGAAGCCTCTGGCCTCTGCAGATCAAATAGGACCTGCTGGTCCTTATGTCCGGCGGTGGCAGTGTCGCGGCTGAAGCGCCGGGAGAGAGCTCCTCTGAGAGTGGGAACTGAGGCCGAGCCTGGCTGAGGCTGCTCAGGGAGCCGGCCACCACCGACAGGGTCGCCCGGCCCCGCCCTGGCAGGCAGCCCAGATCCGTGTGTGACTGGTTTCGTGTGGATTAGCTGTACCCAGCCTTTCCTTGTTCCTACTTGTTGTTAAGCTCTGATGATCTTCACATAAAGGAGAGATTATTTTAAAGACACGGAGCAGCAACAACAACATCACAACATAAAACCACAGGCCAACTGCATCGTCAGAGCCAGCCTTCCGCCCCTGTGGCCCACGCCTGCTCCGGGGCTCACATGAGAGACGGGGTGAGGAGGGCTGTTGTCACCCAGACCCAACCCCTGGGGGGAGGCTGTGGCCTGGGCCTGTGCTGTTGCCTCCTGGGGGCCCTCATCACGCCGCCGGGGGCATGGTCTGGCCTTTTTGGAGGTCTCGGCCGTCCCTTTAGGTCTCCGAGAACGAGGAAGGTGGTGATTACTATCCCTCCCCATCGGGTCCTTGTTGAATCCCATCAGTTTGACATGTCTCAGAAGACTGCTTCCCTTCAAGGTCAGCTATCTTACCACATGGCGGCTAAGCCTGTTTGTCTTGGAAGCCGTTAGTGAAATGGGGGGCGGGGGGGGGAACAGCTTTTAAAAAAACAGACCCGCCCGCGCTGTAGAGAGGCCCTCGACGTGCGACGCCCGCAGCCACGCAGAGGCTCCTAAGTGCCGCGTGCTGGTTTGCAAGAGGCCAGCGCCTCTCGGAGGGTAAGCCATTCTGTTTCCTTTGCAGATTCCCAACCGTGGCCGTCAGCATCGGATTTGCTGTGAACCAAGAGGTACGTGAACCGAGAAGGCCCAGCCCTGCCCCGGGGGCCCCCCGGGCTCCGGTCCAGGTTTCATTCAGTCATCTTCCTTTTTGGTTTCAGCCTCTGCCCTCCTGTTTTTCTCTCTTTGTCCTGGGCCTTCATCGTGACTAGTAAATCCAAGCATGTGTTTTTCAAATCTGAGAAAACAAGCGCACGCAAACCAGTTTGGGGTGTGCAGCTTGGGGCTCTGTGGCCGGCCCTGACTTCACTGTGGTCTTTTTCTGATGTGACCGTGGAAGGGGACGCTCTGAGCAAATTGTCCAAGTTGGTCTCCCGGTGACCCCTGGGGCGTGTGATTTAGACACACACAAAAAGAACTCCTATTTTTGGAGGACATTTTTAATCCCAATATTCCATTAATTCTTCTGTATCTTCCTCTGGCTGTCAGTGTGAGAACGGGGCTGTTTCAGGGTTCCCAGAGACCCTGGGGGCCAAGCAGCATCAGAGGCGTGGGATCAAGGCTTCAACTGTATCAATCAGTTTAAGCAATAACACTTAGAGAAGCCCTACCTTCTTTGTAGTCACTACAGTCAGATTTAAATAAGACCGGGGCTGTGTTCTTCAAAAGCAGCCCTCCTTTGGAACACCATTTTTTTCATCTTAATCCTCCGCGTTAGCATAGCTTCCCTAGCATGGAAACGGGGCGGGGGGCGGGGGGCGGACACTTTACACCCGTGTAAAAGCACTTAAGTTGAAGATAAGCAAGATTTTCAATATCAACATTTGGGTAAGGAGTTACTTACTCACTTGTCTCTATTGAATGTGGCCGCTGAACCAAGTAGGGGGTTGAGCAATCACCTCAGGGAGGGCAAGGTGCTCTGTGCTGGCAAGGTTGCCGTGTCCCTATCTGAGGGAGGGCAAGGTGCTTCCTGCTGGCAAGGTTGCCACTGGCAAGGCCCACACCCCATGATGGGTCTGCGTGTGTGACTGCACACAGGTGGTCTGGGCTTGTAGTGGAGGGCCCTGGGCACGGGGAACATCCCCCTCTCCCTCCCCGTTCCCTGTTTGCCCCAGGGGTACAGGGCCCCCACCACAGGCTCCCCAAGTCCAGCCCCATTTGAGGACCAACCTGAATCTGGGAAGCCCTTTAAAGGCAGGGTAGTGGAGCGGGGAGCATGTGAGGATTGCTGGAAGGCTGGAGCCCTCGGTAAGCGCTGGCTGAACCATCCTCCCAGCAACAAACCCAATCCCTGCAGGTCGGGAGCCCCTTCCACTGCAGTCCCACCCAGCCCGGGCGGCCAGATGGTCCTGGGGCCTTTGGCCTGGGTCTCCCTTCATTTGCCAGAGAGGAATACTTGGCTAACCCCGAGCGAGCACACTTGCGCTGTTCACCCTGACAAGTGAGAAGTCAGTGGAGGAAAGGCACAGAGCACTTGGTGTTAGGTGGCATTTGTTCATGCCAGTTCTTTTTACCGCCCTAGAGAGAGAGAGAGAGAGAGAGAGAAGAAGGAAGAGGGAAAAAGACATACAAACATGAGTGAGGAGAGAATTATTATTGATTGGCTGCGCCGAGCCCCTTCCACTGCAGTCCCGCCCAGCCCGGGCGGCCAGATGGTCCTGGGGCCTTTGGCCTGGGTCTCCCTTCATTTGCCAGAGAGGAATACTTGGCTAACCCCGAGCGAGCACACTTGCGCTGTTCACCCTGACAAGTGAGAAGTCAGTGGAGGAAAGGCACAGAGCACTTGGTGTCAGGTGGCATTTGTTCATGCCAGTTCTTTTTACCGCCCCTGATTGGCCGGGCCGCTCACTGATTGATGGCAGTGCAGCCGCTGGCTGGCGCTCGCCGCTCAGGGACGAGCCCCCTGATGAGGCACGTCTGTCTTCCTGGGACCGCCCTTGGGTTCTGTGATTCTGTTGGCGTTACAGATGCATTCTTCATTCTTCACACATCAGCAGTTTTGAGGGTTACTTGTGGTTTGATTAGAGTCACAAGTAATCTCCCACCATCCCTGGGGGAGAAAAAAGCCTTTCTAAAGAATTCAGCTTTTTCAATAACTTTCAGGTACTAATGCTTCATTCTGAAACATGGGCATGTGCCCTTGACTGGAATTGAACCCAGGCTCCTTCAGTCCTCAGGCCAATGCTCCATCCACTGAGCCAAACCAGCCAGGGCAGTATCTTTTTAAATGCAGTAATTTTAAAAAAGAAAGCCTGCTTCCATGCAGGTCTAGTTTTGAATCTAGGCGCTGCTTTTTAGTTCCCTTTTGGAAAGTATTTTCTAGCACATCGTCACTGCGTTCGTCAGAACACTTAGAACGCCTTCGCCTTTGAGTTGCTGTGCGGTTTTCTGTCTGCATTAGGTGAACTTGTTTTCTGCCCTGCCCGCAGCTTGAGTTTGGAGTGATTTACCACTGCACAGAGGAGCGGCTGTACACGGGCCGGAGGGGCCGGGGTGCCTTCTGCAATGGCCAGCGGCTGCAGGTCTCCGGGGAGACAGGTGGGCCTCACGCGGCGTGTCGGTTCCCTTCGGACTGAGACACGTCAATGGAAAACGCCTGGGATGGTGGTGGACATCTCCTGCCGAGAGTTCAATCTCTTCTTAGGGACGCCGTGTCCTTGATGAACTGGAAACTGAGCCAGTTCTCTATCTCAATGTTTTTGTGAATGTGGCCAGGAGTTTTAAATAGTCTCGTTCTATTTTGTACTCACAGCTTTCATCTTGAATGCTTAGAGACACCCTCATTAGTTATGAGTGGGCCTCTAGCAGTCCGGTGCCATGGGCAGAGCCAGAAGCATGCTCAGGTACATGTCAGCCATCGCATGCCACCTGGCTGTGGACTGAGCGGAGCTGGCTTCAGTTTCTGAGGGAGGTCGTGTGCGTCAGTGATGCTTTCACTCACCACAGATGTTCCTCTGTCATCGTCACTCCTCAAGCAGAACCTCGAGGGCACCCAGCTCTCACACAGGGACTGCGTGTTACCACGTAGCAAGCACGATATGCTGCTTTAGATGTCTTGCGACTCTTTTTGGCCGTTCTCTCTGATGAAACTGTGACATTTTAGCATTTTGTAGGACAGATACTGTCAGGGAGATAATTGCAAGGCAAGGAAAGAGCTGAGCCTGAGGCTAGGAGCAGGTGGATTAGGAGCAGACTTTAAAGCAGGGGTCCTCAAACTACGGCCCGCGGGCCACAGGCGGCCCTCGGAGAACATTTATCCGGCCCGCCGGGTGTTTTTGCCGCCGCTGCCTGTCCTGCTTAGCAGCCGACTCGTCCCGGGCCTGCAATGCGCATGTGTGGAATGTCTGAGGGACAGTGAACTGGCCCCCTGTTTAAAACGTTTGAGGACCTCTGCGTGAAAGGGTCCATAATGGAGAGAGCACAGTTCCTGCTCACTTCTCACGTGTTCTGCAGCAGGACATCATCAGGTGCCCCTACCCCCCACCCTCCGTTATTCCACGTGCCCATCATGGCTTCAGTTTATGGCGCCCACACTCCTCCTCTGAGCTCCCTTTCCCTCCTCACTGCCTCCCTTCTCTACCCTTTTCCAGCTTCTCTTAAAAATGTCTTTCCTTGTGCCCTTTCTCCATTGTCTCTATTATTCTGCCTTTATTCCTCCTTGGATGACACCTGTGTGCCCAGATGGCCTCAGAGGCACTGAGAGGACCAAGAGGTGCCCTGCCCTCCTCTAGTAAGGAAGGGAGGCTCTCTAGCGTGGTCCACGACGAGCCGGTGAGAGCAGCGTTCCCTGCGTTGTTAATTTCTTGCATTTGGGTTTCTACAGCCAAAGGTGTTGACCCAGGTGCCAGGAGGTGTTTGCTTCGGCAGAGACTCCTCCTCACGGTGCCAGGGCCCCTGAGCAGCTGGTCTGTTAGGGAGGTGACCTGTCGTGGTGTGAAGGACAGGCTGGAGCAGGACTGCCTTGGGGGGTCTGATGAGGCTCCTGGGGGGGCCCATGGGAGTCACGAGCGCACCCAGGGTGAGGGGCCGGGGAGCCGGTCACAAGAGGCTCAGACAGGCAGGGGCAGCAGGACACACTAACCAGTTACCGCCTGAGTGCCAGCCCCGCCCCATGCCTCCCTCTCCCAGAAATGTTTTGTTTGGCTGAGTAAAAAGTGGCGTTAATTACAGCCACACATGCCAAGAGGCAACCACTCAAGCTGAATTGTGTAACTCAGTAGTGAGAAAGCATGTTATTAAACACGCTTATGTGACCTTTGCTCTACATTTTATTTGATTATCTAACACTCCACTCCATTCACACACACTCGGCCTCCTGGTCGGCTGCCTGCATCACTCCGTAGTGCAGCATCCTCCGTGGGGCTCTCAGGCCATGGCCCAGCCCTGCTTATCCCTCCCAGTGGGCAGGGGCTTAGGGTCACACTGTATTTGGCCCATCATAGGCCCTTCGGTCCCAGACTGCCCACTGCTCACTGTCATAGCCCTCCGTGACTGCACACATGTTCCAAAGCTAATTTGTGATTTTTTTTCCAAAAAAAATTCTGACTTATAAAGTCTAGTGTGTGTGTCAACTTGGTCGTTTTCTGTTTGATGGGCGAAGAGGTTTCTGTGGGAGGGGATGGAGTGTACGCTCTAGCAGCACTGTCTTAGGTGTTGTGCAGGCCTGGTTTCACATCCTGAATCTGCCACCTTCTAATGCTGTGACCTGAAACCTTGTCTTCATGTATAAAGTGGGGTGATGATGACGAAAACTTGGAAGGTTAAAGAAAATTATATAGAGAAAGCACTCAGCAAAGTGCTGGCACACAGTACCCAAAAATAAGAGTCATTATAAAAGGAGAAAGTTGAGTCTTCACACAAGATCAGTTATAGCCCGTTGCTGAAATAGATGCATTTCTGAAGGAAACAGCCATGAAAACAACCACCACTTAGCTTCCCCCCTGTGCTTTCTTTGCCTTCTCTTTTTCAATTCCTATTAAACCTTTCTGGAATGTCTTCAATTCACAAAAACAAAAAAGCTACACTGGTTAGGGGTAAAGGATGAAAGGCCAGAATTTTACTAGTAGTTTTTTTTTCAAATTGTACCAGGCAAAATTTCAAACATGTGCAGAGCAGACAGAAAAAGTACAATGAACCCACATGACCCACCACACAACTCCAATATTGCCAACTCATGGCCAATTCTGCTTCATCCCCACCCCCACCCAACTCCCAGCACCCCAACAACTCTCTAATTCAAATCCCCGATGTGACAGCACTTTCTAGCCAGTATAACAGTATGGCTCTCTAAAACATACAGACAGTTCTTTGAAAAACATAATCACAATACCAGTCTCACCCCCTTCTGAAATCATAAGCTGTCCAGTCAGTGTTCAAATTTCCCCTTTTCTCACCTATGGAAAAGGGCCTTTCGGAGCCACAATCTGGAGTCTAGAGGTCATTGTAGATCCTGGATCTGTGTTTTCAGTGGACAGAGCCAGGGAATGAGTTGTTTTGTAATATGAAATTCATCATGAGTCCATACTGATGTGCCCCATTCAAATTCATGACTACATGGTTCTCTAACTCTTCTATGTATGTCTACTTGACCCCATGCTGAAAACCCTCGTACACAGTGATACCAGGAATTTAATAATATCATGCAATCCTTGTTCGCTTTATCCCACAACACACACGTACCAGTTTCAGAAAAATAATACTAGCCCTTCTATTAACAAACGATTCCCCAGCCTGGCCGATGTGGCTCAAAGTTTAGCTTCTATCCTTCCTTGTCCTTTTTACCTTATAGATAACCATTAAAAAAATTTAAGTTTATTGTTCCATTGTTTATTTTGGTATGTTATTAAAAACAAGCAGCTGTTTTATTTGCTTTGATTCTGTTTCCATGTAATTTCTGGTATTTAGAAAGGTTTATATGATTATTCTAATAATTCTCTTTATATTAAAGTTTTTATATAATATTCCTAGTCCTCTCTTTTGGGGGTTGTTGTCTGTTACTTCCCTATTATCAATAAGGCAAATAATGTCTTAGTATTATAATGAAATTTGTTTTAACTTCACAGATTTCTAAAAGAAACACAGGGACCACACTTGAGAACTACTCCAGTTGATTTCTCAGGAAGGACTATGGGAACAATATTCTAGTTCTTACATGTTCATAAAGTTTATCAGTGGCCACTATACTTGAAAATCCATTTTTCCGGTAGTAAAACACATGGCTCCCATTTTCTTGTGTTGAATGCCTTAAATGGTCTCCATCATCATCTAGCATAAGCACATTACTGAAAAGTCTGAAGACAGTTTTTCTTTCCCTTATAAGGACTTTAGTTTTTTACTTGAATGCCCAACATATGATGTTTTGTCTTTATAGTACAGTAATTTTAATAAAATGTTGTTTCTTCTGAGTCTGTTTTCCTAGGTACATGGAATGCCCTTTCAATATATAATTTCAAGTCCTTTTTAAAGAAATCATCAAAGTTATCTTGAATTATAGTTTTTAGCATTTTTTTATTTCCCAATTCAGTTGCTTTTCTTCCTTTCTTTCTTTCTTATTTATTTATTTATTTTGTCTTAAGGGTCTCTTATTATATGTATGTTGGGTCTTTTCTGCTTGTCTTTATGTCATTTTCTTTTGAATCCTTTTTACCTTTTTCACCAATTTTTAAAATCTCTTTTTCATCCTTTATTTTTTGTAAAGCATGATACATGGTGTTTATTTATTCTCTATTTCTTTAGTTTTATCTTCTCATCTGAAATGTTTTCTGATTCTTTCCTAAGTTATATCCCCTGTACTCTTGAGTTATGCTGTTCTTTCATATATTCTTTATTTCTTTTTTAAATTTTTATTTTTCAATTACAGTTGATACTCAATATTAATTTTTTTTTTTTACATAAAGCTATTTTTGTTTGTGGGCACATCTTTCTGACATTCTTTGATTGACTGGAGAGATGTTATTCTGCCCTGATTCTTTTTCCTTATGACAATGACAGTTGTGTGTGGGATTCAACCATGATTCGTTTACTTTTACTTTGTTCTACTAGAAATCTGTATTCCTGAACTTGGGGAGAGGGGGCGTGTCAAGATAGTTTTTGTATTTTCACAGCTCTAGAGCTCCCTCTTCTGTTTTTGTGACCTGTTAAAAAGCATTGGCCTTGTTCTTAGATTTTTTTCTTTCTTGGGGGGTGGTGTGGAGGGCTCTGTTTCCCTCCTTCACTGTTATCTGGATCATCTTTTTTCTTTGCCTCTATTATCCTATCTAGTGAGTTAGGAGTTCACATACATTTCTACTCAGAACCTGCCCTACCAGGCCCTGGTTATAAGAGGTCATAGAGCTGATTGGCTCCCTACCTTCAGACTGTCCCCCACATCCTGTACCAGGGACTCATGAATTGTTGTGTGCACAGCTCCCCTCACATTGACCCAAGCTGGCTTCCAGTGAGTGGCTATTGGTGACTTTGAGGTTCTCCTGTTCTCAGGTCTAGTCGGTGCTCGATGCTTCTCTCTTCCTCCTTGTGTTGCGATGCCACAAGGTCTTATAGCTGCTGGAGATTTGCTCTACCCATTGTGTTTTGGGGTTTGGATATACCTTGACAATATAGGTGTTTTTTTTATTTCCAAATTACTTATTTGTGTTTTGTTTGTTTGTTTTTTAGTTGTTTGTTTTTAAAAATCTATTGAGGTGAAAGTCAAATAACATAAAATTAACCATTTTAAAGTGAACAGTTCAGTGGCAGTACATTCACACTGCTGCGCATTTGCACCCTCCAAGGTAAATCCTGTACCCATTAAGCACTCTCTCCCCCACACCCCCTCTGCCCACCTCCACCCCCAACCACCAATCTTCATTCTTAGTATTTATGTTTCCAACTTAAATAAAGTTAAATATTATTTTCATGTGAAAAGCTCATAATGGTCTATAAGAGGCCTGAGAGCATTAGGACATGTATTAAAAACACATGCTGGTGTAAGTGTTGTTTCAGGAATTCTACGTTCAGCAAAACCAGCCAGAGCCCAGAGAGGATATTTTCAGGACTTGAAGTGCAGGCGCCTCATTCTCCATGAGTACATATTTCAGTGTATACACACAACTTGCTTCTCTTGCCTTTAAATTGTAAAATTTATCTTAAGACAAGTACTCTTTGATACTCTGGGTATTTTTAACTTTGCTCCACTAGAAAAGGGTTTCAAACTGTCAGAAGTCATGAACTATATTTTCTCACCCTAAATAAAATCTGTTTTTTGAAAGATTTTACAGAGATGCCCTACTTAAAATCTATTAGGTGTTTTTTTAATTGGGGTAAAATATATAACATAAAATTAGCCATTGTAGCCATTTATAAGTGTATAATTTAGTGGTATTAATTACATTCACAATGTTGTACAACCATTACCACTATCTGTTTCCAAAACTTTTATCACTACAACTAGAAACTCTGTACCCATTAAGGTGGAGCTCTCCATTCCCAACACACACACACACACACACCCCCATGAAGACACAGAATATTTTAAATTAAAAATGTAATTAGCATTGATTAAAAACTAAAATATAAATATTGGATAAATGGTAGTAAAATTCAAAAATCATAGTACTTTAAATAATCAGGAATAATCATAATATAAGAAAATATTAAGTAGAAGGAACTTGTAATTTTTACCATTTTCCTTACCTAGGACCAAATAAAACAGTAGAGAGCATTTTGCCTGTAGGTGGCAGCACTCAGACTTCCTTTTTACTCTTCGTGATTTCATTTGGGAAAAAAATATATTAGCAAGAGTGAGAAAGAATAGATACATTGCAGCTAGAAGAGGATACAGAAATATATTTTTACAAATTTAAAACTATGGAAAGAAACCCCTTCTTTCACGTATCACCAGGCAAGCTTGAGTTTAAGGCGGGGCCTTACCACTAAGGCAGTGATGGCAAACCTATGACACATATGTCAGAGGTGTCACACGAACTCATTTTTTTGGTTGGTTTTTCTTTGTTAAATGGCATTTAAATATATAAAATAAATATCAAAAATATAAGTCTTTGTTTCACTATGGCTGCAAATATCAAAAAATGTCCATATGTGGCACGGCACCAGAGTTAAGTTAGGGTTTTTCAAAATGCTGACACGCCGAGCTCAAAAGGTTCGCCGTCACTGCACTAAGGATTACCTGACCTCATGCGGGTCCCTTCTCTAAGCTCGGTCTCCCAGCTCTGAACAAGGACAGTGAGACAGCGAATGTGATGGAGGATGGAGCACACACATGGAAGTGTCTGGAAGAGAGTAAGAAGTGAGCAATTGCTGTTCCCACACTGTGCTGTTTCCCTTGTGAAATAGCCCACGGGGACTTAGTTTGAAAATCCCTGCTTTTCCTCACCAGCCCTGCAGTGGGGCATCTGCTCGTCTAGGCTGACACTCGAGGACGTTCCTCTCCATTCACCCTCCAGCCAGGCCCTCCTTCTGATAAGGACGTACTGGGCCAGGCCTAGGCCTAACGGAGTAGTCACATCTTATGAACCTGAGTAAAAGTGGGTGCTTATCTCCCTATGGAAATTGATTATCTGGCTTTCTAGTTCCTGGGGAAAAATCTTCAGTGTCTTTCTTAATTATCAAAATCTAAAATATGCACTCTCTTTCATTCTGAAATCCCACTGTTTTATTTTTTTCAGAAATTCCACTTCTATTAAACTATCCTTAAAAACAGCCTGGTTGGTATGGCTCAGTGGTTGAGGGTCGACCTATCAGCCAGGAGGTCCTGGTTTGATTCGTGGTCACGGCACATGCCCAGGTGGCAAGATCGATCCCCAGTAGGGGACGTGCAGGAGGCAGCCGATGGATGATTCTCTCTCATCATTGACATCTCTGTCCCTTCCTCCTCTGAAATCAGTATTTTTAAAAAAAGTTTAAAGATATTTAATTGGTGAGGCATTTGTTTCCCTTCAAACATGGGTGGTCCCAGTTTGGTGTCCTTTTGTTTTATTTATAATTGAATGATGATGATTTTCCTAAGACACCAAACTCTTCAAGTTTTCACACTAACCATTTTTGAAAAGAGAGAACTTAAAAATCTCCTTCTGAAATCTGAATTAGAAAGCAGCTTTAAAGGAATGATGATGAAATAGTGTGAACTTTGTTTCTCTCTTTACTATGTCCTTACTTTTCAGCATAGCTATTAGGAAAACCTTACAGCATAAACCACTCAGAAGAGACTTATTCTGGAAGGAACAGGAGTCTGATATTTGAGGTTCACGCCAGGAAACCCCCCGACTCTTCAGTTAGAACCAAGACTTGATGTTTCTGATGATGGGACGTTCTTTCTGTTGCAGATCTTTCCAAGGCCTTGGTTCTAACAGAAATCGGTCCCAAGCGTGACCCCGCTACTCTGAAACTGTTCCTGAGCAACATGGAGAGGCTGCTCCACGCCAAGGCTCACGGGTACGACTTCAGACCCTGGGGCACCTGGGGCCACGGAGGAAGGTGCAAACACACAGTCTCGCTGCAGACTCCCCGGGGACTGAGGAAGAAAGATCCTGTGACAGGAGCACACACCGCAGTGCCGAGGCCCAGGGCGGCCGCTGGTGCTGCCCAGTCCAGTGTGGGGGCTCACGCAGCAGCTGGTAGGGGACGGACAGGAGACCTTCGTTCCTTTCTGGGCAACTTTGAGAAGCCCAGGAACCGATCGCAGCCACAGCCACCCACCCCGCCAGTCCTGTGGTGCATAGGCCCCTGCCTAACTGAGGGTCTTCCAGTAAACACTTTGGAAAATACATCCGAGTCCGATTGAATCCTCTGCATCTCCCGTCCTCCCTGTAGGTCTGTGCTGTAGCTGTGGCCACATGAGGTGATTTAAACATGGACGGAGTGAACAGTTGAGCCGTTTAGGTGTGCCGGCCACATGTCCAGTGTGCGACAGGCACAGGTGGCTCGGGCTACCCGAGTGCAGAAGGTTCCCGTCGCCGCAGAAAGCTCTGCCCGACAGCACTGCACGGCCCTCTAGACTCTGAGCCTAGAGCTTGTGGGAGGAGCCGGGTGGCTCCTCCTGAACGCCTGGGAGTGCTCACAGCGGGCGTGACTGGGTGAAGTGGGCCTGAGCAGGGTGTCAGAGCAGTCTGATGTGTGCCCGGCGCCACTCACACATGTAACTGCTCTCTTCCCTCTCCTCCAGGGTCCGAGTGATCGGGAGCTCCACCCTGGCGCTCTGCCTCCTGGCCTCGGGGGCTGCGGACGCCTATTACCAGTTCGGCCTGCACTGCTGGGACCTGGCCGCCGCCACCGTCATCATCAGAGAAGCAGGAGGCATCGTGATGGACACGTCAGGTGGGCCCCTCTGACCCCGGGCTTGCCTCCGTCCCCAGGGATGCGACGCGGAGACTAGCCTGAGTGACCCCTGCAGACCGAGCGTCCCTCCTCACAGTCTCTGCTGACGAGAGAGCCCTGGGAGAGCGGTGGTCCCGCCCTTCCTGCCCTCCTCCTCTGTGCCATGAGACATGGAAATAGAGCCGAGGGTCAGACTACGGCCAGTAGGAGCAGCACCACCACTTCCCGTTTCCACACCATTTGACAGTTTTCTAAGCACACAATCCGGTGAGACTGACAGAACAGGCCTCACGCTCCCCAGCTGGCGAAGAGGAGGCTGGCACCCCACAGCCCTGTGGCTCAGCAGCGTGCTGGGCGGGTGCCTGTGAGGTCCTAGAGTGGATCCCAAAAGCGCCTGTTACTTCCGCTTCAAGGTTGTCATATCCCGGGACTGACCCCACTGGGCACACCTGACTCCGCTTAGCATCCCTGCCCCTGGTATGCTCGGGCAGACCCCTCGTCTGACGTTCAGGGGTAACCAGTCAGGGGCTGGGTGAGTCCTGTCGGATCCCATTCTCGCCTAGCTTTGGGGTCCCGAGCTTGTTGGCACAAATACTGGGGCTCCCTTTTAACTATTGGGTATGTACAGGGGTCTTTTGTCATGTGATTTCTACTTCTTTCTTCTTTCCCCTTTGAAGGCTTTAATTGAGCTACCAGAAAAGTATAAACGGGAAGAGGTATCAGCCTTAGCTGGCAAGGCCAGGCAGACCAGTTTCAGATGAAAAAGGAGTCCGACACTGGATTTAACCACGTGAGCACACGTGTGTGCACGGAGGGCTCCAGCGAGGCCACTAGTCCTGTTCGTGCCCCCAGAAGGGCACAGGGCTTCACTGTCCGCCCCAGCCGCCTGGTCCCCACAGCAGCCATGGGTTGCCAGTCAGAAAGACCAACTCACGGGTCCCAAGTGCCTCCCGTGCAGCTAGAGGCTGAGGGCTGCTCTCTCCTGTCCTGGTCTCACCAGTCACTGGACTCTCAGTCCTGAATGTTGGGCCTCAAACAGCATTCTCCCAGCACAGCCTCCAGGACGGCATTGGTCTGTGGCCCCTCCACTGCACTCGCTGGGGTGGTGTTGATGCTGAAAGGCGTCCCCCTCTCTCTCTGACTAGACCAGCTGTTTGGTCCAGCCTCGAGCACAGCCTGGGAGCTTTGTTTTTCTCGGAATGTGCCCATGCGCCCGTGCTGCATTGTTACCCAGGACTGTTCTGCCCTCTCCGTAACCCACGTGGTCTCTCTCTGTCCTCAGGTGGACCTCTCGACCTCATGTCCTGCAGAGTGGTTGCTGCGGGCACCCGAGAAATGGCTACGCTCATAGCTCAGGCCTTACAAACAATTAACTATGGACGGGACGATGAGAAGTGAAAGGGAGCAGAGACGAGAAATGCGCCCTCGGGACTGGCTCTTCCTGGGAATGCTGCGGCCGGCAGCCGATCCCTGGGGGGGGACCGCCGTGAGCAGCCCGCACTCGCATCAAGTTCCTGAGCTCCTAACCACCCAAAGAGAAGTGTTCTGCTAACGTGTGTGGCTCTCTGGTTAAATCCACGTCTTTCACTGGGATTTGGTGTTTAGCTGGTTTCTTTCTTTAATCTCATGTCACCTTTTTCAGGTTAGTACAGGTCCTTCTATCAGGGCCAAAACCCAAATCTCATGATATACATATTGATAATTCAGTCTTGATTCTCCCCCGCACACACACACACACCCAACCCCCCGAATGCAAATCTCAGGTAATATGGCTTTAGAACTGCTGATAAAGCGGACTTGTTCTCAGGCCCCCCCACCCCCACCCCATGGTACTTCAGAATGCAATAAATCCAAATAATGGCACTCTACTGATCTGCTTCCCTTCATCGGTGTCGCCTATTCCCCAATCAACACACAAAATCCACAGCTGTAGGTGCCTTTAAGACTCTACTGATGACTATTAGAATAATCCCAAGTGTCAGAAGTATGCTCCTTGGCCAGGGTCCCCATGAATGCGCCGGATGAGGTGTCAACCTGTTTGAGCCAAGTCGCTTGCTTGTTAAGATCTTATAATTGAGTTTCTGCAGTGCCAGGGGTGTTGATCCAGGTTGACTCCTCTTTGTTCAGCCAACAAGTAACCTAGTGCCTTTCTATCATCTAAAACCGCCTTCACAGGAGAGCCGGGGGCTTCTGTTGTGCAGCTGTGGCTTTAGCAGTGGACTCAGAAGTGGCTGCCAGAGTTAACGATAAGTTTCTGATCACGTATTTGTTTGGACTAACTCCAAGCCAAGGAAGAAGGGACCGTCCAAATGTCACCTATCTGCTGGTAAACTTAAACTCCTGCTGGTCGTGTGAATTCAGGGAGGGGACCCCTGTCCAGTCTGCGGGGTTGTGCAGGGACAGCGGAACAGTAAATACAGCAGGAGCACATTGCTCTTTCATCCTCCGCTGTCAAGACCATGAGTTGCCCAAGCATAGAGGCCGTTGACAAAACCTCCACATGGAAAGGCGTAGCCAGAGGTGTTCCTAGGGCTCCCTCATAACTGTTACCATTTATGGACCCGTTGGTTGGTGTAGAGGTGTTAGCACCGTTCAACACACACTCAAATACTGCATTATTACATACTGAAAGACCACCTAAATGTGTGGGGCTGACACAGCCTGTGAATGCTCTGCAGTGTCATAGATATTTACACTGGCTGCTCTGGATATATATGGATCGTTTTCCCACCCCAGGGTTCGGTCAAATTGAGGCAAGGAAGAGGGGTATGTGGGTTTAGTGTTTTTATAAAAGGGGCTCATGAACAATTTAGGCATACAGCGGCATTTGGGATTCCGGTGAAATTATTTTTAGGATGAGTGAGGGGTCTCTTCCTTCATGTACTGTCTGGTTTAACGTGACAAATCCTGTAGTTAGTTAAGCTTCCTGCAGCAGCTGTTATTTGTGAAATCTTATAGTGTTGTTTTCCATGTAGTAATAGAAAGAAAAAGCAGATAGCAAATAGGCAGGAGGGATAAAGGGTTCCTATGGAGAGGAAGATGTTGATCCATGATCTTGGAAGAACAGTCTGCTTCAGGATATCATCTGCTTCAGGGAGGAACCTCACTGGTCAATTTTAACTTTAGATCTCGGGCTGGTATGCAGTTCCAGAGTCTGGAGGAGCTTTTTTCAGCTAACACCTGTGGCCCAAGGTTCAGTCCCTGAAGCTTGGCTGCTATCTGGGTAGTGAGGAGAACCTGGTCTTTGTTCCTTCCAACGAGATTCAAGGGCAGTCTTTTTTTTTTTTATGAGAGGGAACCATGGATCAGCTGCCTCCTGCATGCCCGCACTTAGGATCAAGCCCGCAACCTGGGCATGTGCCCTGACCGGAATCGAACCTGTGACCTCCTGGTTCATAGGTTGACGCTCAGTCACTGAGCCATGCTGGCCAGGCAAAGGGCAGTCTTTCTTAGGGGCTGTTTCCAGAAGACCCACTCTCCCGGTTCTAAGTTGTGGAAGGTTCAACCTTCTGTAGGAGGGTCATGGAAAGCTTCCTTTACCTGATGGAAAGACACTTTGGCATAATGCATTAAAGCTTTAAATATTGAGTCATATCAGAATTTATAAGTGCAGTAGGCACATATGGTTCTTTCAAAGGTATCGGTCTTCCTGTTACTATTTCATAAAGTGTTTACACTTTCCCATAGGTGTTGATCTAATTGCCATCAAAAACCAGTGGTAGTAGTTTTGGCCAGGGCAGTCCAGTTGATTCTGTTAACCTAGCTAGCTTTAGTTTTACATTGCCATTTGTCTGCTCGACATTACCAGGTGACTGAGGATGGACGGTAAGGATGATGATAATGCCATTGTGTCAGCAGCACCTTATTTAATTGTTTAGTTATTTATCTGGTGAAATGAGTTCCCCATCACTGGAGATTTCTCTGGGGATATCCCATAAAGGAAATATTTTCTAAAAGTTTCTGAACCGTGGTTGTGGTGTCAGCCTTTCTGCATGGGATGGCTTCAAGTCCATCCTGAGAACATATTGATAACCCATTGCAGAGGCAATTAAATGAAACCCATTTTTTAGTATTCAGATAGCCCAGTAGGTGGTGGGAATGCTCTATATAATACCTTAATGGTCTTTCTATTAATGGTCTTTCCATTATGAGTTTGATAAATCAGATATTGGTCATCAGCCAATTTTGCAACCTTGGAGCAGTCACTCTACCAATATTTTTCATAATTTGGGTCATTTTATCTGTGCCATGATGAGTTGCAGAATATAGAGCTTTTATTCATGGCATTTTCAAGGACTCTGCAAGAACCAGGGGGCTACCTGGGCCCTCAGTGAGTCTTCATTTAATATTAAATTTGCACACTTGTTGGTGCTAACACTGTTCCAGCCCAGGTGCCTGATTTTGTTTTTTATATAAATTATAAATAGTTTGGCTAGAATCAGTCTTACGGAATTCATTCACGTTCATATTGGGACCATCTTAGTGCTGGCTGATTTACCAGGGAAGTCTGCTAAAGCATTTCCTTGATACTCAGGTTCTATTCGCTTCAGTTTTAATGATTACAGTTCACTTAGGTGATAGAATGTCAGAGAACAATTCCTTTACTTGGAATCCATTGATGATTGGATTTCCAGTAGAAGTGAGGAACGCTTTCTGTTTCTATAACATATCAGAGGCGTATGTGCTATTAGGATAAATGTTTACTGATTTCCCTTGGGATAGCTGACAAGCCTGAACAAGAGCGTGTAGTTCTGGTTGAGTAGACTTCAGTTGGGGAAAGATTCTAATAGTTCATACGAAGTCGTCACAGTATATCCTGCTTGATACTTCCTTCTACATTCTTAGCATAGGACCCACCAACAGAGCGTATCAAACCTGGGTGTTCTAACGGTGTGTCCTGTGAGTGCAAGGGATCAAGCACTGTGACACCACACCTGTACAGTCATAACGATCTATGCCATCGTCAGGCCAGGGTAGTACGGTCACAGGGTTGAACAAGTGGCAGTACTTAACATGGAGGTTAAAGATGAAATGAGAAGGATCTCAGAAGACGTTAGTTTACTTGCTGAAAAATGTCAAGTCTAATTGGAGTTTAACAGACTCTCAATAGCATGAGGTACGTGTAAGTACAAGTCATATTCAACACCCACCTGAATGCCCACCGACTGCTGCAGGAGAAAGCACTGGCTTCAGGGACAACACACCCGATTCGAACGATTCCAACGCAAGCCTCCTCCTGCCCGGCCTCAGGTGCCGCCCTGGACACTGCGGGTGCCGCCCTCCCAAGGTCGTTGAGGGACTCGGTGTATGTGAGAGCGGACTGCCCGTGATACTCCATGTGCACCAGCTCACCCCCAGCTTCCAAAACTATCAGAGCTGCCCTCGGACAACTTGAAAGCAGGATCACGTGCGTGCCCAGCAGCAAGTCATGGCTCCAAGTGCAGGACACGTTCAGTTCGCTTTGTTAAATGGGTGCTCAACAGCTGCTTAATGAATAGAGCCATTAGGACCAGCTAGAGATTAGATACATTTTTTCTGAATTCTGTTTATGTGACGAAAGAATATTTCGTTTCCCCATTAATCCCAGCAGACTGGTACCTACTCCTCAGTCTTTGTCACTAGAAAGTGCTCCAGCTCCAGCAGCCCTACTTCTAGAGCTCTGAATGGGGCAGCATTCTGCCTAAAAGAATAATCAGCAATCTGGTGACACCTGAACATAAATGTTTATACTCTCATTTAAGAAATACATACATTGCCAGGCCTAGAATAATCAGCAATCTGGTGACACCTGAACATACATATTTATACTCTCATTTAAGAAGTACAGACATTGCCAGGCCAGTGTGGCTCAGTGTTGAGCATCCACCTATGAACCAGGAGGTAACAGTTTGATCCCCAGTGTGGGGCGTACAGGAGGCAGCCAACCAATGATTTTCTCTCATCATTGGTGTTTCTATCTCTCACTGAAATTAAGCAAAATATATTTAAAAATCTATACCATTTATTTTAAAAGTGCCATTAAACAAAATTTATACAGACAAAGCAATAAAATGACAAATCAAGCTATTTCCAGCGATGAAAGAAAACCCAGTCTCCTCAAAGATGACAGTGACTGGCCTTTGGAACTAGTCAGTAGCTTGGAAAGACCATGAGGACAGAGTGCTGGGGAGGGTTGGGGTTTCCTCCAGGGTTCCCAGTCAGACACTGGGCAAGCTCTATTTCTCCAAAGACAAAACTTACAAAATGTGATGAGACAGGGTGGACTTATGGAAGCATGCACACATCCAGGGTAAGTTAAAAACTAAAGGCATTTGCTCTCACGGCTGGCAAACACTCACCCCTTTCTCTCCCTGCCAGGAACTGTGGTGAGGCACAGCACTGCTTAGGTTTGCAGACGAGGAACAGAATCTGGAAAGAGCCCAGACAGCCCCATGTCCTTAAATGATCTGCCCAAGACCGTATGGCTACTTAGCTACAGCCAGGACTTGAACACACAGCTAGAATTCTGACCTTGTCCCGTGTGTGCCCCAGACTTCTGTACAACTTCCCTCGAATCTTTAAACATTAAAAAGTTATGCCCAGTAATCCACATCCATGTTTTCTTTTTCACCTGAGGATATGCTCTTTATTGATTTGAGAGAGAGAAAGAGCGACATCAATTGATTGCCTCCCGACCGAGAGCAAACCCAAAACCTTCCCGTGCAGGGGACAATGTTCCAACCAGCAGAGCCACACCGGCTAGGGGTCCAGTGTTTTCCAAGTTGCACATGTATGCCTGAAAGATATCAATTTATGTTCAAAATGACATAAATCTTAAATTTTGGTATTGCTTTTCTTTAAGCTTCTATTTTTTCCTTCCAATATTGTAGGGTACACAGAAGGCTCTCTTTCACTTCATTTTAGTGGTCTCTTCATATCAGAAGTAGGTTCTCTTAAGGCCTTTGGGGAAGCCATGTAATGATTTTTTAGTTAAATTTGAGATGTAAATTGGAGTGACATTTTTAGAAACTAACATGTACAATTTTGTGATGGTAAAGAGTATGGTCAGTGAAGTAGTTCAAGGATAGGGACCATTGCTTTTATCTTTCCATCTTCCCAGAATACGAGGAAAAATCTCAATTCAAATCAAGTCAACATGCTAATAATCTTTTATTTAATACTTCCCAAAACATCACTTACTAGCTGTGTGAGGCCTGGGGTAGGATCCTTGTATTCTCTGTGCCTCAGTCTCATCATTCTTAAAATAGGGAACAATAATACCTACTCCTAGGGTAAGGAGTAAAGGAGAAAGAAAAAAAATTTACATATATATATCTTAGCTCCGTTCCTGCATATACCGAGGGCTCAGTTAAGAGTTTGTTATGATTTTCATAACTTGCTAGTCAGGTTCTGAGCTCAGTGCTGGACTTATTCATAATAAGACATGACTCTTGTCCTCAAGAAGTTTACAATTCGGAGCAAAGGGAGACAAATGTACACAAACAGGTGTCTAAGGTTATAAAAGACCAATGCCATAAAAACACAACAAAGAGCTGGGGGGTGACAAAGAGGGAGGGTGCCGGGGTCCAACCCCAGCAGGTCCAGGGGTCCCCAAAGGTGTAGACGGAGTCGGCGAAGAAGGAATGACACGGAAACAGCGTTGAGTTGATCAAGAGCCCAGCGTGGATCTCCAGCCAAGTTCTGGCCTGGATATTTGTCGGAGTGGGAGGAGAATGTATGGGAGAGGTTACATTGTGCTCGATCCTGAAGGATGAGTTAGGATTTGGACGGAGGAAGGGAAGTTTTCTTGGTGGAGCTGCATGAGCAATGGTGCTGAGCTAGCCTGACTGTGCAGTAAATTCAGCAGCAGCCAGTGGACAGCTTGGCTGGAGAGTGAGAGACAGAGATGGGATCTGGGGCAGCAGCCAACCAGCAAACACCTGGTGAAGGCTTACCCAATGCCAGGCACAATGGCCTGGAAGAAGACCACGGGGCTGTGAGCCATGTGGGATGTGTCTGACAGACAAGGAGGGGCCATCAAAGATATCTGAGCAGTTCCCTATTTGCAGAAGGATGGTGCACACAGCAGGCTCTTGGTAAAGACCTGTTAAAATAAATTGAACTGGGTGGTGGCAAAAACAGTATATCTGGAGGCAAGTCCCAGACAGGTTCAAAGGATATGAAATAGACATCCTAGTAATGGCATCGTCCAAATGTAGTTGATATCTAGAAGGAAATAGTAGGCACAATATTCAAGACGCATGACTTGTTTTAGAACCGATGGAAACTAGGAGGACAGGCAGGGAAGCAGTTCCTCTCCACCCAGGACCCTGGCCCCACAAAGCTTGGACATAAGGAGCACAGAGCATCTGAGTGAAGGGTCTCGTGCCCGAGGCAGTGGGGAGGAGGAGATTACCCCTGAGCCAGGACAGAAAGGGCCATCCTGGGCTGGAGGGATGTGCAGTCCCCATTCCTGTCTAAGGATATGTGGGAGATCACGTTTACCTAGTGGAAGCCAAATGCCTACCTTCCCAGCCAAACTGTGAGTGCGCCTGGAGCTGGGTTTACGCTCTCCTGTGGCCTGGAAGGGACTGTTCAGGGACACAGAAGCTGTAGCTGCGCTGGGCATGTGTGCAGGGCAGGCAACCAGGACATCATCACTACCACAGGCTCCAAAAGGACCCGGATGATTGGACTACAACCCACCACAATTTTGTCTCCTCCAGAGCTTTATAGAATGTATAGCTTGCAAAGCAACAGACGTAGGAAATAAGCCAGTGCTCCCCAGTGGTGTCACCTATTGACAGCTATGGCTGAAGAATTTTTGTGCAAACCATAGAGTGTGGAAAGACGGACCGATTCAAGAACGAGAGGACAGCCGGCCAGAGAAAAACCAGCCAGTCACCTAGGGGTCTCGCCTCAGCTGAACCCCTAAGCCTGTCAGTGTGCCCAAGACAGTGTCCTACTTACTGCCACCTGGTGGCTGGTGACAGAACCAATCTCCCTGCAGGTTTCCTGCTGCCCTTCCTGATGGGGGTGGAGGGCCATGCGAGGAGCCAAATGGGGCCAGGAGTCAGTGTTGTGTAAGGAAATTAGAGCTGCTGCTCCTGAGGGTCCAGAGGGGCTTGTGCCTGGCCCATACAACAGATGACCTTTGCTATCTTCTGGCTTGGAATTACCTCCAAGTGTATTTCTACATGGCCTTCAAAGACACACTGTAGCCTTTGAGAAAAACATGAACTTTTGCTCACCCTGGGTCACGGTCATTGTCAGTGCTTGGCATGGGTGTCACACACACCCTGCTGCTGCACTGGTCTCTGAAAAACTTCCAGTCATCAGCAATGTCAAGGCGGGAAAGAAAAGGGGACGATAAAACAGTATGTGACCCTGCTGTTCTATTTTAAAAAAACACGATGCCACGTGTATACATCCGTGTTCATAGCAGCATTTATTCACAATAAGCAAGAAGTGGGAGCAACCCAAGTGTCCATTGATGGATGAATGGATAAAAAAAATACATGGTATATTTAGACAATGAAATATGAATCAGCCATGAAGAGGAAGGACATTCTGAAATCTGCTACGTGGATGGATAAACCTTGAGGACATTACGCTAAGGAAAAGAAGCCAGTCACAAAAACACAAATACTGCATGCTTCTATTTATATGGGATGGGTAGACTGGTCAATTCACAAAGACAGAACGTAGAATGGTGGTTCCCAAGGCCTGGGGTAGGTGTGGGGAGCAGGGGGGAAGGATAAGAAATAATTATTTAAAGGGTATAGAGATTCAGTTTGCAAGATGAAAAAGTTCTGGATATCCATTGCACAATACTGTGAATATATCAACATTACTGAACTGTACACTTAAACTTGTTAAGATGGTCAATTTTATGTTATGTGTATTATTTACCACAATTAAAATATTTTAAAAATTATTTTTAAAAATATGCCTATTGGTCTGACCTCTCTTTTTTTTGCAGCATTGTTTATTTATTTTACATTTTTACATTCGTTTGTATTGGTGTATAGTTTACATACAATAAATTACATCATTCTTACGTGTTCAGTCCAGTGAGTTTTGACTACTTCAAACAAGACATAAACATTTCTATGACCCTAGAGTTCCCTTGTGTCCCCTTCCTGACGGCTACTCCCCCCAATCACTTTCTGACTTCTATCACTATAGATAGATATAGTATTTTTCATTGAGTTTCTAATTACATACAGTAAAGTACATAATTTGTAGGATACTGTTTGTGAGTTTTAACAAATGACTGTGCCACATAACCAACACCCTAACCAAGATTTGGGTCTTGTCCATCTCTCTAGAAAGCTCCCCGTATCCCTCCCCAGTCGGCGGCCTCCCCTGTCTGAGGCAGCCACTCTTCCCATTTCTATCCCCACAGATTGCTCCCTCTCTTCTTGGACTTCACATTAATGGAGTCCTGCAATACGTGCTTTTTAATGGCTGGTTTATTTCACTCAGCCGAATGCTTGTAAGATTCAACACATATCAGTACTTCATTCCTTTGCTAATTAATGCTAATTAATATTGCATTGTATGAATACATCTACCACATTCTGTTTCTCCATTCTAGTGATGGATATTTGGGTTCTTTCCACTTTTTGCTATAATAACAATGAATAGTCATGTACAGATCTTCTGTGTGAGCACATGTTTTCAATTCCTTTGAATATGTACCTAGAAATGAAATCTCAGGGGCCATGGTAGCTCTATGCTTATTCAGCTTTTGAGGAACCGCCAAACTGTTTTCCATTGCAACTATACCATTTTACATTGCCACCGGCAATGGAAGAAGGTTTCCGTTTCTCCATATTTTCATCAACACCTATTATTTTCCATTGTTGGTTTTTGTTTTTCATATTATAGCCATCCTAGCTGGTGTGAGGGGGGGACCTCATTGTAGTTTGATTTGCATTTCCCCAATGACTAGTTATGTTGAGCATCTCTTCCTGTGCCAATTGGTCATTTGGACATCTTTTTGGGGGGGAAATGTCTATTTCTATCCTTTGCCATTTTGTTTATTTATTTATTATTAATCCTCACCTGAGGATATTTTTCCATGATTTTTAGAGAGAGTGGAAGGGAGGGGGAGAAACATTGATGTGAGAGAGACACATTGATTGGTTGCCTCCTGCACATGCCCCAACCAGGGCTAGGGATGGAGCCCTTGACCAGGATCGAATTCAGGACCCTTCAGTTTATGGGCTGATGCTCTATCCACTGAACCAAACTGGCTAGGGCTATCCTTTGCCATTTTAAAATCAGGTAATTTTTATTGTTGAGTTGACAGAGTTCTTCCTAGATATTCTGGATACTAAATTCTTATCAGATATATGATTTACAAACAGTTTCTCCTATTTTGTGAATTGTCTTTTCACTTTCCTTGTTAGTATTCTTTGACGCATTAAAATTTTTAATTTTGATGAATTCCAGTGGAGTTCTTTCTTTCTTTAAGGTTTCCTTAATCAGATCAAGTAAGTTCCCTTCCATTTCTAGTTTATTGAGAGTCTTTATTATGAATAGATGTTAAGTTTCCTCAAATTCTTTCTCTGCATTTACTAAAGTGATAGTGTGGTTTTTCTTCTTTAATCTGTCGGTATAGAGAATTGTCTTGATTCATTTTTAAATGTTGAGCTGCCTTGACCAGTAATGACCAGTAATGCAGAGCACCTTTCATGGATTTACTGGCCATGTTTCATGAAGTGACTATCAGTGAAGTGATTGTTCAAGTCCCTTGTCCATTTTTTATTTGGGTTGCTCATCTTTTTGTTGTTAATTTGCAGGAGTTCTCCAAATACTCTGGCTAAAAGTTCTTTGTCAGATATATTTTCTTCAAATATTTCCCCCAGTTGTAACTTGACTATCAATGTCTTTAATTTATTTTTTATTAATCTTAGAGAGAGGAAGGGAGGGAGGGAGGAAGGAAGAGAGAGAAAGAGAGAAAGACATTTATCGATTGCATCCCATAAGCCCAGACTGGGGATCAAACCCACAACCTAGGTAGGTGCTCTGATGGGGAATTGAACCTGCCACATTTGGCGCACAGGACAACGCTCCAACCAACTGAGCCACACTGGCCAGGACGCCTACTGATTTCTTGAGATTATTGTTTGACAACTAGAGCATTTTTTAATTTAATGATGTCCAATTTACCAAATTTTGTTTTGCAATTCATGCTTTTTGTACCATGTCCAAGAAATCTTTGTCTGTCCTAAGGTTGCAAAGATTGTTTCCTATTGTTTCCTTAGAAGCTGTATGGCTCAGACTCTTATATTGAGATCTATGATCCATCTTGAATTAATTTTTGTAGATGAAGTGAGATAGGGGGCAACATTTATTTTTTTCTTTATAAATATCTAGCTGTCCTGCCTCATTTGTTACAAAACACTTCTATCCCCCATTGGATTGACTTGCCCCTTCAGTCGGTTTTACTTTCCTTTTAAGAATTCTCCATAATTATATCTGTATATTTACAAAAGCAACTAACAACTTTCTGAGCTAATTTTTAAGAAATAACTGATCAATTAATATTTTGAATTGGTAATATATGTATGTGGCTTAAGTTAAAAGGTACAGCCCAGCCGGTTTGGCTCAGTGGTTGAGAGTCAATCTATGAACCAGGAGGTCACAGTTTGAATCCCTGTCAGGGTACATGCCAGGTTTGTGGGCTCCTTCTCCAGTAGGGGGCGTGCAGGAGGCAGCCAATCAATGATTCTCTCTCATCATTGATGTTTCTATATCTCTCTCCCTCTCCTTTCCTCTCTGAAACCAATAAAAATATATTAAATTTGAAAAAAAAGAAAGTATAGATTCAGTAAGATAATTTCATCTATAGACAACTTTTATTAGTGGGTTCCTGATTTCTTCTCTTCTTGGCAATTATCACCTATTCGCATGATCCTTGGGATCCCACCATTACCTATTTGCTTTAATTATAAAATGAAAAGGTAGGAACTACCTGTCAGTAGGCGCCAATCCTGGAGCCAATAATAAAGTAGCGAAGATCCAGGTGGCATTAACGCAATTTCTTTTTTATGAAAGCTGCCCTTTTTCTGAATTCTTGGCCATTGAATCCAGACACATCATTTAACAAATGTGCTTACTAATTCGTAAAATGAGAGAGCTCAAAACACATGCTCCATTATTGCTCTACTATAAATCCTCCTGAAATGTCAAAACGTCGCCCTTTTCACACAAGAACTTTCTGTTTGGTCCCAGAGCAGCGGTCAGTTTGGTTCGCCCCACCTATACAGGAAGAGTGGGTCCTGGGAACAGTACCCATCCCATAGGTGCGGGAGCCCTGAGCCCTCAGAGCGAGGGTGCATCCCATCTGGCAGGGGACACCGCGAACATGCAGAGCTCAGTGACCCTGGCCCCGAGGTCACTGCGCTCGATCCACCCGCTAAGACACTGAGCCCCGCCACAGATGAGGTGAGACTGGCTTCCAGTTAGGGCCATTCCAGCCCGCAGAGGAACATTCCCGCAGAGTGGAAGTGCAGGCGCCAGGAGAACAGAGCATGAGTTCGAGGCTGGAGGCAGCAGAGAGCCAAGGCTGCCATCAGCACCAAGGAGGGAGCCCTGGAGGGAAGGAGCAAACATTTAGAACCACGTGATCTGGTCACCTGGACTGAGTCCTCCTGATGTTCCAGTTCCGTGTGAGAAAACGGCGTTAACAGATTAACTGAGAAGATAAAACACGCAAAAATGATATTGGTATGTGCCAGAATCGATTCTCTGCGGCAGAATTAACAGAACAAAGCTAATGGCCGTTTCTCCTGTGCGTGACACATACTCCTGATTCACTTTCCAAAGAGGTGGACAATTTATGCT
The DNA here is from genome assembly GCF_000327345.1 of Myotis davidii. NCBI lineage: Eukaryota > Metazoa > Chordata > Mammalia > Chiroptera > Vespertilionidae > Myotis > Myotis davidii. The sequence goes on along the minus strand of NW_006290305.1, from coordinate 2,981,846 downwards.
CCCACCAGCAGTAAGAGTATGAATTCCTACTCTGTCCCACCCTCATCAGTATCGAGGGTTGTTGGGTTTTTTTGTATTTTTTGGTTTTTTTTGTTTTTTTAAATATATTTTATTGATTTTTTACAGAAAGGAAGGGAGAGAGACAGAGAGTTAGAAAAATGGCATTTAAATATATAAAATAAATATCAAAAATATAAGTCTTTGTTTTACTATGGTTGCAAATATCAAAAAAAAAAAAACTTCTATATGTGACATGGCACCAGAATTAGGGTTTTTCAAAATGCTGACACGCCGAGCTCAGAAGGTTCGCCATCCCTGGGCTAGACCAACGGTGGCATCGGGTGCTGTTTGATTTCTATTCCTCAGCGAGCTGGGACATGTTCTCAAGGCCATTTCTCACGAGCCACTTGTTTTTCCATGTTTGAAAACTATTTTTATATTCTTTGATAAAGGTAAGTTCCAAATAAGTTTTGAAGGAAGCATAAAGGACAGCTATTAAATTATCATTGTGAGGATGGCAATTAAACAGAAGAGGGGAAGAAGGACATCCCAGAGAGATCTGTCAGCCAGCTTCCCGGTCAGTGCAGTCAGTGGCAGGGAAAGGGCCTGGGGAGGTACCGGTAAGCCTGCATACCTGCCAGGAAGAAGAGGCAATGCGGTATCTACGTAAAAATTTAAACGTACTAGTACCTACCTGCAGAACCAACAAGGCCACTCCTTGAGGTTATATTTCATATCCCCGAGAAACACACATGCTCACAGGATGCACTTACAGCACTCTGCATGCTGAGGAGCAACTGGAAACAGCTCAACAGTCAGCAAAGGGGGAAAGTTAAATATGTTACAGAAATGCTATGAAATATTATGTAGCAGCTAAGCTGTCTGAGATGAGTTGGGTGGATGTGTGCTAAGAGAGGAAAAGCTACACATTATTGAGTGATGAAGCAATTTTCGGAGCATTAAATAAAATATACAACTTATGTAAACAAACCGCAGCACGGAGAAATACTCATATTTTGTGTGTGTATACTATCATAGAAAAGGGCGTGTAAGGATTTAGACTGAGCGGAGGAACTGGGCAGGAAAGAAGCCAGAGTTGGTGCCAGTGGCCTGAGAAGATTTTGCCGTATTCTGTAATGTCTTAAGACAAAGATGTCTCCTAGTGACAGGGTATCTGTGTATTCTTTACAGAGTTGAACCCTCCTGAGCCCTACACAGAGTCCAGCAGGCTGTGTAGGAGGCGCCGGCGCTGGTCTCCATGCCATGCTGTTGACGCTGGCACGGCGGTTGCACAAAGCAGAGCTGTGCGGTGCCCTCCTGCCCAGTTGGGAAAGGCCACCGCGCACCCTGGAATTAGCCCCAAAATGCGGGCTCCTCTGGGCACTTCCTTTGAGGAGAAAGATTCAAACTGAAGTCGGTGGAAAAGAACATCACCTTTGTTCCTACATTTGGGAGGAAAGAAACATCCAGTAACAACCACCAGAGTGAGAGCCGGGCTGGGCCCAGGGCCAGGACCCCAGGTTGCTCACCGCCCAGCACAGCCTACTCAAGCGCGGGCTGGGCACTGGGCGCTGGGCCGGCATCCAGGCCACGGTCCGCGGACCCCGGTGAGTGTGTGATTGTAGGAGCCTTTCTGGAGGAAAGGCCGCAGCTGTCATCAGATATTTAGGAGATCTCTACCCCAGCAGGGTAAGAACCCAAAGGCCTCATTGACTAGCAGAGGCATGTAAGAACTCAACACTGAGTGTTGTTCTCTTTTCAACCCTCAGCCCAGAATGTGTTTTTATTGGCGTGGGGGGCGGGGGTGAGAGAGAGACATTGACCTGAGAGAGAAACCTCCATCAGCGCCTCCCAAACACCTGACCAGAGAGGGAGCGCTGACCGGAATAGCACCTTCCCGGGAACCGGATGGCGCTGCAACCAGCGGAGCCGCACCGGCCAGGGCTCAACAGAGCATTTGCCATGCAGGCTCCCCAAGCAGCTGTGAACATCGCAGCGTCCATTCCAGCCTGCGAGGCACTTGCTTTTCATCTAGTTGGAGGCGCGCTTGTCTAGTCGGAGGGCTCCTTGCCCGCCTGCCTCGCAGCGCAGCGTAGCTTACCACGCGCACCCAGGGCTCTGCCTGTAGATCCCGCGGTGTCGCAGCTGAGCCTCGGGCGACCGGGTGACTTGTCCGGGGTCCGGCCCCAGGTTTCGGGTCTGGCTCACGCCCAGCTCCGGGGCCGCCCCGCAGCCCCGATTCCTGCGCCCTGCGTGTGAGTGAGACACGGGGCGCTACTGAGAGACTGTGAGCACCCCTTCCCCACCAGGGGTCTTCCCAGCCCCTGGGCCTGTGGCGTGTGGCTCTGCTACTGCCCACACCCATGGGCCCGCCCCTCCTGACTGTAAACACATCCACTGGGCCCCCCAGATCCTCTTTCCTAATCGTGGTCCCCCGACCTCATTAGTTAACCCATGTGAAAAAAAAGACAGCTTAGTCGGTCACAAGCAACGCTCCCCAGTTTTAGGAAAATTCACCTCAACTGTTGTTACTGGGCCCAGGACCAAGGCATAGCTCTGTGTGTCTGTGACTAGGGCTCAGCAGTGCTAGAGCCCAAACCTGCGCTGGTGGGAATGCCATGCCCAGGCCAGGCCTGTGTCAGCCCTAAACCACAGCTGCCACGCCTGCTCTCCAGAAATGAATTCTCTCAGCAGAACCACATTCCTGAGAGTTGCCACGTTTCCCTCTATTCACATGTGTCCCCTCCCCAGAATGTCCTTCTCAAATCGAAGAAGAGTAATAGTGTTATTGCGGGGGAGGGGGGGGCACACTCCCTAGAAGGGGCAAGAGGCAGCCTAATGTCCTTTATCTTGATCTAGCTGCTTATACACATCATTTCCTGAGTTGCACACCAAAGAGCTGTGCACTCTACCGTATGGATTCTGCAATACAATTGTTTTTAATTTTTTAAAAAGCCTACCAGTGCTTCTCTTTAATGAAACCAATTGGAAGCCAAAGGGCAAGGCACTTCTAGTACGATTCTACAGTCTGGGCAGAGAATGGATTGGGGGTGGGTAGGGGAATAATTAGCATCATGCTCAGTAAAAGTTTGCTGAGCGTGATAGCAATCATTTACACCTTAGCATAAATAAATATATAGACTTATTGTAACAGTAAACTTTGCTGGAAAGCAATATGGAAGTAGGAGGACCCTGAGAACTTTGACTGTGGGAAACAGTGGAGCAAACTGAACACAATTCTTTGCCTTATTGATAATTCTGTGGAAGATACCCTAGTTATGAGGTCAACAGTAGCTGAGTTAGTACCTTTCCAGGGTTCTATTCCTTCATCGATGTTATAAGAAGACATAACACTTGTTAGTGCTTGACAGCTTGCCGTGTGTTTCAAAAGCATTATCTCATTTAACCCTCATTGCAACCCACTGAGAGTTGCCATGGAATACTGATCCTCAGGGATTATTAGAAATAAAGAAATTGGGGGGACGGGAGTGGGCTGGAAGAGGTTAATGGGGGGAAAAGGAAGACCTGTGTAATACTTTCAACAATAAAGATTTTTTTTAAAGAAATAAAAAAAATGAAGAAATAGAAAAAAAAGAAATAAAGAAATTGAAGCTCATTATAAAAAAGAAGAAATGAAAAGAAAACTTGCCCACAGTCAAAGAATCTGAAAGTAGCAAGGCCAGGGTTCAGACTCAGTGTTCATTTTTTAATCTATTTTGTTCATAAAATAAAGAAATGGGTTTAGAAGGTTGGGAAAGTTCCTTTGAGCATAGGCATGTATGTTCTCTGTAATGTAGCCCCATACATGAGAAGCCATTTCCATATCAGGTACTCCCCTCCTGGCTAGGAGCTGGAGGAGGCCAGCTGTCCATGGGAGTCATCTTCACTCTGGGCTGGGCACTGGCCAAGCCAGCCTGCCCCTCACAGGATTTGCTTCTCCCCCATCCAATGAGACAGAGAACCCTGTGCCTTTTTATAGATGAAATCTGAGGCTGTGTGCGGTCACCCTGCTGGAATGAGGTAAAGCCGGGCTAGGAACCCAGGTCCCTGTGCTCTGCCAATCACCTGCCAGGACTCCGAGAGGACGGAGGAAGCCCTGCCTTGGAGAAAGGGCCAAGCCAACTGCAGCATCCACCCCACAGACAGCTGCAGGGAGCCGGAAAGTCAGCATGCTGCAAGTCCTCCCTCAGGCACCCTGTCAGCAATCAATGGCCGAATGAAACACAAAGTCTGACCCCGAGATTTCTAATCTTGGTGGCACAGGAACATAGTAGTTGCTGAATAAAGGTACTAGTATACTACGTGATGTTGGATGAGAAAGGAGTTTGTGTGAGAGCCAGAAGATGGACAGGGGCTGGAAAGACACACTCCCAG
>NW_006290305.1:2976593-2976897 GCF_000327345.1 Myotis davidii | reverse complement strand
AGGAGGCCTCCTTCCCCGCCTGCCTCGCAGCGCAGCGTAGCTTACCACGCGCACCCAGGGCTCTGCCTGTAGATCCCGCGGTGTCGCAGCTGAGCCTCGGGCGACCGGGTGACTTGTCCGGGGTCCGGCCCCAGGTTTCGGGTCTGGCTCACGCCCAGCTCCGGGGCCGCCCCGCAGCCCCGATTCCTGCGCCCTGCGTGTGAGTGAGACACGGGGCGCTACTGAGAGACTGTGCGCCGACCGCCGAAGCACCCCTTCCCCACCAGGGGTCTTCTCAGCCCCTGGGCCTGTGGCGTGTGGCTCG
>NW_006290305.1:2972103-2975992 GCF_000327345.1 Myotis davidii | reverse complement strand
CACAATTCTTTGCCTTATTGATAATTCTGTGGAAGATACCCTAGTTATGAGGTCAACAGTAGCTGAGTTAGTACCTTTCCAGGGTTCTATTCCTTCATCGATGTTATAAGAAGACATAACACTTGTTAGTGCTTGACAGCTTGCCGTGTGTTTCAAAAGCATTATCTCATTTAACCCTCATTGCAACCCACTGAGAGTTGCCATGGAATACTGATCCTCAGGGATTATTAGAAATAAAGAAATTGGGGGGACGGGAGTGGGCTGGAAGAGGTTAATGGGGGGAAAAGGAAGACCTGTGTAATACTTTCAACAATAAAGATTTTTTTTAAAGAAATAAAGAAATTGAAGCTCATTATAAAAAAGAAGAAATGAAAAGAAAACTTGCCCACAGTCAAAGAATCTGAAAGTAGCAAGGCCAGGGTTCAGACTCAGTGTTCATTTTTTAATCTATTTTGTTCGTAAAATAAAGAAATGGGTTTAGAAGGTTGGGAAAGTTCCTTTGAGCATAGGCATGTATGTTCTCTGTAATGTAGCCCCATACATGAGAAGCCATTTCCATATCAGGTACTCCCCTCCTGGCTAGGAGCTGGAGGAGGCCAGCTGTCCATGGGAGTCATCTTCACTCTGGGCTGGGCACTGGCCAAGCCAGCCTGCCCCTCACAGGATTTGCTTCTCCCCCATCCAATGAGACAGAGAACCCTGTGCCTTTTTATAGATGAAATCTGAGGCTGCGTGCGGTCGCCCTGCTGGAATGAGGTAAAGCCAGGCTAGGAACCCAGGTCCCTGTGCTCCAGAGTATGCTCTCTGCCAATCACCTGCCAGGACTCCGAGAGGACGGAGGAAGCCCTGCCTTGGAGAAAGGGCCAAGCCAACTGCAGCATCCACCCCACAGACAGCTGCAGGGAGCCGGAAAGTCAGCATGCTGCAAGTCCTCCCTCAGGCACCCTGTCAGCAATCAATGGCCGAATGAAACACAAAGTCTGACCCCGAGATTTCTAATCTTGGTGGCACAGGAACATAGTAGTTGCTGAATAAAGGTACTAGTATACTACGTGATGTTGGATGAGAAAGGAGTTTGTGTGAGAGCCAGAAGATGGACAGGGGCTGGAAAGACACCCTCCCAACACAGCTGGGCATGCGCTGCCTCTTAACCCCTTTTCTTTGGGGCCATTTGTTGGAGCACAACATGCCCTGTACTCTCTCCCCTCCAGACACCTTCCTGGAGTGAACTCCGCTCATGTGATACAGATCCCCACTTCGGAGCAGGCAGGTAGCTGGCTGGCCTTGACGTCGGCTATGGCCTCTCCCCAAGCACCAACAAATACATTTGAGTGTGGCCCACAGGCCCATGGATCCGGCTCCACATCTCTGTCCAGTGTGGCCCACAGGCCCATAGCTTTCAACATAATCTCAATCCCAACTACAAACTTGTTTTCCCATCTGTATTTATCATCTTAATTAAGGCATAACCACCTCTCCGGTTACCCACACTGGAAATATTGGAATTGTCTCCAGCTGCATCTCTGCTTATTCATCACCACATCCTACAAAATCTCTCTGGCTCCTTGCTCCTCTCTATGCCCACTGTCAGTGCCCGGGTCTGAACCTTGACTCTTTTACTTGGATCACCTACAGGCCTTGCCAGATGTCCTTCTCAAATCGATGTCTCCACAGGCCACCCCGCCTTCCTGGCTCATTCCCCACTGAGAGCAACACCCACTGTGTGTTCAGGGCTATACAGGTTTGCTCCAACATGGCTGCCTCATTGGTTCCTACCATTCTCCTCCAGAACCCCCTACACCCACCCAGCACTTCCAGACATGCCATTACTGGCTTTGCCTTTGGTCTTCCTAAAATCAGTGAGAATAATCACCCCCATCCCCACACATCATTCACCTCACTCATCCTTGGCCCTTCCTGAACACCTTTTAGCAAAATCAATTACTGTTGTTCCCTTTACAATTTGCATTCATATGTTATTGCTAACATAGGACCTCATGCATTCATTCAGCCACTAACAAGCCTTCTAACAGCTGAGGCCTCTCTAGGCCCTAGGAATGAGTGAACGAATAGCACCCATTGCCCTGACTGGTTATTGGTGTGTGAGAATCATCGGTGATCTTGACCTTCACTGCTCCAGGTCTAATACACTGCATCTCAGGCATGGGCATGCTGCCTTAGACATAAGGTGTCAATAAATCAGAATGGTTGGGGAGCTTCACCACAGACTATTGGGTGCTATGAGATCATTTTCATTTCGTTAGGAGTGACAATGTCACTATAGTGTATAGTATATCTTCCTCCAGAGATGCAAGTTGAAGGACTTTATGTGAAGGGGTTCAAATAAAAATATACATAAAAAATAAACAAATATGTCGGAATGTTAACAGTGGTTGGATTCAGGCACTGGGTGTGAGGGCACTCATGTAATATCTTTATATTTAAAAGGGTTCAAAGTAAGAGGTTTTTTATTTTTTTAAAATATATTTTATTGATTTTTTACAGAGAGGAAGGGAGAGAGATAGAGAGTTAGAAACATCGATGAGAGAGAAACATCGATCAGCTGCCTCCTGCACATCTCCTACTGGGGATGTGCCTGCAACCCAGGTACATGCCCTTGACCGGAATCGAACCTGGGACCTTTCAGTCCGCAGGCCAACGCTCTATCCACTGAGCCAAACCGGTTTCGGCAATAAGAGGTTTTTTAAAAGGTGAATTGACTGGATCCATTTTCTCATCTATCAAATTGGGGGCGGGGGGAGGGACGCTTAGTCTGATCCGCCTGCTCTAACAGAACACTATAGACTGGGTGGCCCATGAACAACAGAAATGTATTGCTCACACTGGAGGCGGACAGTCCAAGCTCAGGTGCCAGCATAAGCGGGGCGGTGAGGACACGCCTCCTGGGTCATAGCTGGCTGTCTCCTCACCGAGTCCTCACGTGGCTGAAGGGCTGAGGACTTTTCTCAGCGGCTTTAATAAGGTACTATTCCCATTCCGGAGGGCCCCACCCTCAAGATTTAACCACCTCCCAAAGGCCCCACCTTCCAATACTATTAAACTGGGCACTGGGGTTGGAATGGGAGGGGGGAACGCAAACCTTCAGCCACACCAGGGTGTCTGTGGGGGCAGCTGACACCCCGTCCAGCCCTAGTGGCTCTGGGCAGGAAACGCCCCCCACGAGCCCTGGAGCTGGGCAGCTCCCAGCAGACCCCTGGGGGTCCAGGATTCTGGGAGGAAACTGCTTTTGGCTTCAGCATCCCTGCAAGTCAAATGAGGCTTGTTGGCACCGTGACCTGGAGGGAAGAAGTGCGCGCTTGTTCCTGTGAGTTCAGGGAAGGAGGAGGGCAAGCACAAGTGCGGTCAAGTGAACGTGCTGAGCGGGCCCACGCGAGCTGAGGAAACACGGCTCGCCGAAGGCAGGCTCTGCTGGGACCGAGGAGCCAGCCACTTGATCATGTGCGGGAGTCTGCATCTTTTACAGGGCTGGAGTTAGGGGCCTGTTCCGGTCCTTAACCTGCTCAGGAGACCTCTGCTTCGCTTTTGTAATTCAGGGTTCTGTTGAACCCCCGGGAAGCGCCAGCCCTACCCGGCTTCTTCAGAAACAGGCGGAACTGTGCCTTCCCATAGGGACGTCTGTGCAAAGGCAGATGGATCAAGGCCCCTCAGCCCTGGCCGGTTCCCTCTCCCCTTCCTTACTCTGAGCAAGACCCTTGCCTACACCCAAAAGATTGCCAATGAAGCCCGAACGGTCCGTTACTCCTTCCCTCGGAATATGCCCTTCTTACTGCCCGGAATGTCCAGGTGCAGCCGGAGGCGACCTAGCGGGAAGGAAGCCCGAGTGTTATTGGGCTTCTGCAAGGAACTTAGAGCCGCGCGTCGGGGCCCA
>NW_006290305.1:2966889-2971293 GCF_000327345.1 Myotis davidii | reverse complement strand
CCCCGCAGCCTCCTGGCCCGGCTCCGCTCCTTTCCCTGTCTGGGGTTCATTTCACATCCGGACACCCACCCCAGTCCCTGCTGATAAACCCTAAAGATTCTGCGTGGCAGTAACTTTATAAGTTTAAGGGAGAGACCATGTTTCTCTAAAGATCTTTAAGGTGCTTCGGAGAGGATGGAGCCGCCCTTGAGGACCGTAATGTGCAGGTTTTCATAGATAATGGATCCCATTTGTACGGAGGGGTAAGGGCAGGCTGAGAGAAAGGGAAGGGAGAATCGCTTTACAAAACTAGTCTGACCAATAGCCTCTGAACTTGGGTCCTTACAGCAGCTGTGTGTAATACTGAAGGTTAGAGAAACAGCTGCCCAGGTGTACAGGTGGTCAGTCTGCACTGTGCTGGCTTTCTCTTTTCAAACAAACAAACAAATAACAACAAAAAAAGGGAAGTTAAGTGGTGGGATCCGGGAAGGTGAGAAACACTCGACTCCTGCTTCTTCCCTAACATGGTTTAGGCATAAAGGTAAAGCCCTTTGTTTCTTTTCTGTCTTTCTTCTCTTTCCAGTGCCACCCACCCCACACTCCCACCCCCCCAGACGTAACAGCTGTGAACAGGTTGGAGTGAATCCTCCAAACTTTTCTCCCAGAACATCCAAACACCCACTCTCCAAGTTCCTCGGAGCGCTGAGGAGCTGGTGGGCTGTTTCGGGAGTGGGTGAGAGGGCGCTGACTCCTCGCTGGCACTGGCCCTGGCATTGCCTGGAGCAGGAGGAGGAGGCCACACCTGCAGAGCTGAGGCTGGCCCTGCCCTTGCCCCTGACCCCTGCAACAGTGCCCCCAAATCCAAAATGTATCTGTGTGAGGTTTCCACTGGGGCAAGTGTGTGGTGGAAGCCACTGGCTTATGAAATATTGGCAAATCAAAGAAAGCTTAAGGAAGTATCTTATCTCCTGAAACATATTCCCGCTGAGCTTGGCAAGCTCTCGCTGTGATTGGCTGTTGGTCAGGACACACTGTTGCCACAGTTCTTGGTAATCAACCTGCTTCCAAATTGAGCTACTATAATTCTTTGGAATCTACCTGCTTCCAAACTAAACAGGAAGAGCACAATCAGATTGTTGAAAGGAACACCACATTCTTCCCGGCCCTTCTTAAAAACCACGTCCAGGCTAAAGATCCATGTGAGCCAGGTGACTGCCACATTTGTAATTTTGGTCTCGCAGGACCTCTGTCTCCTCTGGATGCGCCTTCATTTAAACTAGCTGGTAGGCGATGTCCTAACTGTCTTTTGTTAGCAAATAGCTGAATTTTGCCAAGGAAGTAACCTAATCACATCTTCCTCAAAGATCAGCTATGTGTAAGCAATGATCAGATCTTAAGCCAGTCCCTAGTTCATTAACCATGTGCCATCACTAAGGGCCGCCGTCATAATGAAAGCACCCTGAAGTCTCGTCGCACACTCTGGACTTCAAGGATGTCCGCAGGTGTGTGCTGTCCCAGAGAAAGCCGGCCCTGTCTCTGTGTCCTGTCAGTGATAACATTCACGCCAACTCTGAAGTTCTTACAAAGCTGATGTATCATAGTTTGCGCAAAATAGCTGATTTTGCAGCTGTTTAGGACATCTTTCCTTTTCTTGAACAAGGAGCTCTCTGTCTAGCGGCCATTGCAGTACACATTTCTACCACAGTAGTCTCAGGGATATAAGCAAGAAACCGAGTTTCCTACCAGTACACTTCTACTGCTCGTGGAGACCTCGCCAGGGCTGACGAAGACTTCCCACGCTGCCTCATTTCTCTGCGTTCCTATATTTGCCATCAATACTTCCCTTCTCACCACTGGCTTTGGCGGCAGTGCTCAGTCGACTTATATCCCACCCCTGTCTGTGCTTTATTACCTCATATGGATTCCTCTTTTCCCACCTAGCAGTGACGTGTGGGGGTCCCTCCGTCATTGTTTCACTCTGAATAGTTCCTGGGCAGTGTCTTACCCTCAGCACTGCTCACACCAACATGTTTCTCTCTGGCGGTGAGAAACCTTGTTCCTGGGCCCGCCTTCTCCTCCGGCACTTTCGGCATGAACATCCATCAACGGGGTGCCAGATAAAGGCTCTTTCTTGGGGCCTGTGGGGTTTAGCTTTTTTTACTGGAGTAGAGTTCACCTCCCTTGTCAGTGTGTTTGTTGCTTTATTTCACACACTTACGTACGTTGAGGACTCCTCAGTTCAGTTCCCTTGAGGAAAAATCCAAAGACTCTCTGTTTTCCTCATTGCTGAAAGATATGTCCCTTCACAGTTGTCAAGATTAATTCTGTGAAGTCTGGCTTCTCTTATTGACTTGATTTCTCCGAAATGATCTATTTCCTTGAACAGCAAAGCCTATTTCCTTGTGTGTGTCTTTCCTTCTAGCGCGCTGTCCCTTCCTGTAAGAAACTGCGGGGGAGGTGGCAACATATTTTAGGCCTCGTGTTAATGGTCAGTGACGTAAATTATTTGACTGAAAGAGGACCAAAAGTGAGTTAGGTTAATATACAGGGTGGGGATAAAGGGGTTGTAATTGTTTGTATGGAAAATAATACAACAATAAATAATAATGCAAGAATACACTCTGTTTCCCGTGCTCACAACTGTAAACCTACCTTTGCCCCGCCCTGAACTTCTTTGCTCATGTGGTAGCTGGTCGCCCTGCTGTCCATTTAGCTGCAGCAGATAAGCACTCGTGTGGTATTTGTTAAATAGGTGGAATGTGTTAAGAAACTGAGGGGGGGTGGCAACATATTTTAGGCCTCGTGTTAATGGTCAGTGACGTAAATTATTCGACTGAAAGAGGACCAAAAGTGAGTTAGGTTAATATACAGGGTGGGGATAAAGGGGTTGTAATTGTTTGTATGGAAAATAATACAACAATAAATAATAATGCAAGAATACACTCTGTTTCCCGTGCTCACAACTGTAAACCTACCTTTGCCCCACCCTGAACTTCTTTGCTCATGTGGTAGCTCGTCGCCCTGCTGTCCATTTAGCTGCAGCAGGTAAGCACTCGTGTGGTATTTGTTAAATAGGTGGAATGTGTGTAACATTTCATTTAACCCCTTTTTACGTTGTATATAAGGCAGTCTTGATTTTTAGGTAAGTTGGCACATCAAATCACTCATCCGGTTCCTTGAAAAGAAGGGAAGGATTTAATTTTCATGTCTTCAGAAATTTTTTATGTGTGCTCTCTAAGCCTTATCTCCAGTAACGACCCAGTTCTTGTGTAACAGGTAAGAAGAACACTAGTCTGTATGTTGTTTTAAAAAATCAAGGATGCCTCTCTTGAGGGCAGTGTGAAAAGGGACGACCAGAAGTGACTGGTTCTTGCCTTGTCAGAAGTTAAAGGGAAATAAGAACTTTGTATAATCAGCTGTGCTAGGTCCCTGGCGCATGCATCGGTGCTTCCTAAGGTGTGAGCGTTTGTGTCCTATGGGGAGATAGGGGACCACAGCAACTAGGTCAATGTCTTCAGAAATTTTTTATGTGTGCTCTCTAAGCCTTATCTCCAGTAACGACCCAGTTCTTGTGTAACAGGTAAGAAGAACACTAGTCTGTATGTTGTTTTAAAAAATCAAGGATGACTCTCTTGAGGGCAGTGTGAAGAGGGACGACCAGAAGTGACTGCCGGTTCTTGCCTTGTCAGAAGTTAAAGGGAAATAAGAACTTTGTATAATCAGCTGTGCTAGGTCCCTGGCGCATCGGTGCTTCCTAAGGTGTGAGTGTTTGTGTCCTATGGGGAGATAGGGGACCACAGCAACTAGGTCAAAGCTGTTCGTGGCCCTAACCGGTTTGGCTCAGTGGATAGAGCGTCGGCCTACAGACTGAATGGTCCCAGGTTCGATTCCGGTCAAGGGCATGTACCTTGGTTGCGGGCACATCCCCAGTAGGGGGTGTGCAGGAGGCAGCTGATCAATGTTTCTCTCTCATCAATGTTTCTAACTCTCTATCCCTCTCCCTTCTTCTCTGTAAAAAATCAATAATATATATATACATATATATGCTGTTTGTGCCCACCAGACATGCCATTGACCACCAGGGCCTGGACCTAACATCCAAGACATGAACTTTGTTCTCCCATTTCTCTGATTTTGTCCCAGCCTATCTTTCACTCAGTGACTAGGTCATGTGTCAGCAGGGGTGAGGTGCTGTGGGGAAATAAAAAATGTACAAATAGACCCTGGCCTCAGTTGGCATAGATTCTAGAAGGCCTCATGGGCAATGGCAATGACTCGCCACTTTGGGAGAGAAGCTTGCCGGTTAGGACCCACGGTTCCCCTCTGCTGTAGGAGGGTTTGTGCCTGGCAGGGCAGACACCGTGGTGCGAAAGCGGCAGCTGGATTTGAAGTCCTGTGCCAGCACTTGCCAATTCTGATCTTATT
>NW_006290305.1:2956946-2966879 GCF_000327345.1 Myotis davidii | reverse complement strand
GGTGAGGTGCTGTGGAGAAATAAAAAATGTACAAATAGACCCTGGCCTCAGTTGGCATAGATTCTAGAAGGCCTCATGGGCAATGGCAATGACTCGCCACTTTGGGAGAGAAGCTTGCCGGTTAGGACCCACGGTTCCCCTCTGCTGTAGGAGGGTTTGCGCCTGGCAGGGCAGCCACCATGGTGCGAAAGAGGCAGCTGGATTTGAAGCCCTGTGCCAGCACTTGCCAATTCTGATCTTATTTTTTTCTTAAAATATATTTTTATTGATTTCAGAAAGGAAAGAGAGAGAGAGAAACATCAGTGATGAGAGAGAATCATTGATCGGCTGCCTCCTGCCTGCCCCCCTCATGGAAACCGAGCCTGCAACCTGGGCATGTGCCCCGACCAGGAATTGACCCATGACCTCCTGGTTCATAGGTCAACACTCAACCACTGAGCCATGCCGGCCGGGCTGATCTTACTGATTCTTTAATGTCCTGAGCCTCTGTTTTCCTCACCTGTAATGCTTGTCCTGTAGAGTTCTTAGGCAATGCGCTAAGGTATATAGTATTTGGCACAGAGTGGAACTTGTATCTTTCTCTCTCCTCCTCCTCACAGGGACTTAGCCAGTGAGTTTAAGTTTCAGGTGCAACGTTTAGGTTGAGAAGAAAGCCAGGCTCTAAATGTAAAGCACAATATGGATCATCCTCACTGCCCTGCCCACCGGGTCAACAGGGGTGAGACTGTGAGCGAACCCTCTGTAGCATCAGCTCAGCAGAATGTGGGCGTGTTGTTCATCGTGTTGCGTAACCAGGGACCTGGTTTAACTCCTGAGAATCAGGGCAAAGGTTTAGAGCAGGGGGTGGGCAAACTTTTTGACTCGAGCGCCACAATGGGTTCTTAAACTGGACCGGAGGGCCGGCACAAAAGCATGGATGGAGTGTTTGTGTGAACTAATACATGTTAACACTGCTGCTGGTGAAGGAGTGGAGGGGAGAGCAAGAGAATCCTCCGCTTTTTCGGCTCCGCGGGCCGGATAGAACAGCCGAACGGGCCGCGGGCCGTAGTTTGCCCACGGCTGGTTTAGAGGCTGGTGCCCGTCCTGCTGCTGCCTGGGTCAGGCTCGCATTCACTCAGGGGCTCTTGTCCTTCAGGTGGGAGCCCCCACTGGCGACCCTGACCTGGCACCATCCCTCGCAGTTGCCTCCCTGGAAACAGAGGGTGCAGAGGCTCTGGTGGCCTAAAGGGAAAGGGGCTGCGGGTGCGAACTGGGAACCCTGCCCGCCTCCAGCCATGAAGCAGCTCTTCCTCTCATGCTTCCGACTGACGCTTAGTGCTTGAGGTTTGAAGTCCAGAGAGATGACGTCCCACCTCTTTTCCTTTGTAACGGGGTCCCTGAGAAGCCACTCTGAGCCTCGGTTTGCTCATCCGAGAAGTGGGTAATACTTAGCAGGTGCTCAGATCCGAGCACTAATGAGGCACTAATGTGATGCTGGCTGACTATATTGCAGGCCCGATTCTTGCTAATAATCCGGGCTGTTCCCAGAACGCCAGGGTGTCGATGAGGCATCGGGATGAAGCACAGACAGGCGCTGTCAGAGGCCCCTCCTGAGACTGCTGGGAGCAGGAACTTAACTGACAACGTTTGAAAGCTGGTTTCTTACGACACAACCAGTTTTTTATTGAGCAAATTCCTTGGTGCATCATTGAACTTCCACTTACAATCATTTATAGAACTTCAGCTTAGACAATATACTGCGTACAAGTTCTATGCCTCACACTAAGCAAGGCATTATGGGAGATGCAACAAAGAAGGCCTTGTCCATAAAGAAATGCCAATCTATGCCCTGGCCGGTTTGGCTCAGTGGATGGAGCGTCGGCCAGCGGACTGAAGGGTCCCAGGTTCGACTCCAGTCAGGGGCATGTACCTGGGTTGCGGGCACATCCCCAATAGGAGATGTGCAGGAGGCAGCTGATCGATGTCTCTCTCTCATCAATGTTTCTAACTCTCTGTCTCTCTCCCTTCCGCTCTGTGAAAAATCAATAAAATATATTTAAAAAAAACAGCAGGGATTGTGGCCCTGCGGACTGAAGGGTCCCAGGTTCGATTCCGGTCAAGGGCATGTACCTGGGTTGCAGGCCCATCCCCAGTGGGAGGTATGCAGGAGGCAGATGATCGATGTCTCTCTCTCATCGATGGCTCTCTGTCTCTCTCCCTTCCTCTCTGTAAAAAAAAAAATCATTAAAATATATTTTTTTAAAAAAAATAAATGCCAATCTAGTTGGGAAAATAAAACATAGATAAATAAATGACTCTGTGGGTGTGTGTCTCTTCAGAGACTCTTTGAAAAAGTGATGTCAATTTTAATTTTCTTCTCCATTTCCAGGCCCCTGACTTTCATGGGTTCACAAACCAAGAAAGTCCTACTCACTCCCCTCATGCAGTCCCCTCGCCCCTTCCGCGTCTCCAACCACAACCGGAGCAGCCGGCGGGGGGTGATGGCGAGCAACCTGAAGGATCTGCTCACCAAGGTACCACCAGCGCTGTGCCTCCCACCGGGCTCAGACGGCCCGGCTCTTGGCTGCTGAGCCCGTGCAGAGACAGGAATGTCCGTGTCCTGGCCTTGGAAAGCCTAAGGCGGGGGGAGTGGGGTGGGGGGGGGACCATTTCTAAGTGAAAAGATGAAAGGAAACATTATTGCATCTTTGTACCACAAGAGATTTAGGCGCAGAGACAAAAACCTTGAAAACAGCCATCAGTGGATAATGTAGCTTTATGTACTTGACAAGAGACAATATAGGGAAGCAGCAGATGTTGGAAATCTGTTTTTTATTATAAAAGCCAGGGAAGAATCTAATGACCTAGATCACCAAATAAGGAAGATTCACATGGAGGCTTATGGTAACCTAGACACGGGCATCCGTGCACATGAGAAAAGCATCCAACATGCAGGCTCTAAGAGAGACATTCAGATAGGCCACACAAGACTGAAGCTCCTTAATTATCATAGGCGCAAGGTTATTATTCTTTTTGTGAAAATAAGTAGGTGATTTTAGAAACTATAAACATTATGAAATGTAATCATGTATCTCATGTCATTGAAATCTTTGAAGAGGATAGTTCCCTTAAAAATCTTAACGTCTCTTTTCCCAAGCAAGGACTGAATCATAGACTCCCATCTTGACCATTAGCATTTTATCAAAACCAGCCAGCTCTGCTGAAACTATCATGTAAGCCATGGCTGTGAACGGTCAAAACGGAATCCCCTGCTCATTCTGTGTCTCTAATGTGTTGCCCCCCCCCGCCCCCCAGACCCTGGACGCCCTGCTCATCACCAGCGGGCTGGTCACTCTGGTGTTGGAGGAGGACGGCACCGTGGTGGACACGGAAGAGTTTTTTCAGACCTTAGGCGATAACACACACTTCATGATCTTGGAGAAAGGACAGAAGTGGACACCGGTAAGCAAACGCACTCTATCCAGCTACTGGGTAGACTTCTTACCTACGAAAGTGAATTTCCTATTTCGGTGTTGATTTGCCCACTTTTAAAATAGACCCTTTATATTCCCCTAATAACTGGATCTACTGCCCTTGAAGAGATTCTTATAAACTAGAGGCCCGGTGCACAAAATTTGTGCACTTGGAGGGGAGGGGGGAGTCCCTCAGCCTGGCTTGCAACCTCTCACAGTCTGAAGCCCCCAGGGATGTCCAGCTGAGTGAGGGCTTAGGCCCGCTCTGGCAGCCGGACATCCTTAGCACTGCTGCAGAGGCGGTGAGCCCGGCTTCTGGCTGAGCGGCTCTACCCCTGTGGGAGTGCACTGATCACCGGGGGGCAGCTCCTGTGTTGATATTCCGCCCCCTGGTGGTCAGTGTGCATCATAGCAACCAGTCATTCCACTGTTTGGTCAATTTGCATATTAGCCTTTTATTATATAGGATATTTCTAGGAAATGTAGCATCTTTGTGAACATGGGTTGTTGGACTTAAAGCAAATAATTCTGAGGGACAAGCTTTGGGCAGCAAGTAGCTACGATCCAGTTAAAGCCTGTAGATATGACCCAGTGACCATTCACTGTCTCTGTCCTTAGGAGGCCAGCAAGCCAATGAAATTAGGGGTGTGTGTGTGTGTGTGTGTGTGTGTGTGTGTGTGTGGCTACAGTGATTTAGAAAAGTTAAGATATAGAATAGTTTCTATTTCTGGGAAAACTATAGATTATATATCTTGGAAAACCCTCCCACTAAAAATGTAAAGCAAATATGAAAACATCTTTTCATATGCCTAAATGTCCTTTGAGAAAGGCACATCCTCCAAGGCCTAATTTTTTATGGGAGCCAGAATCCCAACGGGAAAGCAAGCACTGAAGCTGGCTCTCCTCTGCAGGCGTCTCACCTGTGGGCCTCCACTGACCTCAGTGACTCAGGGCTTCAGTTTTGATGGCTGCTGAGAGGACAGGAAACAAGGTCTGTGGGGTAACAGAAAGGGACTCAGATTAGAGATGCCCACAGAAAGCAGAGAATGTAACGGTCTCTCCTGAGAGTCTGGCAGACAGCTGTCCTTACAGCTTATAGGGACTATTGATTCTAAAACCACCCAAGCCGAAAGTTTGGTTTACAGAGACCCAGGCAGGAAGCATCGGAGGCAGGAGTTTACTCATTAAATTCTCTTCATTCAAACAGCCTCTCCCAGCAGTCCTAGTGACCCAGGGTTGCTGGGCCCCATGTAACCAGCAGGAGCAAATAGGCTCAGAATGGACATGACCGAGGCCTCAGGGAATCTTTGTTCTTAAAGTTCCAACAAACGTGAATCTACAGTAAAACACAAGACGTGAGGACTCCGGGCACCAAATATGAGAGGGCGCAGAAATGACAAAGTCAGGCCTGCAAAACCTCAGATATGGGATCATCAGAGACAATGTAAATAACTACACTTAAAATGTTCAAAAAGATATAAAAAGTAATCTAAAGTAATAAGGAACAAGAAGGAATTTTTAAAAACTAGATAGACTTGGAAGAATAAATACAATTCTAGAAACAAAAAAGATAGCAATTCAAGTAAATGAAAACTCAGACAGGACCTGGAAGGTATGTCTAAAGAAGGTGCCTATGATGTAACACAAAGAGAGTAGAAACCTGGAAAGCAGCTGGAGATGTGACTGAGAAGATCCGATATATGCCTACTTGGCACTCTCGGTGTGATAGTTTTTTAAAAACAAAACACAACAGACAAGCCATTTTTTAAAATGATAAATTCAACTCCATCCAGAATTCTTTTTATCAAAAGGTGCTATAAAGGAAGTAAAACAATAAGCCACAAGTGTGGAGAAGGTGTTTCCAAGACAACCCGACAAAGGATCCGTATTCCACGAATGTAAAGGACTCAGACAAATCAGTAATGGGAACAACAGACAGTCCACCGGAAAAATGGGCAAAAGCAGGGACAGGCATCTGCACAGTAAATGGACAAAACACAGGGAAATATGCAGCCTCCTGAGTGACTAGGAAACGTTAAGACCACAATAAGATACTTTTTACACCGTTATTAGATTTGGTATTGTTAGGCTTTTAAACCTTTCCCATTTTTAAGATGTGGAACAATGAACTCTCTCATGCTCCCACCAACTACAATTTAAGACAACTTGCCTTTATCCCATGGAGTTGAACTGAGGAGGTCCATTCCTAGACATAACCCAGCACAGGATACCCAGCAGGTGCTTCCATGTAAATACACATAAATAAACACCCTTTTGGCCCAGCCGGCAAGCTCCGTGGTTAGCATGTATCTCTGAAGCAGGAGGTCACAGTTCGATTCCTGGTCAGGGCACATGCCTGGGTTTCAAGCTCAATCCCCAGTGGGGGGAGCACGCAGGAGGCAACCATTCAATGATTCTTTCTCATCACTGATGTTTCTCTCTCTCTCTCTCCCTCTCCCTTTATCTCTGAAATCAAAAAAAAAATTTAAATAAATAAATAGAAATAAACACACTGTTGTATTATCATCAGCGGGAATACTCTTCTGCTGGGAAAATGCACGAAGAACAGCCACAGACATCTATGTGGATAAATCTCATCAACTATGTTGAGTGGAAACATACTTTCTTATCTTTCTTTCCACTCTTAAAAATTAATGAAGACCCAAACAGCTTTGTTTCTTATATCAATAGAGCCTATAGATACTCATCAATCAGGGGTTCCCAACCAGGGTGTATGTTGCCCCTCAGGGGACATTAGGAAATGTTTGAAAGCTCTTTTGGTGTTTACGACTGGGGCGGTGGTATACTAACGGCATCTAGTGGGCAGAGACTAGAGATGCGGCTAAACATTCTACATGCACAGGACAGCCTCTATGATGAAGCACCCAAGTGGGTGATTGCTGGGATGCCGAGCTAAAGTATAGGGCAGTGATGGAGTGTATGGGATACAAATAATGACGGTTCAAGGAGAGGCCTGAAGCCATCTCAGTCTACTAGTGGCCTGGGTGACATGTGAGCTTGGGTTGGAGTCTTCTCTTTCTTCTTCTTCTTTTAAAATATAGATTGTACTGTTGCATCCTTTTTTAAAGCATCATTCTTTTTTAAATAAATTTTTAATGATTTCAGAGAGGAAGGGAAAGGGAGAGAGATAGAAACATCAATGATGAGAGAGAATCCTTGATCAGCTGCCTCCTGCATGCCCCCCACTGGGGATCCAGCCCACAACCCAGTCATATGTCCTGACGGGCAATTGAACAGGTGACCTCCTGGCTCATAGGTCAATGCTCAACCACTGAGCCACGCTGGCTGGGCTGGAGCCCTATCTTGACTTCCACTTTTCATCCATCTTCTCTCAGGGTGGAAATGTGCACCTCCAGCCAATTATAGATCCTACCCGACGTGGAAGTGTGTGTTTTTAACCAGTGAGGCCAATAGAACTTTCGGCCCAGAAATAGCCACCAGGGGTCTCCCTTTTTCAGTCTAAATGCCTGAAGCCTGTGAGGCAGTAGCTGCCTAAAGCTCGCTCAGGAAGCGGTCAGGGGGCAGTCATTTCCTCCTTCCTTGGTCAGCAGCACAGAGCTCCACAGGCCCCGGGTTAGGTCACACGCGGACTAGCTTTGTTGGCACATCTTGATGTTGATTTAAGGCCAAGACTCAAGGACGACATTTAGGGAAAGTAAGATAAAAGCTTTCGTATAGCAGGAAGGAACACAAGGCAATAAAAAAGAGTTGTGGCAGGATTATAGATGAAAACTCCTTTTGATTCTGTAATCTTGTTTTTTTAAAATGTTTCCTAAATGATGGAGAGTTTGCACCCCCTAAAGTAAAGAGGCTGCAGGGCCTCTTGGGCCTGAAACATTAGGCAACAACCAGGATCTCTCCCTGTGTGTGTTCTGTGCGGGAGGAAAGAGTAGCTCCAGCATGAAGGGTTTGAGTACTTCAAGGAGAACTGGTTGTAACTTCAAATATAGTAGATTATTGTCATTATGAACTTAACAGTCATAGCTCAACTACTCCCAACCCCGGGGGGTCACGTGACTTGGTAACTCTATTGATTTATGTACATTTGAATCCTAAACACTGCAAGATCCACGTGATGGGCAAACCCACAGGAAGCGTAGCCCCTGGGTCTGGCATTTGTCCCCCGGGACAGCTCTGTTCTCTTGGGTTTTTTTTTTCAAAGCTCTTGGTGGGGAAGATCATATTGCAGTGCTGTTTATAAACACTTTCTCCTCCCAACCTGAAGGGTCTATGATGTTTTGGGGAGACTGCGCGTGGATACTGTAACCCAACAATTTTCCCCAGGAAGTCAGGGTTCCCCCAGGGCGGTTACTGGAAAAGAGGGGGCACCGTAGGAAAGTTCTCACACTGCCCCTCACGGTAGCCATGTGATTCTGAGACTCTGCCCAGAAGCCTCTTATCAAATGGAAATAATGCTGCCTGCTTCTCTTTGAACAGACTGTGTCATAGTCATGAGACTGTCCATGTCAGACAAGTAACTGTGGTCACCCTCGGTGACGAGTGTGAGTGCCTCTCAATGCCATGTGTCAACAGCACAGCCATTCGTTGATGTCTGGGTCCTGAAAGCAAGGCCCCACCGCCGAATCACAGTCCTCCGGAGCCACCAAACTCAGCGGATTCAGGAAGGATACTTTCTTAGGGGTGTGGACCTGGTAGCCACATAAGCATTTTGCGCTGCTAAACACATTCCTCAAATAATTAGCAGCTTAGTCACTACCAGATTTTAAACCAACAGAGTCTAAACTAGCATAAAACCAGAATTACAGGACGTGCATGTCATAGCGGGATGCTCCTTACATGTCTTCCTCCCTTACCGTCTAGAGCACTAACTACATCGCCGCCCGCCAGCAACCGAAGAAATCCGGAATAGCAAGAGTCACCTTCGATTTGTACAAGCTGAGCCCCAAGGATTTCATCGGCTGCCTCAACGTGAAGGCCACCATGTATGAGATGTACTCGGTGTCCTACGACTTCCGGTGTACAGGGCTCAAGGCCCTGGTGAGGTAACAGACTTCGGGGTCAACTGAGGGGTCTGGAAACTGCACTTGACTCGGTCCCCGCCACCTGTCCCCAGGCAGCCTGTCCCCCACTTGCTCCTCTGCACTCCCAGGCCCAGCCCCTCGGAGGCCCTGACCTGACCCGTACCCATTGAAGTTCACGCTGTTCACACTGTCATGCAGCAGTTTAAATCTCACCCCCCCTGCTCACCCCCTCCCCTTCGCACACCCAAGGCCTCCAGAATAAGCAAGTGGCTGAAGGATGGGACATAAGTACTCTCAGGAGCACAGTCTGCCTACTCAGCTCTTTCTAGCTGCTGAACAACATTGGGAAGTGGCTAGTGGGAGGGTAGTCCCGGTCAGTGTCATCAGCATCCCCTGGGAGCTCACCAGAAATGCAGAGTTCCAGGTCCTGCTCGAACCTCCCGGGTCCTGTATGTTAGCTAGCCCAGGCAGGATGGCCGGGGAGGGCAGGGGCAGGTGTGAGCACTGCCTACTCTGAGCGCATGTTTGGGGGAAAGGGGTTGTGAAAAATCCCCACTCCATCTGTTCTTCACGGGCTCGGGCCTCCAAGCCTGACGCGTGTCCCTGTCCCTTCTGTTGCAGGAGCATGCTGCGGTTCCTGTCCCACGCTGCCCAGGTGACCGGGCACTTCCTCATCTACATAGGCAAGCACATGCTCCAAGTGCTGGGTGACACAGAAGAGCAGACTTCTCCCGGGTTGCGCTCCAGGCATAAATTCACAATTGGATAGGGGTTGCAGTTTGAGGAGCTCAGCAGGCCTTGTTCCTTTGCAAATGACGAATTTTGAAGCTGCTTATGTTCACTTCTGCATTATACACACGTGCACTTGTAGGCTGTCCATCACCTCTGCTCTGGAGTGGTACCCCGGTGAAAGGAAAGGGGCCATGAAGCAGATGCTGGGGCGGGAGGAGAGGTGTAGGTGCCCCATATGCGGAGGAAGGTTCTTGGGTGGCTAAGGAGCAGCACCACATGCACTAGGCCCCTTTGACGCCTCACCTCCTGCAATAAACCAATCACAAGAATGACTTTTAACGTGTATAATACTTTCTGGTGTCTCCTTCATCTTCCAAAAAAACAAAACTTTCATTTAGAAGCAAAACTCAGCCAGAAATCTTTTGCTAACAGATATAATCACTTTTTTTTTGTGGGGGGAGGTTAATCCTCACTGGAGGATACTTTTTTCCATTGATTTTAGAGAGAGTAGAAGTGAGGGGAGGCTGGGAAGAGAGAAAGAGAGAGAGAGAGAGCGAGAGAGAGAGAGAGAAACATCAGTGTGAGAGAGCCACATCAATTGGTTGCCTCTCCCACATGCCCCAACCAGGACAGGGAACCTGCAACCCAGGTACATGCCCTTGACCAAATCAAACCCTTCACCCTTTGGTTCTCAGGCTGATGCTCTAACCACTGAGTCACACCAGCCAAGACAATATAATCACCTT
>NW_006290305.1:2955727-2956883 GCF_000327345.1 Myotis davidii | reverse complement strand
TGTGTGTGTGTGTGTGTGTGTGTGTTTAGCGTGGGTCCTGAGTGAGCTCAAAGGGACCCAAAACCTCAAGGATGGTCTTCAAGCAGCACTCTCAGCCCTTTTCTTAAAAAACAAGCAAACTAACAAAATCAACTTCCCACCTAGACCTGATGCATGATGCTAGTGGATCATCTCTTCACTCCCTAATGTCACTGTGTGCTCAGCTGGGACCCTTGGTTACAAGTGACAGAACTCTGACTGAGGCCGCCCTAAACCCAGAGGCAGCCCTAAGCCCAGAGGCAGCTAGGAGAGCAGCGGGCGAGCTGCAGGCACAGCCATCCGGCACTCACACACGGTGGACAGGAATCTGCCTCTCATTTCCCTGAGCTGGCGTCACTTCCCGCAGGCCCTCCTCACATGGAAGCAAGATGCCGGCCGCTCTGGACGGCCTCCAGGGAACCCCTGCACGGGCCCCTCACTGCGGTCACTGCAGCTGGTGACACACACCCGATCCTGCAGACAGGGAAGGCCAGCCCCAACCACATGGGGCTCCCCAAGGAAATGGGGGTGCTGCTACTAGAATAGGGTAGCAGATGCCAGGAGACAAATCTACCCCTGCTCAGATTTGTGGATTTCCTATTAAGAAATGTTGCCGCAGGCCTGCGGGTGTGGCTCAGTGGTTGAGCATCAACCAACCTATGAACCAGGAGGGGACAGTTCGATTCCCAGTCAAGGCCTACGCCTGGGTTGCAGGCTCCATCCCCAGTGCGGAGCGTGCAGGAGGCAGCCAATCAATGATTCTCTCATCGTTGGCGTTTCTATCTCTCTCTCTCTACCTTTCCCTTCCACTCTGAAATCGATTAAAAAGTACATTTTAAAAATGTTGCCACAAATACCTTTCTCCTTTGCTGGCTGACAGCTCCCACACAGTAAAGACACTACAGGCTGTCCCAGAACCCTAGGGGTTCCCTGCACCCCAACCATTTCTGCAGCTCCTGCCCCTGTCAGACCTTCCCCAGTGAGCCTAGCTGGTTCCTCCCTTCAAACACAGCCCAGAGCCCCCTGCATCCGGAGCCAGCGTCCACCCCAGGCCTGAGCTAGCTCTGTGTGCAAACTATCTCCTTGGGGCAGTGGGCCGGGAACCAGGGAACCAGCGGCCCGGGCACGGTGCGGGGGG
>NW_006290305.1:2949730-2954974 GCF_000327345.1 Myotis davidii | reverse complement strand
TGCCCCTTCCCAGGGTCCCGGGGTTCAGGGTCTTTCTCTGTGCCCTCGAGGGGGCCAAGTTCCAGGGCTCCACCTCACTGACTTCTGGGTCGTGGTTCAGAAAACCGAAATGGTTCCTATGAGCTCGGGGTTCGTGACCTCCCAGGTCTGGCGCACCTCGGTGTCCCCCACACGTCCGGTGTGGGCTAGGTTCAGGTCACTTTGTCGTGAGCAGGGCGCCGAGTCCTGGCCTGGCAGGAGCTAAGGCGTTAGAACGGGGCCTTCTAAAAGCCATGACCTCGTGGCCAAGGACAGACTGGTTAAAATCCGCCTGCACAGACTTCCCTGCCACCTCTCCTCCATCTATACAGTGAGGACCAAAATGAGGTGGTTCAGGAATTCCACCCCCAGATAGGTTTTCTCCGCACCGTTTTTAAAAATGTAAACAGAGTGCCTTTGCCGGCCTGGTGTCTCCAGCTCTCCACAGTTCCCCTCTCCTCCGCCCCGGGGAAGGCCTCTGCCACCTGGGCGGCCAGGCCCCAAGGCAGTGACATGGCTGTGGCTTTTCCAGACTAGAATCCGAAAAACCAGGATCCGGTTCTGCAAGGGGAAGCTCCCCTCCGCACGCGGGCAGCTTCCACCTGCTTCTTTTCCTACACAGAGACTTAAGGTGGGCATGCCCACCCTTCAGAGTGGCCCCTCTCACAGAGCCACGGCCCGGCCCTGCCTGGCGTGGCTCACCTGAGGACATGGGGTTCCCTGCCCTCAGTGCCCTACACCTGCGGGACTGTGGCCTTTCTCCAGGGAGGGCCCAGCCTGCTCACAGCCCCGGACCAGCCACAGACGGTGACCTGCCTCCTAATCTGAGGAGTGCTGCTCCCACTCAGGGCGTCTACCTCCTGCTCCTACTGCTCTGTGATAAACAGCTCATATGTAAAGAAAACTTTGGGCCTTGGCCAGGTAGCTCAGTGGGTTAGAGCATCGTCCTGATACACCAAGGTTGTGGGTTCCATCCCCAGTCAGGGCACATACAAGGATCAACCAATGAATGCACGAATAAGTGGAACAACACATCAATGTTTCTCTCTCTCTCTCTCTCTCTTTCTGTCTCTCCCCACCCCTTCCTCCCTTCCTCTCTCTCTAAAATCAATCTGGGGGGAAAAAGAAAACTTTGGGTAGCATCCCCTCTCCTTTTTGTCACCTTTCTCTTTCAGGCTTCCTGTTTCTTGCTACAATTATCCTAATTTCTATAAAGGAGCTGGAACCACACTCATGTGAATAATTGCAAACACCTGGCTCAGTCTGGGGGCTCATAGTTTTGTACACCCTGAAAACAGTACAACCCCAAGGGGACTCCTTCAGAGAGGGGCCGGGGTCAGAGCATGCTGCACCCAGCTTCCTGCTGCACAAGCTCCAAACTCTCAGAGCAGCCCACAAGCTCATGTGGGCAAAGAGTGGAGCTTTCTTCACCCCGACATGCGTGCGCGCGCGCGCCTGTGTGCGTGTGTGTGTGTGTGTGTGTGTGTGTGTGTATGTGTGTGTATGTGTGTAAATATACAGGACATTTAAAGAAGTGTGGCTTTTTAAATCTGATTGTCAGTCTACTACTCTTTATTTCAAACCTCCCACCCCACACAGCACCCCTGGGCTCCCTCTAACCCTTGGCATGAGCACTCAGGGATGACAACCCTCACAAAAGCCGCTCATTCCACTTGGGGACAGTTTGTTAGTTCAGGCTTTTGTTTGTTTGTTTGTTTGTTTGGTCTGGGTCCCTAAAACTTCTGCCCACAGGTCCTACTTCTGTGCTCTTGATGATAAAAAATAAATCCTACCTATTTCCCCAGACAAAGTACCCTCCCGGTGCTCCCATCCTCCCACCAGTCGCCTGGGGAGCGCGGGGCTTCCGCACCCTGTCCCCTAGCAGCCAGTGTGGAATCCCTCTTCCTTCAGAGCACCCTGTCCCCACCCCAAACCTAAAGGAAGCCTGTCATTAATGTCTTCTGCTTCCCCGGCCGTCTCTGCAGTGTGGTGGACACGTTAAGTAACACAAGCTTTCTGCAGGAGCAGAACACAGGGAGCCGTGTCGCTGACTGTGGGGGTCCCGGCTCAGAGGGCTGCTCAGGAGGGTCCTGGGGTGTGCCACCTGGGGAGGCTGCTGGGGGCAGAGCTGGCCCGAGGCACCTGGCCCTGAGCCAGCAGCGGGGAGGTGAGGGTCTCCCCAGGATCTTCTCCCTGGGATGCTGCACCCAGCCTCCTGCTGCGACCTCCTGGAGCGACCTCTACACCTGCGAGGGCAGGGAGAGCCCCTCCAGGCTCCTCTTTCCTGGGACCCGGGGACCCTCACACGCAGGACCGCAGGATCGGCCTACCTCCGGGCGGCTGGGAACAGCGAGGCGCTGGGAGTGTGAGCTTGTCCGTGTGCACGTGTGTGCTCGCGTGCTGTGCATGCGTGTGTGCATATTAGCAAGTGCCTGTGTTAGGGAGAGACGTGAAACTGCTGAGAGTTATGTGAGAGGTAGGAGGGGAGGCAAATCCCCAGGAAGTTCTATCTGGAGGCCCAGCACCCGGGCAAGCCCCCACCGCCCAGTGTCTGTGTCCATTTGTTATGCTAATATGCATGCATACAAGTCCTTTGGTTGCTCTCTAACCGCCCCCCCCAAGAAGTTCTATTATTTTCATTGTAACATTATTTAAATACTATGTACAAACAAACTCAGATATGAACCCTTTGTGCTGATAGCATCTATACAACTATTTTAAAAATTTACATTATAAATATAAACCAAACCGGAAAAAAAAACCACTAAATTCAAATTAACAACATTAATTCAATGGTGTCGTTAATCAGGTTACTTCGTACCCTGCAATGATCTGTGAGAGCTCAGCGCTACCCTTGGCTGTTTCAGGCAACGGCAAACCTGTTTTCCATGCAGCCGCCTTCTCTCGACACCATCCCACCACCGGCCAGCGCCCAGCCTCTCCACACAGAAGGCGCTCCATAACTGTCTGTTGATTAATGGAAAAGATAAATGAAGGCAGTCCACCTCTGCTCTTTTCTTAGTGGGATTCTTTGGCACATTGCAATACTAAGCACAAAACACAGAGGACTGCAATACGGAGTTATACGTAGAGTTATCATCTGAATTAAAATACAATCTAAAACTTCTCAGCATGAGAACTAGACGCCCACTCAGAGAAACGTGGCCTTCGTGGGAATGGCAGTGTGAGGGCCCACACCAGAAGGCTCTCATTCTCCTCTCTTTTTTGGTAGGGTGTCCCCCGTATGCCCACCTGTTGCCAGTGGAAGCGGGCTTCTTGGGGTGCCGTGGGAACCAGAATTTCCTGAGACCCCATGGGAGGAGGCGGTATGGTGGAAAGATTTATCGCTGTGGAATCATACCCCTGAGTTTCCAAGGTCCCGTCTCCTTCCATCCCGCCTTGGAAAAAGTCCCATTTTGTCCTTACAAAACACCTCCGTGGCTTAAAGACAGTTGTATTTGGTTTCCATAATAATAGTTAAGATCAACATTATCATGATTACACATGAGGAGGCCTAGAATGTAGAATTTAACTGCCTTCCTCAACGTCCCACCAGTGCCAGCCCAGGGCTCCAGGCACCTCAGTCCACCTCGTCTCGACCCACTCGTCCTGGCCCTTCTGAGCTGGCGGGTGCTGTCCCATGATCCAGGCACACGGGCGTGGCGCACAGCAGGCATCCATCAGTGCTTGGAAGTAAACACCCTTTACTTAAGGAAAAAGGAAGATGTGACAGGGATTCAACATCCTCTCTTCACTCTACACCAACCTATATCTGACCCACTTCTCTTCCCATTTCTTCCTGAAAAGAACAAATTAAAACAATAAATCTGGCACAAACACACCCATTTTTGTGTGTGTTTTTTCTTTCTTTTTATTAGGACACGGGTATGCTGCACACATGTAAGATATGGTTCCACATATCATGTAAGATATGGCTTCATGTAAGTACATGAAGCCGGGGGATGGATACATGGGTTTCATTATCCTCATCTCCGATTTGTGTATGTTTATAACGTTCTATAACAGTGGTTCTCAACCTCCCTAATGCCGCGACCCTTTAATACAGTTCCTCATGTTGTGGTGACCCCCAACCATAAAATTATTTTCGTTGCTACTTCATAACTGTAATTTTGCTGCTGTTATGAATCATAATGTAAATATCTGATATGTAGGCTGTATTTTCATGGTTACAAATTGAACATAATTAAAGCATAGTGATCAAAATCACAAAAACAATATGTAATTATATATGTGTTTTCCCATGGTCTTAGGCGACCCCTGTGAAAGGGTCGCTTGACCCCCCCACAATCGATAGAGAGTTAGAAACATCTATCAGCTGCCTCTTGCACACCCCCTACTGGGGATGTGCCCGCAACCAAGGTACATGCCCTTGACGGGAATCGAACCTGGGACCCTTCAGTCCACAGGCCGACGCTCTGTCCACTGAGCCAAACTGGTCAGGGCAAAAGGGGGTTTTACTGATTGATTTTAATGCTTGCCCCTGCCCAGGACACTGTGAATGAAGCACGCCCATCCTCTAATATATCTGAGGGCAGCCCTGCCCAGGCCTGACTGCTCCACGCCTAGCTTCCAGGGACACCCAGCCCTTCTGACAAGCGGAGGCCCCGGCTGTCTTTGGGGGCCCCGTCTCTGCAGAGCATTTGCGAGGCCCTCTCCTCTGGGGGACTGAGGTCAGCAGCTGGCCAACGCGTCCGACTGGCGCACTCTGCTCCCCGGCCACGGCCGGGCAGAGCTCAGCTCCTTCTAGAAATAGACAGCGAACCAAGGGCACACACATCACGCCACACTGTGACGTGTAAAAGGCGTTCTCTCTCCTCTGGCCATCCTCACACCTCACTTCCAGTGTCCCCAGGACAGCAGTCAGGAGCAGGGCTGGGTGTCAGCTGTCGGGGCGTCGCCCACCTGCTGTGGCATTCCTTGGGCTTGTTGCTGCCTGCCAGGCCCAGTCTGGAGGGCAGATGGCCACGTAAAAATAGTCGGGAGCCCTCGAGGTGCCACACCTCCAGCTGTTCTGTTGAGTGGAAGCCAGGTGGGAAGGTGGAGAAGGCTTGGCCTCTCCCAGGGCCTTGGAGCGAAGCCAGCGGCTCAGTGCATCCCCCGTGGGGGGAGCAGTGGATAAACGGTTCTGTCTGTTTCATCAGTTTCCGATCAGTTCTGTTGCAGCTAAGAAGTTCTGTTGAACTGTGTCAGTACACATATAGCCCT
>NW_006290305.1:2948899-2949616 GCF_000327345.1 Myotis davidii | reverse complement strand
GTGGGGGAAGGAGAGGTGGCGGGGGGTAGGGGAGGCCGGGGGAAGGTCAATGGGGGAAAAAAGGAGACATCTGTACTACTATTTGTAATACTTTAAACAAGAAAATAAAATTAATAATAATAATTTTAGGTACGATGTACTAAATAAATGGTATATTCAATAGTCAAACAATAATAAAATTTCCTGTGCACTAATCAATTTCAGCTATCAAAAGGCAAGAATAATAATATCTTGATGGGTTTTTATTAGAGAAAATGATGAAATATTTGTAAAAGGGATTTCTCAACCATAGAGTGCCATGTAAATGTTAGTGATTGCTGTTTTACTTAATATTGTCAGTTGTGGAAGAGAATAAAGTTATGCTGTATGCTAAAAAAAAGGAATTAGGGTCCAGACAATGGGGATCCACTGATCAGCAAGCATCAAGTCTCCGTTGAGCAAGATGAGTAAGTTCCAGAGGTCTGCTGTGCAACATAGGTCAACAAGCGTAGAGTGGATGCTTCCTTAAGAGAATAGATCTCATGTGAAGTGTTCTGACCACAATACAATACAATTTTTTAAAAAATATATTTTATTGATTTTTTTTTACAGAGAGAGAGTTAGAAACATTGATGAGAGAGAAACATCAATCAGCTGCCTCCCACACACCTCCTACTGGGGATGTGCCCGCAACCAAGGTACATGCCCTTGACTGGAATCGAACCTGGGACCCTTGAG
>NW_006290305.1:2946410-2948794 GCF_000327345.1 Myotis davidii | reverse complement strand
GGTGCCTGCTGGGGGCTGTGTGGGGGGGGGGTATGGGGGGATCATTAAGTGAGGTGCAGGGGAGAAAGCCACGGCTCCTGCCTGGAGCACCGCGGACTCAGCACCAGATTGCTTTGCTTCTGCCCGATTTAACGAATGAGCCATGGAGCTTCTATTTGGGAGCTGGTCACAATTATACTTCAGGAGGGAAGGGCCAAAGCTTTGGGGGAAGAGCTGCTAGGGCGGGTGGGGAGAGCTGTTTTCTGGATCTCTGAGCCAGCTGAGAAGGGAGGGAGTGGCTGCCACAGAATTCCTGAGAACAGCTGAGACAGCTGGGAGGGGTGGGCTCCCGGCCTCCACCGGGTGCAGCTCTCTAAATAGCTATCATCTTACTGCAGAGGAGAAACAAGAATCTTGCATAGCTTTGGTTTGGCAGTCTGCGATTTACAGGTTTGCAGGCATTGTTACCTGCATTATCTCCGTTGCTTTCCTAGCAAACCTGTTCGGCAGAGAGAGTGCCCACCCACCCAGAGCCTCTAGGCTTGTCAAAGGGAAGGCAGGGCTGGACGGGCACTGGCCTTCCCACCGCGCCCACTGCCCCTGCAATGGAACATTCAGGGCCAAGACTACAACTAGACACAAAACTAGTTCCTACCCAGACCAGATGGGTATGATGGGGAAAGGATTCAGGCAAAGAATTGGTTGATCATAATCAGTCGTGAACCATTCTGACGATATTTTTAAACCGCCACCTGAATTTATACTGTCCTGGGAGAAAGCGCCGGTTTAGGGAGGCATTATGACCTTTCTCTTTGTTTCCCACCGCAATATCCTGGGTCCTCCTTTCAGAGAGGGAAGTCCCTCTATTTTCTCTCTCGCAGTCACTCACCGGGTGCAGTTGCACAGCACGTACTCTGCTGAGTATTATGGACAACGTACAGGAAGCCTAGTCGCCAACCTCGGGAATTTACAATCTGATCCAGGAGCTAGGATTCCCAAATGTGGCACACCTGGGCAATCTGGTAACGGGCGGCGCTTACTGAGGCCATGATAATGTGGTTAGGGCAGACGAGAAGCTCAATTTTGACACCTGTAGGGTGATGTCATATCCAACTGGAGTCTGGGACCAGAACATTTCTCTATTACACATACACACACACACACAAGCAATTACCTTGTAAATCACATGATCACTTAGATCAATTTCTATTTTGCCTAATGTGGGGGATTGGATGTTGTCTTTTGTCACTTTCAGTCTTTCCAATTTTTGTGAGGCTTAGTTGTGACTCCCCCAGCCTTTTTTTCTAAAATTAGGGTTAAAAAGTCCCATCTTAACCATCATCAAGTGTACGAGTCAGTAGCATTAGTATATTCACATGGTTTGCAACAGATCTCCAGAACTTTTAGTCTTGCAAAACTGATTTGTTTCTAATGGAAAAATAATATAAAGACTATTTTATAAAATATAAACTGCCCAAGACTAGTCCTGAAAGTTGCCCTGCTTCAGCTGGTTTTAAAACCCCAGGCTGAAGGCCTCCCCTCCCCTCCACCCTAAGCCTCCTAGTGGGGCTGTTCCAGACCCTGTTCTTTCTGGGAGCCCGCTCATGGGGCCTCTGCCCCGCCCCCATCCAGTGCTCTCCCGGGGCCTGCCTCACAGCTGCTGGGCTGATTGCTAGGCCTTGGCCCCCAGGCCCTCGCAGCCTGTTGTGTGGGGGCAAGATAAGGGGCCCGGGTGAGGGAAGGTGAAGGTGGAAGCTCCCTGAGCGTGGCCAGGGCTGCTGGGGAAGCTCTGGTCCTTCGGGCTGGAGGGTCCTCACATCTGCTCCACTCGACCCCCTCATGTTGCAGAAGAAGAAACTGAGGCTCCGAGGTCACACAGCTTGCTAAGGGGTCACCAGGGACTAGATCCCAGGGTGCTGTCACCTCATTCAGCACCTCTAGAATGTGCTGAAGGCTGTTGTACCGTGCACGGCATCAGAGAAAATGGTCAGTGTTGGACTTGATTCCGTGACTGGGAAAATAAATGAAGAGTTAGGTTGCGCTGAAAAAGGCCATTTGACATGCTGCACGTTTTTGCCTCATTTCTGTACAACACGGTAACAATTCTGTTATGATCAGATAAGTGTCAAATCGTATTTGTTATGAACTTGATTTACTATCCTCAGGTCAATGCATGTGACCAAGAGAAAATTCTGAAATGCCTTAAATTAAATTATAGCAAGCCCGGGGGTGGAAGGAAGAGCAAAAGGGGAGTGGGGGAGGAACAAGCTTTCTCCTACCCTCAAGGTTCTTCTGGCTGATCTCATAATCAATAGACAAGAGATAGAGTAGCAAGAGCAAGCAGCCAAATGTAACACATACCTACGAATGGGAATCCTATACACACGAGAGAGCCGGAGACCCCA
>NW_006290305.1:2944998-2946382 GCF_000327345.1 Myotis davidii | reverse complement strand
CAGAGATAGAAAGGGGGGTTGAGGTGTGTAAGACATTCTGAGCCAGGGACGAGGTCAGGCGCCTTGGGCTTCAAGGGGCACTGCAGTGAGAGCACATGTTCAGAAGTGAGGGGCTTGCCCTGCCATATAGATGGGCAAAAAGTCATTTCTGGTGATAACTCTCCTCATGAGCCAGACTCCTGATTTACATCATTCCAGATCAGTGGTTCTCAACCTTCCTAATGCCACGACCTTTTAATGCAGTTCCTCATGTTGTGGTGACCTCCAACCATAAAATTATTTTCGTTGCTACTTCATAACTGTAATTTTGCTACTGTTATGAATCGTAATGTAAATATCTGATATGCAGGATGTATTTTCATTGTTACAAATTAAACATAATTAAAGCATAGTGATTAATCACAAAAACAATATGTAATTATATATGTGTTTTCCAATGGTCTTAGGCGACCCCTGTGAAAAGGTCGTTCGACCCCACCATAGGGGTCGCGACCCACAGGTTGAGAACCGCTGTTCTAGATACTCAAGGGGGGAGTAGAGGTTCCTTTTCAGCCCGCAGGGTCTCGCTGCCCCAGCTTAAAATCTTCATACCACGGAGGCACAGTTCGGGGGTGGCTCATTCATTCTACACGAGTTAATCAGTTAACAGCCGAAGTGCAAAACCAGCGAAGGACTGCTCCCGCTCTTTAGTGTCTGATGCGATTATTGAAGTAACTTTTTCCAGGTGGCTGTTTCTGAGATGATCTGAAAAGGGACAATAGCCAGGTGCCCGGAAGCCTGGGGCCTCCTCTTGTTTAGCTCCTTCCAGCCCCCGCTGCAGAGGGTGCTGGCCTGCCCTGAGCTGGGCCCCTGCCCACCCCCCATCCCCTTGGTCCCGAGCTAATGTAAATCCTTTCAGAACAGCTTACATCCTTCTCTCCCCTACTTGACATATAAAAACGCTTGCAAAGCTCAGGGCGGTGAGTGTGGGGGATGAGCGGGGTTGTCATCTTTCCTGCCTGGCCACGCTGCTGGTGGTTTAGACTCCGCGGTTTAGACTCCGCTCTTTTTCGGCCAGCAATGGCCTCACAAACAGCAGGGATTCCCGTCCTCCTCCCTCTTCACACTCGGACTCATAGTGGGTCCAAGGGGCCGAGCTCTACGTCCAGAGACTCCAGCCTTGGGAAGCCTTTCCCGCAAGTCCTCCGCCTCCCATGGAGTCCTTTCTTTTAAAGACTTTCGGCAGAGGAAGTTGATTTTTTTGTTTAACACACGGATGTCCATTCTTCTTTGTGTGCTTCATGCGCACCTGCTCATGTCCCTTCTCCGTCTAAGAAGGGAGAAGGCCATGCTTCTGACCCACAGAGCCTGGGGCTGGAGCCAGGCTGTCTGCATCCTCCACTCA
>NW_006290305.1:2941787-2943631 GCF_000327345.1 Myotis davidii | reverse complement strand
CTCAGGGCGGTGAGTGTGGGGGATGAGCGGGGTTGTCATCTTTCCTGCCTGGCCACGCTGCTGGTGGTTTAGACTCCGCGGTTTAGACTCCGCTCTTTTTCGGCCAGCAATGGCCTCACAAACCCTTTCTTTTAAAGACTTTCGGCAGAGGAAGTTAATTTTTTTGTTTAACACACGGATGTCCATTCTTTGTGTGCTTCTTGCGCACCTGCTCCCTACTTTCTTAGAAATGGCGGGAATGGGACAACCAGGTGCGTTTTCCATCAGCTGGGGCTTGCTTCAGCCAGAGCAGGTGCTCATTAGTCACAGGGTGTGAGAGCTGCTAGGGGATTTGGAGATTATCGGTCTTCCTCACTAGCTAAGGAGGAAACTGAGTTCATCGAAGCCTAGAACTCCCAGGATGTAGGGCTAAGAGTCGCAGTTAACTTTCCGGTTCATTTCCCCCGCAGAACAAAACAGGCTGCAGGCAGCCGCACTCCACGTGGGCCTTCCCCTGGCCCGGGGGTGCGGGGTGTTGGGGGTGGGGGTGCGGGTGGGGGATGGGGAGCAAATCCATGACAACAAAAATAGCTTCTAATCCAAATCTGTGTGAAGGGTAAATAAAACAGGATTTTTATTTTTATTCCCAACCCTACACAAAAGCAGCCCCCGGGCAGCAGGAGTAGGTGTGCCCATCACCACTGTCCAAAGGAACCCAAACACGGGAACTCAGATGGCTGGGGCTGAGCCCAGGGGCCGCGGTCTGGGGCCCTTCGGTTACTCACCTTCCTGTGGGAGGCGGTGCAGCGGCTTACTTTCCCCAACCAGAATGGTGCCTGGCACACCTCGGGTGCGCAGCGAATCTTGGTGGGGCTATTAGATCCAAAGGCTGTGCCCAACTGCCCAGCAACCATCATGGGGGCACCTCAGAGCTCAGGAATGAGCAGGGATTCCCGTCCTCCTCCCTCTTCACACTCGGACTCATAGTGGGTCCAAGGGGCCGAGCTCTACGTCCAGAGACTCCAGCCTTGGGAAGCCTTTCCCGCAAGTCCTCCGCCTCCCATGGAGCCGCCTCTCAGCCGCAGGCCCTGAGCGCTCACCTGTCCCTTCTCCGTCTAAGAAGGGAGAAGGCCATGCTTCTGACCCACAGAGCCTGGGGCTGGAGCCAGGCTGTCTGCATCCTCCACTCACTGAGCTAAATCTTTGACAATTCACTCCCACCACCATCATTTCATTCCGACGTTTTCAAACCTAGAGGAAAGTTGAAGGAATGACAATAACAAAACGATCAGCTATCCCCTTCATCATTCTAGAGTCACCTATTGACATTTTGCCACTTTTGCTTCCTCTCTTTGCACACAAACACACACATCCTTTTGTATGAAGCATTTGAAAGCAAGCTGCACACTACGACACTTCAGCAGGGATTCCCGTCCTCCTCCCTCTTCACACTTGGACTTATAGTGGGTCCAGAGACTCCAGCCTTGGGAAGCCCTTCCCGCAAGTCCTCCTCCTCCCTTGGACTATCTCCTACATGACCACAATACCATCACAACTTTTAAAAAAATCAATTAGATATCATTTAATTTCCCCAGTTGTCCTCAAAATGCCTGTTAGGGAAGTGTCCCTTCTCCGTCTAAGAAGGGAGAAGGCCATCGCCATGCCTCAGCAGCAGCTTCTGACCCACAGAGCCTGGGGCTGTAGCCAGGCTGTCTGCGTCCTCCACTCACTGAGCTAAATCTTTTTTTTTTAATATATTTTATTGATTTTTTTACAGAGAGGAAGGGAGAGAGATAGAGAGTTAGAAACATCTATCAGTTGCCTCCTGCACACCCCCTACTGGGGATGTGCCCGCAACCAAGGTA
>NW_006290305.1:2939477-2940800 GCF_000327345.1 Myotis davidii | reverse complement strand
GCAGGGGCCTCCTCCGCAAAGCAGAGGGGACCTTCTTGCCAGCCAGGTGCCTCTTGCCCTGGACTGGGAGCACCAAGGGCAGCCAGAGAGGGTGGTTTTCTGGGGATCTGGAAGGCGGGAAGTGGGGTGGGGGCCCCAGCCTGAACACACCCTCTTTTCCTCTCCCTCAAAACCCAGTCCTAGTTGGTGTCTCCAGTGGTTAGAGCATCTCCCGCGCACCAAAGGGTCGGGGGTTTGATTCCCAGTCAAGGGCAAGTACCTGGGTTTCTGTATGCTCCTGGCCCAGTGGGGGCATGTGTGGGGGGCAACCAGTTGATGTGTCTTGCACACGTCATGTTTCTCTCCTCTCTCTCTCTCTCTCTCTCTCTCGCAATGGGAAAAATATTCTCAGGAGAGGATTAACAACAATAACAAAATACCAAATGGGTAGGTTTATGGCATGTACACGATGCATAAATGTTCAGAAGTCAGAGGTCAATTTCGGAGGCTGTGGCACCATTAAAGAATGGGATAGACTCAGCGAGAAAATATTAGAGTGTGAATAGAGTGCATAGTAAGGGCTAGATTATTCTGTGAAGCTTCTATTCCAGCTCAGTGTGTGTGCCCATGCGCTGAATCACAAATATGTTTGTTACAAGTGAGTCAAGTCCAAAAAAGTTCAAAAGTCACTGACTGAGGCTGATTTTCTTGGAAGAGTGCTGACTTCCACTTCAGTTCTTTCTCTTTCTCCTTTTCCCAAAGCTCCTGCATCTAGTCATGTTCTCCACCTTCCAGCTCCAGCCCCATCAAGTTAAAGAGATTTCCTTTTCCTTCTCAGAACAAGCTGCGTCACCTGGTATCCATATTTGACCAAAGAAAAGGATCCTCTTCTCCATCAGTTCTCTGACAAAAGAGGGGCCACACCATGGCACTGCGGGAGAAGGACTGTTCAGAGCTAGGTTGTTGGGAGCTCTTCAATAGCCATGGTACCTGCAATGCTGGCTCTTGGCTCTTGAGTTTGGCAAAGAAAGAATTTAGAGCCAAGAGCTCTAGAGCAAAAGGAAGTTTGTGTAGCATGCAAAGTGGAAGTATACTCGAGGAGAAGGTTTGAGTGGGCTGCCCAGAGAGCTGCCCTGGCCTTTATTTGTTTTTTCCGGTGGTCCTTAGGCCATAGCCAGCCTCTAGCCACACAGTGTTGTTGTTTTAAAATATATTTTTATTGATATCAGAGAGGAAGGGAGAGAGAGAGAGAAATAGAAACATCAATGATGAGAGAGAATCATTGATTGACTGCCTCCTGCACACCCCCTACTGGGGATCGAGCCCACAATCAGGCATGTGCCC
>NW_006290305.1:2937111-2939289 GCF_000327345.1 Myotis davidii | reverse complement strand
ACCCGGGACCCTTCTATCCACTGAGCTAAACCAACCAGGGCTGCCCTGGCCTTTTAGAAAGAAGGTTACAGAGGCAGAAGAAGTGAGCCAGCTGGGCCGTGTGGACTCAGGAAACAAATTACAGACAAAAGAAGGGCCCTTCGAGACAGGTTCAGGGGGTTAGCCTGGAGCGAGCTGCCACTGATCACTGCTCCCCTGGTCTTGGGGACCCTTGGAGTTTAGGAGAAAGAAAGCAAAGATACATGCCTGAAGCAAGAAGGCATGGGCGTGCTCTAGGGAGGGAGCACCCACTGGGCCCTCCGTCTGAAGGGTTTTTATGTTTTCTAAAGGCAGGGATTTTATGGAGGGTCTCAGAGGAGGATCTCAACAGATCAAAAAGGAGGATCTCAAAGTCATCAGCTTTCCAGGTGTGTCCTTCAATATGCTGATTCATCAAAATGAGCATATTGGGTCAGAATTGTGGTCTCTACTGATTGGTCAGTACTAGGGTAGGAGGTCATTGGTCATTGCACCTGGTCTGATGTCAGCCATGCCTTCATTTTGTCTGGTTTTGCTGTTTTTCTGTGCCTGGAGCTGAAACGCAACAAAGGCCTAGATGTTATCTCTAGTTTGAACATTACATTACTATGTGTCTGTGTTCAACAGAACCCAGGCTGTGTTCCTAAGATTATTAGATGCTGATCAGAACCTCATTGTCCTGAGGGCTTAATGCTTAAGGGAATGGTAGTGCAAGGGAGAAGAAGGCAGGTGATTCAGGGTTGTGTGCCAGGGCATGGTGTCTGCAGACGAACCAGGCAGCTGTTAGAATGGGAGCGCCTGAATTGTACCCTTTTAATTCTATTTTGAAACATACTTCTGTAGTTTGTGCCTTACTTCTCATAAAGCTATCATGACAGCAACTCCAATAATTACAACACCCTCCCTGAATAAGAATGCCCCTGCTGCCTCCTGCAGTAATGTCCTAACCTCCCTCGTGGTCCCCTCCCCTCCATCCCACTGCCACAGTCTTCTTCCTAAAATTCATTCCATGCTTTTCCTAGTTTCTCTCTTAGATGAAATCCCTCATCTTTTCATGTATGTGCTCGCCTTTTCCACTAGATCTTTAATATATCAATCATAGTTATTTTAAAACCCTTATCTGATAACTAGAGTCCCAGTGCATGAAATTTGTGCACGGGTAGGGTCCCTAGCGGCTGCCGGCCGGGGCCTCCCTCCCTTCCCCTGGCAAGCCCCACCCCCTGATTGAACTTCTAGATGAACTCCTGGTTGAGGGGACAATTTACATACTATGCTTTTATTATGTAGGATTCCAACATCTGGGCTATGCCTGAATCTGGTTTACCTCTTTTAAAGGAGCTTGGTCTTTTCTTTGGCTTTTTATATACTGGAACATGCCTGGGTCTGCTTCTACTGATTGCTTTATCTCTTTAAAATGGCTGGGGGTTTTCCTTGACTTTTTGTATAACTTTTGTAGAGAAGCACAGTAGAGACTGAGGGACATAAGATTTCCCTTACTGTCTTGCCTCAGTTGCAGCACCCCTCTGCCCACTGAGAGGGCAAGCCTCTTCTCTTGTCAGGACATCAGTATAAGAGTTTGTTAATCTAGCCGAAACCGGTTTGGCTCGGTGGATAGAGCGTCGGGCTGCGGACTCAAGGGTCCCGGGTTCGATTTCGGTCAAGGGCATGTACCTGGGTTGCGGGCATATCCCCAGTAGGAGATGTGCAGGAGGCAGCTGATAGATGCTTCTCTCTCATCGATGTTTCTAACTGTCCCTCTCCCTTCCTTTCTGTAAAAAAAATCAATAAAATATATTTTTTAAAAAAACGTTCCTTGGGTGAGGATTTAAACAAAAACACATAGCCCTAGCCAGTTTGGCTCAGTGGATAAAAGTGTCAGCCTATAGACTGAAGGGTCCTGGGTTCAATTCCTTTCAAGGGCATGTGCCCAGGTTGCGGGCTTGATCCCCAGTAGGGGGCATGCAGGAGCCAATCAAATAATTCTCTCTCATCCTTGATGTTTCTCTCTCTCTCCCTCTCCTTCCTCTCTGAAATCAATAAAAATATATTTTTAAGAAAACAGCACACAGAATATGCGTGTATTTGCTTGACATAGAATGTAAAGATAGAAAAGGAACTGGTAGTATTAGCTATATCCAGGGAAAACTGAGTGGCTGGGAC
>NW_006290305.1:2933589-2936628 GCF_000327345.1 Myotis davidii | reverse complement strand
CTCAGCTTCTTTTTCCACAATCACTGAGTCCTGCTGGGCTGTGCCCAGGGCTCCGGAGGCAGGGCCTGGAAGGTGAGGCTGAGCAGCAAGCCATTCCCACGGAGGGGTGCCCGGGGGACCTCATGGCCACGGTTGGGACACCCGTCGAGGACCGAACCCCACACCCAGCTCCCACGTAGGTGGCCCTCATGACTCCCGTCCACGTCTCCACACCGCCTCCCGGATGCTGCCCCAAAACAGGGAATAAAATATATTTTTTAAAAAAGGAGTTTGTTAATCTAGTCAGTGGTTGAACTGGGTTTGGGTTTTATTGTTGCTATACTAACCCTCAGGGCGCCACAGCTTCAAATCCCTCCAGAAGGGTTTTATTTTAAGAGTTTTTTTGAGATATTATTCACCTAACATACAATTCACTGAAAAGGTGGCTATTTCACAAACCACAAAGCTGTTACTTAGTGGCTTGATTCTGCAGGAATTGAGGAAGCAGAGCTGAGGCCCTTCACTCCCCAGGCTCCCCGCACCAGCAGACAGATGAAGGGAGCATGTACTTGGAGTCAATAATCACATTGTGTGACGGCAACGGTCTAAATCAGTGTGCTGAGTACTCCAAGGAGGCGGCTGGTCTGACAGGGCCTCATGGGCAGAGCTCTGGCCTCACCTGCTTCCCTGCCAGCGCCCTGTGCATAGAGATGCTCCCCGTGTATAGAGATGCTCCCCATGTATAGAGATGCTCCCCGTGTATAAAGTAGAGATGCTCCCCATGTACAGAGATGCTCCCCATGTATAGAGTAGAGATGCTCCCTGTGTACAGAGATGCTCCCTATGTATAGAGATGCTCCCCATGTATAGAGGTGGTCCCTGTGCATAGAGATGCTCCCCATGCATAGAGATGCT
The DNA here is from genome assembly GCF_000327345.1 of Myotis davidii. Classification (NCBI taxonomy): domain Eukaryota; kingdom Metazoa; phylum Chordata; class Mammalia; order Chiroptera; family Vespertilionidae; genus Myotis; species Myotis davidii. Next base: position 2,935,734 of record NW_006290305.1, on the reverse strand, counting down.
CCCCGTGTATAGAGATGCTCCCTGTGTATAGAGTAGAGATGCGCCCTGTGTATAGAGTAGAGATGCGCCCTGTGTATAGAGTAGAGATGCGCCCTGTGTATAGAGTAGAGATGCGCCCTGTGTATAGAGTAGAGATGCGCCCTGTGTATAGAGTAGAGATGCGCCCTGTGTATAGAGTAGAGATGCGCCCTGTGTATAGAGTAGAGATGCGCCCTGTGTATAGAGTAGAGATGCGCCCTGTGTATAGAGTAGAGATGCGCCCTGTGTATAGAGTAGAGATGCGCCCTGTGTATAGAGTAGAGATGCGCCCTGTGTATAGAGTAGAGATGCGCCCTGTGTATAGAGTAGAGATGCGCCCTGTGTATAGAGTAGAGATGCGCCCTGTGTATAGAGTAGAGATGCGCCCTGTGTATAGAGTAGAGATGCGCCCTGTGTATAGAGTAGAGATGCGCCCTGTGTATAGAGTAGAGATGCGCCCTGTGTATAGAGTAGAGATGCGCCCTGTGTATAGAGTAGAGATGCGCCCTGTGTATAGAGTAGAGATGCGCCCTGTGTATAGAGTAGAGATGCGCCCTGTGTATAGAGTAGAGATGCGCCCTGTGTATAGAGTAGAGATGCGCCCTGTGTATAGAGTAGAGATGCGCCCTGTGTATAGAGTAGAGATGCGCCCTGTGTATAGAGATGCGCCCTGTGTATAGAGAGGTGCTCCCGGTGTATAGAGATGCTCCCCGTGTATAGAGATGCGGGCCTATAAGAGGGCAGACAACGGGGAGTCAGAGGGGGCAGGGGCAGGCACCCAAAGGTTAAAGGATTAGTACCTAAAATTGGAAATGTTTGAAAAACTCCAAAAGAAATTTCTTAAAAACATTCACCACCTCTTTCTGACCACACACACGCTCCTTAGGATTTCCCCAAAGTTTTTGCGTCTCTAAAAAGAAACTGCTGGTGCAAACGACAGAACTCTCGCCCTGGGAGGGGTGCAGCCGAGGCTTCCATGACGTGTCCACATGGGAAAACGCGTGCAGCAGTCCTCGGGGGTGCACACTCAGACGGCAGGTGCCACAGAGCCGGGTGGGTCCCTTAGGGAATTCTTTCATTTTACAGACGAGCAAACTGAAGCCCAGAGAATTCAAATGACTTAACAGAGAGCTAACTGGAAACAGACCGGGATTGAAGTCCAAGTCACCCTGACTCACCAGCCAGTGGCCATTCCTTTCTACCACATTAGACCTCCCGGAAGAGGGACTATTGGCCCCTAAGGACCAAATGCATGCCCAGGAGGACCCATGGTTTACACCTGCCGTACATTAAGGGTTTGCTGCAGGAGCACCCAGGGAGTAAGCCCTGCCGCTGGAGTGGGCCGTAGGGGGTCCCAGGTGTCTGAGCGGTGGAGCACACCTGTGGGAGGCCTGGGGGAGCAGGGCCCAGGTCGGGGGAGGGCACCTGAGCACGGAGGGGGCCAGAACCTAGCGGGACCTGGATGCAAACCACTAAAAATGAAGCTTTTATTTATTTGCTGGAATGCCTGCCAGCAAACACCGGGAACTGGGAAGGCTGGAGTTCAGAGAGGCCAGGGCTGCATGATGATATAAAAAATACGGAGCCACGCTTTGCAGAGCAGAATGGTCCCCACGTCCCCAAGGAATCCCCCTCTTTCTGTGGCCCCCGGAGGAGAGACAAGAAAGACAAGCTGTGTAGGATTAAACTGTCCTCGTGTCCTCAGTCCTGCAGCGCTGCACTTACCCAGACAACACTCAGCGCACACCTCCCTGCGAACGGCAAAACCAGGCCCCGGGCTAGGACTAAGGAGGCCCGGAGCCCAGACTTCTGAGCCCCCGGGAGGGGTGGGCAAAGGGCGTTCATCGCCGACTCCTGATGGAGAGCCGGCCTAGCCGGCCGTGCGGGGATGTTCACGCCCAGACCCACCCGCGGACTCACTCTGAACCCCGTTGCAAGCGGCCGGAGTCGGCCCGTATTTCGGGACGACTAGACTCCCGGAGGGCAAGACCTGAGGACGTAAGCCGCGGCGATGTCCCCGGGGTCAGAGTCACCGGGAAACACTCCCCTTTCGTGTCCCAAAGCCCTTCAACCCGCCGGGGCTGAGCCCGGGGCGCGCGGGGGCCGGGAACCCCTCCCGGGGCCAAG
>NW_006290305.1:2894548-2932456 GCF_000327345.1 Myotis davidii | reverse complement strand
TGCCCGGCCCCTCCCTCGCTCCCGCGGGGCGGGAAGCTCGGCCAGCGCGTTTGAACAGCCAGTTCCGCGCGGGTCTGAGCTTTTGAACCAGGCTACCCGTTAGTTAGTGTTGTGAAACCAGCTTCGTGGGTAAAGTCCGGCTTTTCCTCTCTCTCCAGTTTAACATGTATCTCTCAGTGGAGATTCTTGGCTCAAAGTGTGCAAAGCCCTCCCTTCCCTGACTTTGCGGGCCCTTTGCAGACCTCCAAAAGACTACGCTCCCTGCAAGCTGGAACTGAGAAAAAGCCAGGCTGCGGTTTATCTCCGTTGGAAATAACCCTGCCCTGGATACCCACATCTGTGCTGTAGTTACGTGGACACGTTATTTCTGTAACAATTCTTTTTTATTATAAAAGTGATACATGCCCTTCAAAACAACAAAAAACTAAGACATTGACAGAAGGCCCAGAAAATGACAAACACGACCCTTCCCCACCATATTCCCAGCGATGATCACTCAGTGTTTTGGATTCCTGTACTGCTTGTCCACAGAAGAGCTGAGAAGAGCAGGATACGAAACCCGCTGCGTTTTGTTCATGAAGCAGCTATGACAAAAGGTGTGGACAAGTAGGGCCTGGAAGATGAAATTTCTCGATAGCATCACGGGAAATTCCAGTACATATTACACTTCCTGTTAACCCTTAGGTCCAGCTCAGTTACAGCTTCTTCAGTCTGGGTGTGTGCAGAGCAGGCCAGGAGTTGAAGAGCAGATTCTATTAACCCCATCCTCACTGGGAACAATTTCTTGCCCAACTGGCACGAAAGTGTACTTATATATGAAAACGCTACACAGCAGCACTCATTCATAAATGCAAGTGTCTCTTGGAAAATGGCCCGTGGAATGTAGCTTGGGTTCATGTATATGTATGCCTGAGGGAGGTGCCAAAAAGCAGAAAGAATGTCATGGCAGCATGACAATTTAAAAAATATGTATATTTTTACTGAGTTCAGAGAGGAAGGGAGACGGAGAGAGAGAGAAACATCAATGATGAGAATCATTGATCCGCTACCTCCTGCACACCCCACACTGGGGACCAAGCCTGGGCATGTGCCCTGACTGGGAATCTAACAGTGACCTCCTGGTTCATGGGCAGACGCTCAAACATGGAGCCACACCGGCTGGGCACAGCACAATTTACCACCACAGACAGGGTTTATTTCCATGGAGCTAAAAACGTAAACTGCCCAACAGGAAGAGGTGTTAGGGTGAACGGAAAATCCAGGAGGCAGGAAGTCAGGAGACTTGATTTCCCACCCTGCGTATTCCTGGAACTTCCTCTGCCCGTTCCTGCCTGGGCTGGTTTCCTCGTCTGAACAAGTCAGGGTGGGATTGTGTTCCCGCGCTCAGAGTCTGTGATTCTGCTACAACAGCCAGGTGCCCTCTCTGAAACCCTGCCTCACGCTCCAGGCAGCTCAGCTGTAGGACTTGCTATGGGGAAGTCTGTTACTTCAGAAACCAGAAAATGACCTCTGGTGGGTGGGTTCTGTTCTCTTCCAGCTCAGAAATATGTGCCCAGGGCCGCCCTGGTGGACTTGGAACCTGGCACCATGGACAGTGTGCGATCCGGGCCTTTCGGGCAGCTCTTCCGGCCTGACAACTTCATCTTCGGTAGGTTCCCTCTTTCCAGTCTCTACTTCTTTTTAAACATCAAAACTAATTTGTGTGCGAGATTAAAAACATCACATGGCACAGGAAATCAGCAGACCCCCAAACTGATCACAGGCACCTCTTGTAATTCTTGACTTTTTTTTTTTTAAGGAAAGTAACCTCTGTATTTCTAAATGAAATGCTTATCCTGATAGTTTTTTATTTCAAAAAAATAATTTTAGACATTAACTTCTTCCCCCTTCATAAATTATAATAATATGATAATAGTAACTTATTTTTGGTTCCTATATTGCTTATCTTTTAACTGCAATACGTTTGTGCCTATATTTCTTTCTCAGTATCTATAGACAGTCCTGCTTTCTTTCTATAAAGACTGGTGCCATATGAGTTTGTTCTAGCAGAATGGGAAAATCCTCCCTCTTCCTCTATCTAAAAACAAAACAAAACACATAATAATAGCACCCACTCTCTGTAAACTTCTAAATTATATAAAATTAAATAAATTGTCCCTAGCTGGTTTGGCTTAGTGGAGAGTGTTGGGCTGTGGGCTTAAGAGTCCCGGGTTCGATTCCGATCAAGGGCACGTGCCTGGGTTGCGGGCTCCATCCCCAGTAGGGGACGTGCAGGAGGCAGCCAATCAATGATTCTCTCTCATCATTGATATTTCTATCTCTGTCTCCCTCTCCCTTCCTCTCTGAAATCAACAAAAATATATTTTGAAAAATAATAAATGAATTAAATAAAATTAAAGTGGCATTGTTAGTGCTACCAGCCTCCATCACGCTGTAGCCATAGGTTTTAGAGTCAAAGCCACAGGGGGATGAACCATTTCCCATTCATAGACATTCTGCCTCTACAAGAGGACACAGTCTGGAAGGTTTTATTGGTGTACGAGTTAGTTACCTTGTAGCGGAATCAGGCACGGACTTGTTAGGAAGAAGGCAAGGCAGTGGCTTCTCGGGAAGATGAATGTTCACAAAGACTGTATCCTCTGGATGTCATCCACTTCTCATCACCATGACAACCTACACAATCAATGGGACAGGTGAAGCTTCTAATAATAACTTGTTCAAGAGTTTTCTTTCACCTTTAATATTTCAAATAGATCGGGACTCTGGTGCCCTTTTTCTTATATTAGAAACCCTAAATTGCCAATATTTTTATTGTTCACAAATGGGGACATTTATATTCTTTGCCTTTCACTGAACTAGAGACCCTAATTGGCCCCAGGCACACATGAACAGGACTCACACATAAAAACACAAAGATTCAGATGTAACTCGGCGAACCCTGATCCCATGGAGGTTGGAGAGAACATAGAAAAAAAGTACTCTATATTGTTTAAATTGAAGATGTTCTAATTTATATATGTTCTATTGGGCTTCATGTAACATTGGTATGTTCTATTTCTTAAAATGGGTGATAGGTAAGTAGATATCCACTACAGTGCTCTTCATATCCTTTTACATGCCTTCAATCTGTCATAAGAAATATCACGGATGAGGCTATGGGACCTGTGGATGCACTTTCTGGGCAAGGTCACTAGTGGGACGCCAGAGGCCCCACCCTCTCTGTCTTCCTCCTGCCCCTCCCAGCCCAGATGTCTGCTCAGGAGTGAGGCTCCCCCTAGCAGCCCTCCTGCACAGCCAGGGCATTTGAGGTTTCAGAGAGTCAAAATCGGGAACCAATTTTTACCTAATTGAATTATCACAGACTATTAAAGTCGTCGTGTTAAGCTAGTTTCTCAGGGCAGCAAATTTAGCAATTGTGGAAGTTTTATTTGATTGAACTGAATATTGAAGTGTAAAAAAGGTTTGATCTCGGCTATCTAGGTGTCAGTAATTGAGGTCAAGATGTTTAAGAACAAATTAAGATAGACCTATAATAACTATTATCTAATTTACTATCCTTGTAAACTGAAAAATGTTAGAAATGATGCTTGGCATTTACACTGTCCCCAGGATTCTTTCTTTGCTTCTTGCCAAAACCTGCATACCTGTCTTTGATTCAGAATATTTAAAATTTTTAACACATCGTACTAATGTGAAATAACGTTATTCTTTAGTATTTTTAAAAAATGGATGTTCTTTTAAGAATTTTGAATTGTTTCAATGAGTATGCTTACTTTGTTAAAATAGCACATTTGTGGAAGGGAGGGGCATCCAGAATGTACGAACATCCTATATTGTTTGGCTGAACAGCTGTTTTCAGGGCATTTTCCAGGTAATAAAAGAGGCAGAATTGTCTGTGAGTGGGAGATGGTTCATCCCCCAGTGGCTTTCTAGCTCACTGTCTCCAAGGTGGCAAGTTAAGCCAAAATCAGTCCATTTTCAAATATAGTTTGAAGTGTTTTCTTTTTAAAACATAGACTTGAAGTGTGTATAATTCTCAATGTGAAAATTTATCTGCATTTGAGTTTTAAACATGAAAATACTTAAAAAAAAAAACAACCAACTTTTTCCCAATGAATTGCTGGCTACATAGCCATCATAACTGTTAGATAGTGGGAAACATCCTTGTGGGATAAAATGTAACGCCAGAGAGAGAAAACGTCCTTCAAGCCTTTCTGCACTTGCACTTTTTTCTTCAAATTTTGGTGCTAGAGAGGGTCAGAGAGCACACACACTCACAGTGTGAGCTCTGGAGGTGCACCAGAGGGCGGACTCCGATGACACCCAGGGGATCTGTTGCAACCCGACTGCCAAGCTGCGAGATTGCAGCCTTGTGCTCTACACCCCGGAGCCGCTGATTAATGTCACAACATTGCATTACAGAAGATGTTCAACTCATGACCCCCAAATATTTAACTGGGAACGTCTGTTGCTATGAGACAGTGGCAAAATATTTTCAGAACTCACCAGCTTCCTCCTTCTGACAAGAGCAGAGAAAACCTTATGGCTCATCATGTTATAAACACTGAGGGAGCCACGTGCGTGGTGTGAGCTGCAGGAAGAGAAAGGGTCCAGTTCAGAATCGCTGCACTGCCCACTCGAGCGAGCTTGATTTACTGTGGCTTCTGTCTGCCTAACGCCACCTGCTTATGTTCAGTTACTGCTTCTACTCTAGTTTAAGGAAATCATTCCTAGTCTCTTTGTAACAATTACACTCAGTCTTTCCTTTTACAGGAGTGAGCCCAGGTGCCAGGCTAGCCGTGAGTAGAAGGTCCCCCAGCTTGTTCCTCCCAGAGCCTCTGCTGTGGTCTGGCCGGGCTGCCGGCTGCTGCGTTGGGTGGGAGGGGTAGACAGGAGTTAGTAGGGGCATAGGAAGGACAATGATCATTTTCGAGGCAGCCAAGTGCGACCCAACTGGGCGGGAAGAAAGAGAACACAGTCACCTTCTGGTCAAGGTGATGACCACCTGAGGGGCTGAAGTGGTCAGTGCCCACAGGGTCTGATGCAGGCACGGAGGGAATGTTTTTATAGTTGATTATTAGAGAGATACTATCTGCAATTTACTGTGAGCCACAGGTCCTGTCATGCCAATAGCCTTGATGCCTTTGACCAGCCAAATGGGGCAGAGAACACAGGAGTGAGGCTGGCCTCACTTGTAAGGTGGGGTGAGGACAGACCAGAACAGCCGTGGTTTCCGATGGGCGGTTCTGCCCTCCTGGAAAACGCACTATTTATTCATTCATTCATTCATTCATTCATTTATTTATTTATTTTTTAAACCTCACTATTTAATATTTAAACATTTAATGTTGCCATTACAAAGTTACACTGTTTTCACGTGGGTTTTTTGTTTTCCCTCCTTTAAATATATTTTTATTAATTTCAGAGAGGAAGGGAGAGGGAGAAAGAGAAACATCAATGATGAGAGAGAATCAGTGATCAGTTGATGAGTCTCTCTTCACACCCCACATTGAGGATCAAGCCTGCAACTAGAGCATATTGCCTAACCAGAGTTGAAACTGTGACCTCTAGGTTCATAGGTCAACGCTCAACCACTGAGCCACGCCGGCCGGGCTCCACATGTATTTTTTCAAACAATAAGCAAGTACGTAGTGTAAACACAGAAACCCCCCATCCTGCCACAGATGGCCCCCGAGATTTTAGTCCCTGAGGACAATGGAATGCTGTAGACCAGCGGTTCTCAACCTGTGGGCCGCGACCCTTTGGGGGTCGAATGACCCTTTCACAGGGTTTGCCTAAGACAGTCAGAAAACACATATATAATTACATATTGTTTTTGTGATTAATCACTATGCTTTAATTATGTTCAATTTGTAACAATGAAAATACAACCCGCATATCAGATATTTACATTACGATTCATAACAGTAGCAAAATTAGTTATGAAGTAGCAACGAAAACAACTTTATTGTTGGGGGTCATCACATGAGGAACTGTATTAAAGGGTCGCGGCATTAGGAAGGTTGAGAACCACTGCGGTAAATAGTGGAGGAGTGTCCTGCCTGACCTTTTCCATGTACACATGTACCCGCGACCTCACGCACATGCGCGCACGCGCGCGCGCACACACACACACATTTGATTTAGTTTTTTGAAAATGGGATTGTGCTACACATACTATTTTATAGCTTTTGAAAAAAGCTCATTAACATCTCTCAGACATCTCCTATGACGGTCACTGCCTATCCATTGTGTGTCTCCCCACTTATTGGTGACACACTTTAAAATTTTCCTTAAAGGAAGGTTTCCATAATTTTCTTTTGATGAACATAAAATACATGTATGTTTAATTAAATTTTTATCAGCAAATATATAATGTTGAAACTGAACTGCCTAAAATCCCTTCCTTCAGAAACAATCATTTATGAGTTCAGTGCGTGTTTCTCCAATTTCTTTCCAAAAGGCATTTTTAAATGCTTAAAGTTAAAAACATTCCTTCTTGCTAGCTAGCCAGGTAAACGATGTGTATGGTCCGGGATTCAACAGGAACCACAGGGTGTTCAGTGAGAACTCGGTCTCCTTCCTTCCCACGCTGGTGCCCCCAGCTCCTTCCCAGAGCAGCCACTCTCAGACTCATGTGTGTCCTTTCAGACACATTCTGTGCACATCCCAGCAGGAACATATCCATTACATACATAAGATGATTGTCAACTATATGCACCACTTAGTACTCTGGGTTTTTTTCCACTTAGAATATATTTAAGAAAATGTTCCCATCTCAGTCCTAGGATTGCTGGCTGATAGTATTTGCATAGGTACTAGCCTCTTTTCAAAGACACTTTGGTGCTTCACTTTTTCTTTACTATTGCAAACTGCTCTTCAGGAAATATGTGTCTGTGGGGCATTTTGCACACATGAGTATACCTATTTAAGAAAATTGATAGAAGTAGAATTGCTGAATCCAAGAGGACTAATTTGACAGATATTGCTCCATTATTCTCCAAACAGTCTCCTTTTCTTAAGCCTCCAGCAGCTGCCATGTAGGAAGGGGCCTTTCCCAAACCCTCGCCAACGAGTGTTATCGGACTTTTTCCCCTCTGTCAATTCCATAGGGGAGAAATGGAATCTTCGTGTTTTAATTTGCATTTCCCTTATGAAGAATATGTCAAATACTTGTGATTTTCATTTCCTTCACTATGAACTATTTATATTCTTTGCCCATTTCCCTAAAGGCAGTTGGTTTCCTTGCTGATTTGTAAGGCTTTGCATATTCAAGAGGGGTATCCCTTTGTATGTGATACACGTCACTAATAGTCCATTTAAAAATTACTGAAGAATCACAGGATTAGGGTTGTTTCTCTTGTTTTAGACTTCCAGGAACGCCACAGTGCTTGGCACTGATAAATGCTATGGAAGATATACAGACATTTAAGATGACTCATTCGCCCTCGATGAAGGCCTTGAGAACAGAATCCAGGGGTGCTGGTCAGCAGACCTCAGTGTGAGGGGCCCCCATCCCTCTAAGTGCACGAGAGCCTCCCATCTACTCATCTTAGCTGATGCAGCACCAGGCTGGTCTCAAGGGGGAGTCTTGGTGGGGTCACTGCTGCCTACCTCAGTTTCCCCTGTGGTGTGCAGCATCAGGCATGGACCTGCCCATGCAGAGCAGAGAAGCTGGTCGTCAGGCTGTGGTTGTGAATTCTTGCCACCAGCTTTGTGTTGGAAAAATTCAAGTTAACTTCTGGAGAATAAGTGGATATTACCTGGTCAAAACATATGTCCATCTTAAAAATTGATGGGGGTGCCCAGCCATCATGGCTCAGTGGTTATGTCGATCTATGAACCAGGAGGTCACAGTTCAATGCCCGGTCAGGGCACATGCCCGGGTTGTGGGCTCAGTCCCCAGTGTAGGGTGTGCAGGAGGCAGCCGATCGATAATTCTCTCTCATCATTGATGTTTCTGTCTCTCTCCATCTCCCTTCCTTTCTGAAATCAATAAAAGAATATTTTTTAAAAATTGACGAGTATTTAACTTGTCTAAAGAGGTACTAACACATGTACTCACCAGCAATATTGGTGGTGCCTGTTTACCCACCTGCTGACTTTGGCCAACACCATATTATCTAACCGATAATACATCTTTTCCATCACCATTTAAAATGTATCAATATCAATGAGTGGGTCCTATGGTCTTGCCCTATTTATTATATTTCTTTTTATTCTCACCCAAGCAAATGCTTATCAATTTGAGAGAGAGAAAAACAATGATGTGAGAGAGAAACAACCATCAGTTGCCTCCCATATGTGCCCCAAATGGGGATCAAACCCACAACCTAGGTATGTGCCTGACTGGGAATCAAACCTGCAACCTTGCAGTATATGAGTATATGGGAGGATGTGCCAACCAACTGAGCCAAACCAGTTAGGGCCTGTCTTGCCCTATCTAAATGGTGTGCTACTCTTTTGCTTATTCCAGGACAAACTGGTGCCGGAAACAACTGGGCAAAGGGGCATTACACAGAAGGAGCAGAGCTGGTGGATTCGGTGCTCGACGTGGTGAGGCAAGAGTGTGAGCACTGTGACTGCCTGCAGGGCTTCCAGCTGACCCACTCCCTGGGAGGGGGCACAGGGTCAGGCATGGGCACGCTGCTCATCAGCAAAATCCGGGAGGAGTATCCCGACAGGATCATGAACACCTTCAGCGTCATGCCCTCCCCCAAGGTCTCGGACACGGTGGTGGAGCCCTACAATGCCACCTTGTCAGTCCACCAGCTGGTGGAGAACACGGACGAGACCTACTGCATCGACAACGAGGCCCTGTACGACATCTGCTTCCGCACCCTGAAGCTGACCACGCCCACCTATGGGGACCTCAACCACCTGGTGTCGGCCACCATGAGTGGGGTCACCACCTCACTACGCTTCCCGGGCCAGCTCAATGCTGACCTCCGTAAGCTGGCGGTGAACATGGTCCCTTTCCCCCGCCTTCACTTCTTCATGCCCGGCTTTGCCCCCCTGACGGCCAGAGGCAGCCAACAGTACCGGGCCCTGACAGTGCCCGAACTGACTCAACAAATGTTCGATGCCAAGAATATGATGGCGGCCTGTGATCCAAGACATGGGCGCTACCTGACCGTGGCCACCGTCTTCCGGGGCCCCATGTCTATGAAGGAGGTGGACGAGCAGATGCTAGCCATCCAGAACAAGAACAGCAGCTACTTCGTGGAGTGGATCCCCAACAACGTCAAGGTGGCCGTGTGCGACATCCCTCCCCGGGGCCTCAAGATGGCCTCCACCTTCATCGGCAACAGCACGGCCATCCAGGAGCTGTTCAAGCGCATCTCGGAGCAGTTTTCTGCCATGTTCCGCCGGAAGGCCTTCCTGCACTGGTTCACGGGCGAGGGCATGGATGAGATGGAGTTCACAGAAGCGGAGAGCAACATGAATGACCTGGTGTCTGAGTACCAGCAGTATCAAGAAGCTACGGCCAACGATGGTGAAGAAGCTTTCGAAGACGACGAAGAGGAGATCAACGAATAGAGGCGTGCCCGTCTCACATACGACAGTTCAGACTTTCTTGCTTTAACTCAGATGTGTCTTAACTCCAATGGCTGTTCAATGATGCACTGGTCTAAATATATGGGTGCAGGCCCCTCCCAAATGTAATAAAATTGTACTCTCAGTCATCTAGAACAAAGAAAAGTACATTAAAATAGCAGAGAATTGGCAGTCCTCCCCGTTCAGATCAGATGGAGGACTTAAAAGAACTTATGGGCCATCAGTTAAGGGCTAAGTGAATAAACCTCACCTTCTATTAAGTGTTCAACCATGTCTGAGAATTAGCAGGGAAGTCAGAAACAGTATTTTTTCATCCTTTGTGAAATGAAGCTGTGCCGTGTTGCCTTATCTTGAATACGCAATATTGAACCTTTGAAACAGCTTGTTCGTAATAAAACACTAAAACTGTTCTTTCGTCTCTCCCAGCCTTTGCTTATGTGATAGATTTGTTCCTTGGCATCCTCACGATGGTTGCGCAGATCTCTAGTCTGCCCTGGGTGACCTGCCCCTGCCGTTCACTGAAAGAGGCTCTTCTTGAATGCAGGTTTTGCGGGTGGGAGCCAGAATTCTGACTCCCAGGCTGTGTGTGCATAAAGAAAAGCCATCAGCATTTAGACCTCCCCCAGGATTTCCATCTCCCTGGGCCAGTGGGTCCCAGCCTTCCCTAACGACTCCGCTGAGATTTGCCAGAGGAGCCACCGATCACCCTCAGGCTTCCAGCTGGCTCTCGGTGGGTGAGGGGCACGGGATGGGTGGGCTCTCAGAGCAGGAACCCAGGCCAGCAGCCTGGCCCAGCACAGAGGGTGAAGGCTCTTGTCTGTGTAATAAATGATCACTTTATGGTTCCTGTAAACTAGCCACAACTTCTGTAACAGGTCTTGTAAAGTCAAATTCCACAGGGCAGGACCAGGCTAGTTTTACTAGTAACTGGCCAGCACTGCCAGTTAGCTGTGAACCAGTGATGGTGCTTTAGCCAAAAGAAAGTGAAGCAAATGTTAGTGCTTGGCCGTCTGCTCTGACTCCTCCGTGGGGGACCCCGATGCCTCCTGTAAAGGTAACCCAGCTTCTCCATCGGTAACCGTTGGACAAGGAAGAAAAGTCTTTGCCATTTGGAGCCACTGAGATCGAGGGCCACCTCAGTGTGACCTAGCCCCGCCTGGTGCTGTGATGCCATGGCTCACACCCACTAACTGCATTTATTTGTGTGAAGCCTTAGCCTTCCTGTAAGGAATTTTTTTGTTGTTAATCCTCACCCAAGGATATATTTCTTAGAGAGGGGGGGAGAAACAGAGGAGATGGACAGAGATGTGACAGAGATACATTGATTGGTTGCCTCTCTCTCTCCCTTCCTCTCAGTAAAAAATCAATAAAATATATTAAAAAAACAAAAAAAAACCCCAAAAAACAATTCTTCACTCAGCTACTTCCCACAAGCACCCCCTGAGGAAAGAGGGCCATCAGTGTAGCTTCTGCAGGTCACTGCCTGAGCCACCTCCCATCCCATCAGCCCAGTGCTGCTCCAGATGCCACCGATTTTGTCTTAAGTCTGAGGAGTCACCATTACCACAACATAACTACATCAAGGATACACAAGGCAAGTGGAACAACAGTAAAGGGAGCTGCTAAAAATATGTATTAATAAATGCAAAAATGCATGGTACTTCCAAATCCAAATAGTGGCTTTGTAAGGTTTAGTCCATCTTCATGCATAGTCCATCTACGTTTGCAATATTGCAGACCTCCACTTTTCTGGACCCACACACCCTTCTAATAGTAATGGCCACAGCCTACCATTCAGAGCAGGCAAGTCATGGAAGATCCAGGGCACAGGGGCCTCTCTAGCTTATTGTCACTGCTCTTCTCTGAAGTCCAGGTGATGGCTTGGGACAGCCTGCCACACCTGCTATGACACACCGACTCCCAGTCCCAGACAGTGACCAACACGTGGTCATGACTGGTCTAGTAAAGGTGTAAATCACAGATTCTCACCCTGACTGAGCTGGTATCAGAATTCATCATTCCAGGACACACAAACCTAGAAGTTCCTCATCCTCACGTGCGAGCAGATGAGAACCAGAGACTAAAAGAAAGTATCCCAAGCATAAACAATGGCCCTCTGTGTGGTCAGGAGAAAAAATTAAAATGTTTATACTTTATTTCTGATGTAAAGAAGCCGTATTTACATAATACATTCATATTTTTTTAATATGTTACAGCTCTCTGTAGAAAATCATCCCAGTAAAACGGCAACATGTAGTCTGGATTCAATCTTCAAAGTATTAGTCAAATTTAAATATTCTTATCAGGAATCCAATTTAATTTCACAGCCTCTGCAGGGAAATGGGAATGAAGGGTGGGGTAATGGAAAGTGAAACACAGGCCTCTCCCACGCTGGCAAGCTTTCCGATTCTCCCCGACATGTTCTGCTGGCGTCACTGATGGTGGAGCGGGACCAGTGCCGGGCACCAAGCTCCTCTCCCAGCCGCTGTCCAAGAGCCCAGGGCCTGGGGAAATCACCCCGCCACCCCTACTGGGACTGCTGAAGCTGAGGATTAAGTACTCCTCTCCCCACCACTTCAACTGGTCAGCGCTGGTTAAGATCAACTTAGCAGTGTTCTCATTCTTCTGAGAAAGCCAGAGTTGAAATAACGTGCAAACTGAACCCACAATATAAGCTAAAACGGCCTCCCTCCTCGGATCTGATTGGCGATTTTCTCCTCTGGAGACACCTCTTTCTCCTTTTCCCGGTCTTTGTTCCAGTCCTTCAGGCCCTCTGGAAGCGAAGTGTCCTCATCCAAGCTGCCAGTGCCTTCCACAAATTCTTCATAGGTAGATTTTTCCGCAAATGGTCTGGGGCCCAAAAGTTCAACCATATCATTCTTATCTAATACTTCTTTTTCTAATAATAGAAGAGCAACCTGAAATATAAACAATACAGTTACTCAACAAAGTTTATAGACAACCCCACCCCAAAAAGGGTTTAAGAATCACTGAGCCCTGGCTGGTTTGGCTCAGTGGATAGAGCATCAGCCTGTTGACTGAAGGGTCCCGGGTTTGATTATGGTCAAGGGCACATGCCTCAGTTGTCGGCTGGGTCCCAAGTAGGGGTTGTGCCGATCAATGATTCTCTCTCATCATTGATGTTTCTATCTCTCTCTCCCTTTCTCTCTGAAATCAATAAAAATATATATTTTTAAAAATCACTGAAAAAGATATACATAAGGTCACATAATTTTGGAGTACGTTGTGCAAAATACTATAACAACAAATGTCCAGCAGTAAGGGAGTGGCTAAATACATTTGGTATATCCACACAATGAAGAGTGAGATGCATAATGTCTGTAGTTTACAATATTTGCTTTTTAAAAGAGGGAAAATACATCTTTTAGTGATGAATCATCTATTTTTATTTTTTTTATTGATTTCTGAGAGAGGAAGAGAGATGGAGAGAGAGATGGAAACATCAATGATGAGAGAGAACCATCGATTGGTTGCCTCCTGCATGCCCCCAACGGAGTTCGAGCCTGCACCTCAGGCATGTGCCCTGACCAGGAATTAAACCATACCCTCCTGGCTCACAGGTCCACGCTCAACCGCTGAACCACACCTGACCAACAATGTGCACGGAAGTGAGCAATGACAGTGTCAGGGGAGCAGGGGAGAGTGGTTGTGTTAAAGCACCTGACCATTACAAAGAGAATAAAGTGGGTTAAATTGTAAACTGATCTTGCCCTGGCCGGTTTGGCTCAGTGGATAGAGCGTCAGCCTATGAACTCAAAGGTCCTGGGTTCTTTTCTGGTCAAGGGAACATGGCCAGGTTATGGGCTTGGTCCTCAGTAGGGGGCATGCAGGATGCAGCCAATCAATGATTCCCTCTCATCATTGATGTTAATATCTCTCTTCCTTTCCCTTCCCCTCTGAAATCAATAAAAATATATTTTTTAAAAATTTACAAAAAAACATTGTAAACTGACCTCATGAAATAGATTTAGTAGGTAACTCCCTAAGAAATTTAACATATCGGGAGTTAATGTGAAATGCTGTTTTTAAATATGCCAAATAATAGAACTATTTTCTGCTATCTTTGTGATCTTTTCAAACTTTACTATGGAATATTTAAAATATGTACAAAGGTAGAAAAAATGGATAACTAATTCCCATCTAACTACTATCAATAATTATCCACTTAGAGCTATTTTTGTTCATCTACTCCCTGGTTTATTTTGAAGAAAATCCCAGATGTCATATCAGTTTATCCTTATATATTTTTGTCTACATCTTTAAGGGATAAAGACTTTTAAAAAAACATAGCCAGAATACTAAAATGATCTAATTATTTAATATATTGTTTGTGTATGGAAGATTTGAAGAAATAAAAGCTTATGATTTCTTCTTAGACCTCTTTAATACTCAAATTTGCCTATTTACAGTTACGAGAAACCACTTAAGTTGTGATATTTTACTTAACCCAGTATGTCAAAAACATTGTCATTTCAACATGTAATGATTTAAGAATTGATATATTTTACATTCTTTTGTTCATTCTAAGTCTTCAAAACCAGTGTGCATTCTATGCTCACAGTCCATCTCAATTCAGACCAGTCACCCTGACGGGCACAGGCTGGGTTCGGAGCTAATGGCAAGGGCTCTGCAGACCGGACGCCTGGGTCCGAATCTGAATGCCACTTCCAGCCGCCTGCCGATGAGCTTACGCAAAGGGAAGCAGCACTGCTTCTTTGTGCATTAGTGTCATCTGTAAACGGGGATGATACAGTTACTTCAGAGGCTGCAGGAGGCTTAGAGAAGTCAGGCGGTCCTGGCACACACACCACACCAAACTAAGTGAATGCTAGACGATTAGTCTTATTCTTCTAAATCTTGACCTTAGATGGGTAAACTGAGGCCCAGAATTTGGAAGGCATTTGCTGTAGCAGCAAAGGCTCCAGCCACTTCTCCACCTGATGGCTCCTGGCTGGCTCCACATTATTCTTAATGGACTTCATTTTCTGTTGGACCAGGCAGAATTTCAGAACTCCATGGTGTTTCAAGATCTGAGGATTACTTTTCCCTTCACCAACAGTTACTTCTTTGTTAGCACTGTCAGCACACATACTGCACATATGGAAGGGTAAGTAACTGAGTGCATTCTCTGGACCCATCTGAGCATCTATGGTGTGCACATGGAATCCCCGAGCTGGTCTCTCATCTATTCCCCCAGAGCTGGTCATCTCATTTCGGTGAGCACTTCCGCCCTCTATTGTCTTTTACAGCTCATTTTTCTCTTAACAATTGGCTGTAGGGGGATAACCAACAAATCCTGTATCTGGTCTGGACCTCCTATCCATATATCACTTGTAAATGCCTACTGCTTATGTCCTCTCGGAGGTCAAGGCTGAATCCCTCCCCCGGTCCCACCCCAGGCTGTATTTGCCAGTAGGAGGAGCACTGGAGTCAATCCAAGGGCTTTCCTCCCATCCATTCTCCACTTAATAAATCTTATTAACTTAAATCAGCAACTCGGTTTTTCAGACGTCACCACCAGCACCATCTCAGGAATGTTACACATGCCTGCAACAGCTCTGAGCTGGTCTCTGTTCTAGTCTCTTCCATCCCACTGCTGCCACACTCTCCTTTTAAGTGATGAACTTGAATCATTTCTACTTAAGATTCTTTAAAGACTCCCTCCCATAAAACAAGGCAGTTAGATTAGATGATTTTGAAAGTCACTTTTATGCCTAAAATTATGTTTCTAAATTTTCCACCTGGCTTTTGAGGACCTGGGTACTGCAGTCTCCCTTTCCCCCATTATCTGCTCCAGGCAGGCCGGCCCAATCCTGCCTTCCTCCCCCTACCCTTCTCTGCTCAGCTCTGCTCAGCAGGCCTCCACGCTGAGAGCTCCTTTCCCACTGACTGGAAGCTGACTCTCCTTCCAGGTAAAACTAAGCCCTGTGTTCTACACAAAGCCTTCTCTGACCACTGTTCTCTCTCGGAGCTCCTGCTGCATGCTTTCTGGCATTTTAGAGACACTAGCTCTCTCCCAATTACACTGCAGTTTTGTGAAAAGATGTCATGGATTTTTAGAATCGCACAGCACAGCGCAGGCTCACAGAAGGCTTCTCTGAAGGCTTGCTTATGAATATTCTTTTATCATGTCAATCCCTTATCAGGCTTCTTCATCTGTGTTTTTCTCATTAGAGTGAAGAATGTTCAAAGAACAAAATATTATAATTTTGGTGGCATAGGGTCTGAATAATTAAGAATTTACTAGATGCAAGAAATCCACTGAATTAAAAAAGGATCCGTGCCTTTTGCAGGTGCTATCCAAATGAGGAACAATGAAACACATGAAGCATGTTTATCCATGGATGCTTATAATTAAGCCAAATGTAGTTTTCATGTGTTGACTTCCTGCTTATCAAGTTTAGCTAATTCTCTATGTGCCCTTTCATCTGTCACTTACTACTAATTCCAGAGGTGAAAAACAATGGTAAATTTCTATTAGTCCATTGCGTTCCACACTTAGTACAGCAGGGCCTCAAATAATGTTGTTTCATTCAATGCTGTTTTGTTATAACGTTGATGTGAGGCCACAGGAACTTAACTCGTGTTTATATTAATTAGCCTATGGTAAAACTGGTTTCATTATATGTCATTTCACTTAAGGTTGCAGAAACTGTCAATGATATTAACCAAGGATTTACTATATTGGTAAAATACCTGGTGAGGAAGAGTACAGATTCAATTGTTTACTGGGTAACTATTAATAGACTTCATGAATCCCTCACTCATATTCTTAAGAGCCACAAAAGCTGGGATCATGCCCACTTTTGCTTATCACCATATTCCCACCACCTCAGAACAGACACAGAAACATCAGAATGAAGGAGTTAGCCAGATACGAGAAATGCTGACTTCTATAAACCCACCAAGAGTCAATTATCACTTTGAACTTTTCTTGCAAAACTGTGTTTAGAATTATTTGTACAATTGGCACCTACCTTCTCCACATCGGCTTTCTTTTCTGTGAGAAGAGCTACTGTTCTTTTATAAGCATCATTAATAAGTATTCGTACTTCGTCATCTATCAGTCTTGCTGTGGCTTCACTATAAGGTTTCTCTAATACCATGTCACCCTGACGTGGGAGGTCAAAGGAGATTTGGCCAACCTTTTCATTCATGCCAAACTGAACAATCTGAAAAAGAATACATGATTAGTGGTGGACATCCGATTTTGCTGAAAGGCTAACATATTTATATAAAATGCCTGTAAGTCTTTAGAATTAACTTCACACATTTCATTGTAATACTACTCTTTAACCTGGCAAAATCTACATGGCAGCCTTAAGTGGGCTGAACGTTCTGTGTACAGGGGCAGCAGTAAATAGTGTTTTAAATTCCTCAATAAAGAACACCAGACCAGAAGCCCATCAACAACAACCTACAACAAAATCAGGTGAGAAACAGGTGGGGGCAAATCCGACAGCTTAAGACCTGCATGCTACTCTCTGAACGAGGGAAGCAGAAAAGAAGCTTCTGACAGACCTGAGAGAGTAAGAACCCCACACCCTCCAGGTTCTTCCTACAAAGAGCGTCCTGTCAACCTGAGCACAACTGACCCTGGAAAGGGCATTGCCTTTCCCGTTCCCCGAGCCCATCGGGCCAGGGAGTGGTTGGTCCAGTCTGGGCCATAAGAGCCCAAAGCTAACAAGAAGCCCCACGTTAAGAAGCAGCTTCGGGATTATTAACAAGACAAGTAATAACGAGTATTGGAGAGGTTGTGGAGAAAAAGGAACCCTCATTCACTTCTGGTGGGAATGTATATGTACAGCCCTATGGAAAATAGTATGGAAGTACCTCAAAAAAAGAATAGAATTACCATATGACCCAGCAACCCCTCTTCTGGACATCTACCCGAAAAATTTGAAAGCATTTATTCACAAAGATATATGTACCCCTATGTTCACTGCAGCATTACTCACAGTGGCCAAGATATGGAGACAAAGTGTCCTTTGATAGAGGATTGGATAAAGAAGATGTGGTACATATATGCAATGGAAGACTCCTCAGCCATAAGAAAAGATGAATACTGCCATTTGCGAAAACACGGATGGACCCTGAGAATATTATGCTAAGCAAAATAAGTCAGAAAAGGCCATGAACCATATGATTTCACTCATGTGTGGGATATAAAACAAACTCATAGACACAGATAATAGAATGGTGGTTAGGGGGGTCATATAGGGTAAAGGGGGCTAAATATATGGTAACGGAAAATGATTGGTCTTTCAGTGGTAGGCACACAATGCTATATACAAATAATGTACCACAGAAATGTACACTTGAAACCTATATGATTCGAGCAACCAAAGTCACCCCCAAATATTTAAATTAAAACAAGAAAAAAGCAGCAGCTTCTGGAAGTAAAATCCAAACTTACTAGAAAAGGGAAGGCCCAGATTAAAGTGAGGAGCAGGAACCGAGCCAGGAGGACCCCATAAGTAGTAGGCCATGTTTTTTAAAACTTCATAAAAGCATCAGAAAAGGGAATTCTAAAGCTATCAAAATAGAAAAGCTGGCTGTCCTAATCTTCCTCCATCCTAAGAGGCCAGGAAAACAGATTTAATGTAAAATGAACAATGGAAAAACCCCTTATTAAGAAGTTATTCTGAGAAGAAAAAAGAGCAACAGAATAATGTCTCCATAGTTAAGAAAAGCAGGATGGAAAGATATCCATAAACAGATGAAAGCTATAGCCTATACTCCAGAAAAGGCTAAAAGAAAACAGAAAAATGATAGAAAATGTAGAATAACATAAATCAGAATCAGAAAAGCTCAGATGAGGTGCTAGAACAACGGAAAAAGATATAAAAGAAAAGTTATTTTAAAAATAAAGATTAAGCCAGAAACAACACGAGCAAACAAATACAACAAATAATGTCCTAAGAAATAGAAGGTAAAGACAACAGAAAAAAATCATATGCATCATTAAAAGATTTGAGAAAGTGACAGACCCAGAAGAGCTGACATACGAGGAACAGGAGTACTGCCCAAAAGTCATTTCTTTTCGTAAGTTTTGATTGCTTTACAATGGATTTCTTTTAATAAATAATCTTGGCCTGAGAAGCCTAAACCAGTCGAACACAGTGGTATTGCTTCAGAGCCACTCATAAATGACCATTTCTCAGCAATGTGAGATGAGGAAGAAGCTCTCCATTTCATACTTACTTGGGCATATGCACTCTGCGTCACTTTTTTCAAATCATCTTGAGCACCAGTTGTAATTTTTCCAAAGAAGATTTCTTCTGACACCCGGCCACCCAGAGTCATGCACATCCTATCCAAGAGCTGCTCTTTGGTGTACAGGTATTGTTCTCTGGGTAAATACTGAGCGTAACCCAGACCTTTGCCCCTTGGAATGATGGACACCTGACAAATACAAAACATAAAAACTGTTGGAGATTCCACTACCAAATGTGGACTTGATCACAGCATTTACAGATAAACTCACTTATAAAAAAAAAAAAGCACAGCAGTTGGGCAATCCAGCTTTGGCTAAATGAGATCGAGCAGGAGTGACTGTGCAGAAGTATTTTCTTAGGATGACTTTACCTTAAGAGTTCTAGAAATTGTCTTTTTATAAACTCAATTAAAATGATTCAGTCTTGACAAAAAGGCTGCTGGCATGTGGTGACTCCTGAGAGCTTGAATACAGTGAAGGCTCCATTCAACTTGACTGTCAGCCATGGCCACGCGCTCTTTGTACAGGAGGCAGGTATGGCTGACCAGGGCATTCAACGGTTTCCATTTTCTTTTCTAGTCCTCTTTTTGCAATTGAGTAAATTCTTTTAATTTTCAAAACACCCACTTTATTAGGGGATGATTTACATGTAAAAAATGGACCCATTTAAAGTGTACAGTTCAATGCGGTTTGTTTTTTTTTTCCATTTTGGAAGCACTTTTATTTTATTTTTCTTTTTAAGTATTTTTATTGATTTCAGAGAGGAAGGGAGAGGGTGAGAGAAATAGAAACATCAATGATGAGAATCATTGATCAGCTGCCTCCTGCATGCCCCACAGTGGGGATCGAGCCCGAAACCCAGGCATGTACCCTTGACCGGAATTGAACCTGTGACCCTTCAATCGCAGGCCGATACTCTATTCACTAAGCCAAAGCAGCTAGGGCAACTTTTACTTATTTTAAACAACTCTTCAGTTTCTGAAGAATTTGGATGGCTCTAATTATATCTGAATACTGACATATAAAACATGAATTGTAAGGCCTGGAGAGAACACATCAGAACACATCAAAACTGACGGAGCTGCTTCTTTATAGGTATGAGTTAATAACACACAGTTTTGCAAAAACTTGCTCGAGTCATTAATTTCTAAGATCAATGAGTTTTGACAAACTTAAGCTCTTACCACAATGAAGATACAAAATACTCTTTATCCTCCCAAAGTTCCCTTGTGCCCCTGTATTCAACCCTTCCCCCACTCCCAGGCTACTGCACATATGCTTTCAGTCCCTATGGATTAGTTACAATTTCTAGAATTGCATATCAATGGAAGCATACAGTATGTGCTTCATTGTGTCGGGTTTCACTCCGTTTCTGAGATTCACCCCCACTATTGTGTTTTTCATTTTCACTGCTGTGTAGCACTCCACTGTCTAAACATACCAAATATACATTTCATTCTTGAACATCAGGGTTGTTTCCAGTTTATTGCTATTATGAATGAAGTGGTGTAAGTCTTTGTGTGGACATTATGTTTTAATTTCTCTTGGGTAAATATCTTCGATCATATGGAAGCATTTATAAGAAACTGCCACACTGTTCCCCAAAATGACAGTACCATTTCACATTCCATCAGCAATATATGAGAGTTCTAGTTGCTTCACCTTCTTACCAATCCTTAAGGACGGGCTTTAAAATTTTAACCATTTGGTATTTCCTTGAGGTTTAATTTGCACTTCCCTGATGACTAATGATATCGAGTACCTTAATGTGCTAATGTCTATTCATATACCATCTTTTGTGAAGTATATGCTCAAATCTTTTACACAATTTACTAGGTTGTGTGTTTTGTTATTATTGAGTTGGCGTTTTTTAATCCTCACCTAAGAATATGTTTATTGATGTTAGAAAGGAAGAGAAATAGAGACAGAGAAAAGAAACACTGATCAGTTGCTTCCTGCATGTGCCCCAACAGGGAAGATTCAAACCCACAACCTAAGTCTGTGCCCTGACCAGGAGTCAAATCCACAACCTTTTGGTATATAGAACGATGCTCCAACCAACTGAGCCACCCGGCCAAGGCATTATTATTGAGTTTTAAGAGGTATTTTGTTTTGTTTTTTAAATATATTCTAGATACAATTCCTTTTTCATATGTGTATACTGCCAAGTAGTTTCAGTATGTGTGGTTTGCCTTTCATTTTCTTAATGGTATCTTTCAAAGACAAAGTTTTTAAGTTCGATGAAATTCCATCTATTAACTGTTTTTGTGGTTCATGATTTTTTTTTTTATTGCTTAAAGTATTACAAAGAGTATTACATATGTCTCCTTCCCCCTCACCCCCTGACATTCCCCCAGCCTCCCCTACCCCCCAGTGGCTTGTGTCCATTGTGGTTCATGATTTTTGTGTCCTATGAAATTTCTGATTACCCACAGTTACAAAGACTTTTTCCTAACTTTTATTTCTAGAAGTTTTTTTGTTTTTTTAAAAATATATTTTGTTGATTTTCTACAGAGAGGAAGGGTGAGGGACAGAGAGCTAGAAACATCGATGAGAGAGAAACATCGATCAGCTGCCTCCTGCATACCCCCTTATTGGGGATGTGCCCACAACCAAGGTACATGCCCTTGACCGGAATTGAACCTGGGACCCTTGAGTCGAAAGGCTGACGCTCTATCCACTGAGCCAAACCGGTTAGGGCTTCTAGAAATTTTATAGTTTTAGTTTTATGATCCATTTCAAAGTACTTTTTTACATATGATGTAAGGGTCAACGTTTACTTTCTTTCATATAAACATTGAGCTGCCAGAACCATTTGTTGGTAAGATAATCCTTCCCACCTTCAATAACCTAGGTATCTCTGTTGAAAATCAATGAACCAATTATGTACAAAGGTCTATTTCTGGACTCTATTCCATCTCACTGATCTAAGTGTTAAGTTCTCTCATCAATATTAGTCTTCATTGCTGTAGCTGTATACAAAGTCTAAAATTGGTGAGTGTAATCCTTTCACCTTAATTGTCCTGACTATTTTAGCTAATACCTGCAATTCTATATAAACTCCTAACCTGTATTTTGATAAATTTACCCCTATGTATTTCATGCTTTTGGATACTGTTTTAAATGAAATGAATTTTTAAAAATTTCATCTTTCAATTATTCATTGCTAATATACAAAAACACATTTGAACTTTGTATATGGACCTTAAATTCTGTAGCCATGCCCTAACCAGTTTGGCTCAGTGGATAGAGAGTCAGCCTGTGGACTCAAGGGTCCCAGGTTCGATTCCGGTCCAGGGCATGTACCTTGGTTGCGGGCACATCCCCAGTAGGGAGTGTGCAGGAGGCAGTTGATCGATGTTTCTCTCTCATCGATGTTTCTAACTCTCTATCCCTCTCCCTTCTTCTCTGTAAAAAAATCAATAAAAATATATTTAAAAAAAAATTTCTGTAGCCATGATAACTCCACTTACTAGTTCTAGCGACTTCTTTTAGATTATTTAGGATGTTTTGTGTACACTTTTAATGTTGTCTTCTCTGTGATCTCCTTGTTTCAGGGACCCTCTCCCACTCAATTTCCAGCTGTCCCAACACAGGATGTCAGTTGCGTTGCTTCCTGTTATCCATGCTGCACCAGTTTGGGGAATACACTCAGTTGAAAAAGCAGAAAACGTAACAACATTACTTGGTACACCATCGCTTTGGTCTCTGCTTACTTTCCCAGGCTCTCTAGGAATCCCTCTGCATGCATAGTTTAGTAGTCAGCCAGGGCATTTTTACTTGGATTTGGGTTTCACCCCCTCTGTAGTGTTCTTGCTTCCAGGATTTCCCTGTTAAATTTCAAATTTTCTTCAAACCCTGAACTTTCTCCTCTGGCACCTCAACATGGTAAAGCCAGCATTTTCCACCACTGGTTGTGGAAAACCCTCAGGCAAGAAAGCCACAAGCACCCAAGTCTAAGCCATTGTAGCTGCTACTTTCTGAGAGTAAATGTTCCTCAGTTTTAGCCTGCTTTTGGAAACTTCTCAGTCCCTTTGAATAGTTTTTTTTCCAAACCTTTATAACTTATCTGTGGGAGAGTTTGTGTAACCACTTTAACCCTCTGTTATTACTAGATGTTTTTGCTAAATTTCTTTAAATTTAAACATCTCATCTATTTATCCTTTGAGGGAGTGCAATTTTCTTCTACTGTTCAAACAACTTCTTTACCTTTAGAAGTGGGTCTGCATGTTCCAGATACCAGCCGGCAACTGCGTGACCTGCCTCATGGTACGCCACAGTTTTCTTCTCCTCGGGCTGCAGAACCTGGGTTTTTTTCTCTAAGCCTGAAAAAAACAAACAAAAAAACCCACTTTTATGTTAGTGATACTGACATAAAAAGAATTATACAATATTTCACAATGCCATATCTAAAAGGTGATTTAGAGATTAAGATGCTTTAACAATCCAAAAATTATCAATCAAGGTCATAATAAAAATAAAGAATCAACTTCAAAATACACCCAGCTAAAGGGAAAATGCAGTCACTACCCCTACCCCTAAGCCCACTTTTTTTCCTAACTTTCCCACTCTTTTGAGCCACATATATTGTTTAGGGACATAATAAAATTCAGCACTTAAGTCAACTTAAAACATACAATTCATAGAGAACGAAGTCCAGAAAGAACTCACTGCTAGTCTAAGTATTCAGGGAAAGTACCTGCTCTGTTCCTGATGGAGGGCAGACGATAGATCAGGACATACTGACTCAGAGAGTTAGTTAGGCTGCAGCACCCAACACACGCAACGAAGAGCCCAAGGGGTTCCAAGAGCCAGACAAAGCAGCAGCAGGTAGACCAGAGAAGATGAACCCCAGGAGACTGGAGCTGGGCCTGTGTGCCCACTACAGAGCTGAAGGGCCCCTAACCTATGCACAACTCTTCTTTGGCCTGGATAAAAGTGGATGCTGAACCTCGTATGCACCTCTGTAATGTAGAAACTAACTACACAGTTTGTACTAATACAGATCATCACACCAAGACAGAAGTAGTTTTGTTGTGTTCAAGATAACTAGAATTTCTCAACTGATAACACATAACACATTACACAGAGTCTAGAAGATTAAAAAAAAAGAGAGAGCGAGCGAGGAAGTGCCATGTTCCCGATAACACAACATAAGACAAGTAAGTACATATATACCACAGGTGGAAAGTATATCCAAGGGTGGGAAGTTATAAAGGCTGTGTTAACAAGGCCTTTGTTTTCCAGAGATAAGCAGTTTTTACTTACCTGAAAAACAAAAGCTTCCCCCAGAGTTTATCATTGGAATTTTTCATTTTCAGTATATTATTCCAGAACAAGGACTGCCCATGGCTGGTTCACAATGGCTGAACTTGAACAAGCGTCACCCACCTCAGAGCAAGGCCTCCTACTCCACCTGCCACCCTGTTTTCTTTCACACTCTCACTTTGTGCTAAGCACTGATAGCATCGCTCTGACTTAAAAAGGCACAAATATGCTCTAGCTGGTTTGGCTCAGTAGATAGAGCGTTGGACTGCGGACTGAAGGGTCCCAGGTTCAATTCCAGTCAAGGGCACATGCCCGGGTGGTGGGCTCAATCCCCAGTTCGGGGTGTGCAGGAGGCAGCCAATCAATGATTCTCTCTCATCATTGATGTTTCTATCTTTCTCTCCCTCTCCCTTCCTCTCTAAAATCAATAAAAATATATTTTTTAAAAAGGCACAAATATGCAGGTTTCACATGTTTCTGTAGTGATTTAATTCCATCTACAACTCTACATTTTAGATTTTTTCTTTTCATTAACACATTTCTAGAATAAATGGTCTACTTATTTATTCAATAGTTAGTTATTTAGCACGTAACCCAGGTTGAGCACACGGCTATTCTAGCTCTAGATCCTCACTGTAATCTCCATTAATCTGGCTTTGTATTCTCCACTCAATTCAAACTGTCACATCAATAGTCACCAAGAACAGTCTCACTGCCAAATCCAAATGTCTGTCTCCCTAACATCATTTGATCCTGCTGCCAACTCTTCCTTAATAAGCATGTCTTTGCCCTTGGCTCCCTTCTCCTCCACCTGAGTCTCCTTTAATGGTACATCTTCCTTGTCTTATGCGTTGATGCACCTTCTAGGTCTGTAGCATACAGCTTTGGTGACTTTGCTGACCCACTTTTCTCCCCTCTGCTACCAAATGTGAACATCTGGCCATGCTTACTATGTGGGTCCCTGTTCCTCCTACTAGGCACCTGCTCCCTGAGCCTCTCCATCCCAGGAACCCAGCCTGAACCCCTGTAGTGCTCCAGAATCCCATTGGACACCCTGCATCTCAGACTCAGCACATGTCATTTTCCGCCAAACCAGCTGCCTCAGAGCCCCCTGCAGCCTGTCGGGCTGTCCTTCTCTCCTGCCTCTGTCCACTGGGACTACCCATGCTAAAGCAGTGGTTCCCAACCTTCCTAATGCAGCAACCCTTTAATGTAGTTCCTCATGTTGTGGTGACCCCCAACCATCAAATTATTTTCGTTGCTACTTCATAACTGTAATTTTGCTACTGTTATGAATCGTAATGTAAATATCTGATATGCAGGATGTATTTTCATTGTTACAAATTGAACATAATTAAAGCATAGTGATTAATCACAAAAACAGTATGTAACTATATATGTGTTTTCTGATGGTCTTAGGCGGCCCCAAAGGGGCCGCGACCCACAGGTTGAGAACCGCTGTGCTAAAGCCTGCTCTCACATGAATGACTCCCCCTAGATGCTTTCCTCTTCTTCAGAGTCAGATTCACCTTTCCAAACTACCACTGATTATCGTATTACTCAGTGGCTCAGGAAAAACCCAACTGACTATAGGGCATTTAAAAGGTCCTCGAGGTCAACATTCAAGGCTTTCTAAAGTCTAGACTTAAATACCTTTCTTCAACCTTGCCTTGCGTTCCACAGGAACTTGAGTCTGATCAGTTTATTTTCCCTCCAGGAAACACAGGGTGTATGTAACACTATTTCCAAAACACCTTCTGTTCATGCCACTTTCACATGGTTCCCCATTTGTCTACTGAACCCAGTTTAAACCCCACCTCTTCTGTGCAGCCCTCTTGACTGCAATCTTTTGTCTCCTTCAAATGCCCAAGTTTCTGAATTGCTAATTATGTTTTTATGAATATTAAGTTGCAAGCATTCTAGAAAGCAAGAAAAACACATTATGCCATCACCGGCTGGCAGGGTGAGCATTTCCTGATTAAACAGTCACTGGAGCTGTTTATCCATCACCTATATCTAGCATAGAACACATTTAACTCATGAGATGAACTTTTTGGAAATAGGAAAGTTGTGAGCACCTATAAAAAACTAGATTGGAAAAAATAAGAAAGAAAACAACAACCAGATTGGTATAATTCAAGGGAAGACACATTCACTGCTAGCTACCTATGTGAATGAGGCTGCCATCGCCATCTGACTCACCCAACACCTACACCACCCATCTCCATGCAGACCGCAGAGGAGGGAATGGGTTCGCAACACCAAAGGAACACAGCAGGTGCATGGTGAGCCCACGACTACAGAAATATACCTTTCTTTGCTTCTAGATCTTGCCCCAAAATCCCTGGCCTCAAATTCATCTTATCAGCCTTTTAAGTTAAGTTACATTCAGTTGCCTTACCACCAATCACTCGTTCAATTGCTTGTTCAAAGTGTTTCTGGTTTATGGAATCTGAAAGGTGTCTCGCAGCAATCAAAGCAGCTTCATTACAGACATTAGCCACATCAGCTCCTACAAAATGAATACAGAATAGCTTACCCACCAAATCTGTATACTCAAACTGATTAGTCACACATTACGGATAACCAAATCCATAGTCAATTTCTCAATCAGCAGATTGGATAAGGGTTTTATATAAATATAATTCAGTTTCATTGGTGATAACCCTAAGGTATTCTAGCATTCTAGTAACAGCCTGATAATCCTGGCCCAGTGAACTCAGGTAGAAGTATTAGTAGTAAATAGATAATTACAGGCAAATATTTACCTTTACCAGTATATACAATATGGCTCATATAAACAAAGATAGTATTTTAAAATGCTCATTAATTAACTTAGTCCTATCTCTGTTGGGAAAATTACTTATGTGGATATTACACAGTATGCTGAAATAAAATAAAAAACGTAAGCATTAAAATAACCTAGTGCATTCAAACAATGGAAGTTAAACTTGTGAAATGTGCCAAATGCTTTCTAGAGCCATAAGGTTCTTTGAATTAACTTTTCAGACAAAGTATATGGTAATACAAATAAACTATAACATAATGTATGTGCTCAGCAAATATTAAAATTTTATAAACTGCAAAGTCCAAAAACAAAAAGCAAATAAAAAGATAGACATTTGAGATATCTATCTTCCTCTAACAATGAACTTGTTATAATCTCCTCATACTTTTCAAATGTTCCTTTTTATTTAATTTTGAGTTTGGAATAGGGCATAGGGAATCTCTCTTGCATAAATGTTTTAAAAACATTTTGCATTTAAAAATTCTTAGAAAAAGCACATTAAAAGATGCTCAACATCTTTACACATTATACAAATACACATCAAACCTTGAGAAACCACTTCACACCCACTAGGCTGGCTAAAGTAAAAAAGACAGACAATGACAAGTGTTGGTGAGGATGTGAAGAAACTGGAACCCTCATACACTGCAGGTGAGAATGTAAAATGGTGCGGCTGCTGTGGAAAACAACGTGGCAGTTTCTCAAAAAGTGATTCAGCAATTCCACTCCTAAGTATATAATCAAGAGAAATGAAAGCTTATGTCCACATAAAAATATGTACATGGATTTTAATAGCAACATGATCCACAACAGCCAAGACAGAAACAACCCAAATGTCCATCAACTGATAAATGGATAAATAATATGTGGTAGCCCTAGCTGGGTTGGCTCAGTGGATAGAGCGTTGGCCTGCAGACTGAAGGGTCCCAGATTCAATTCCAGTCAAGGCCACATGCCTGGGTTGTGGGCTAAATCCCTAGTGGGGGGCGTGCAGGAGGCAGCTAATCAATGATTCTCATCATTGATGGTTCTATCTCTCTCTCCCTCTCCTTTCCTCTCTGAAATCAATAAAAATATATTTTAATAATAATAAGTGGTATATCCAAACAATGAAATGTTATTCAGCCATTAAAAAAACCCATGAAATTCTGACATGTGCTACATGCATGAAGTCTGAAAACTTTATGCTATATGAAAGAAGACAGATACAAAAGACCATCCTATATAATAAAAGGCTAATATGCAAATTGTCCCCTTGACTGGAAGTTCGACCAGGGGGTGGGGCTGGCTGGCCAACCGTCCGTGGCCCCTCCCGCTGGCCGGCCCCGCCCCCACCCATGCACAAATTTGGCACCAGGCCTCTAGTCCTATATGAGGGTAATATGCAAATCAACCAAACAGCGGAACTAGTCACTGTGACATGCACTGACCATGAGGGGGCAGACGCTCAATGCAGAAGCTGCCCTCTGGTGGTCAGTGTGCTCCCACAGGGGAGCACCACTCAGCCACAAGCCAGGTTGACAGCTGGCGAGTGCAGCAGCCTGCCTCCGTGGCTTAGGTCCAACTGTGGCTTAGGTCCACTCCCACAGGACCTAAGCCATCAGTCAGACATCCCCCGAGGTCTCCCAAACTGCAAAAGGGCATAAGCCAGGCTGAGGGACCCCTCCTCCCCCGAGTGCATGAATGTCATGCACCGGGCCTCCAGTATCATATAATTCTCTATATATGAGAGTCTAGTATAGAAAAACCTATAGACACAAAAAATAGATTAGGGGTTGCCTAGGGCTAGGAGTAGAAGGAATGGCTGCTTATGGATTCTTTTGGGGTGATGAACATGTTTTTAAAACTTATAGTGACTGGCTTTAAAACTATACTTAATGAATATACTAAAAACCACTGAATTGTACACTTCAACAGAGGTGAATTTGATGGTATCTTAATTTTATCTCAGTACTGAGTTGTTTTTAAAAAACCCAAATAATTTCTGTAACATTATTGGATAAAATCATATGCTGTCAAGGAATTTGTCACAAGTTATCCAGAGACAGAGGGAAGAGGTTGAAGGTATAGAAAAAGTTAGATATGAATTAAGAATTGTTCCCAAAGCTAGGTGATGGGTGCAGAGGGGTTCATTACACTATTTTCTCAACTTGTTTGAAATTTCCCAAATAAAAAGTAAAAATATATACCTAGGAAGCCCCAAGATGTGAAGTAACAAAGTGAACTGGTACTTGGCAACTGTCATTGATTTAAAGGACTTATATTATAAACAGGACAGTAGGTTATTTTCCACTCACCTGAAAACCCTGGGGTTAAGGATGCAAGTTTTCTTGCCAGCTGATCCCTATCCAAGGTACTGTCCAGTTTTAGTGGTCTGAGGTGAACTTTGAAAATAGAGGCTCTTCCTTTTATGTCCGGTGGCCCTTGAGAAATTATTTTTAAGAGGAAAAAAAAAATCAGTGAAACAGTGATATCCTCACAAAAACTGGACTAACCCAATGAAAACCATCTTACCAATAAAGATTTGCCTATCAAAGCGCCCTGGCCTCATCAGTGCGGGATCTAGTATATCTGGTCGATTAGTGCCTGCCAAAATGACTACATTTGTTGTTGTGTTAAAACCTGAAAAGATAAAAAAGGTGCAATTATTAAATTACATGAGGTGGAAAGTAACAGTGTGCCTGTGAAGAATGTATGAGCACTACAGACATAATGCCATTTAATATTTTTTTCCAATGTATTATCCACTGTCTTTTAAGTCACAAACATAAATGATTTTTCTTACTATTCATCTTGTCCTTAATGATACTAGTAATATATACTAGTAAGACTCAAAACATTAAGAATCAAATTTCTCAAGACAAATGATCAAAGATTTTAATTTCTTTAACTAGAAATTCAGATTATATTGTTAATTTTTAAAATGTTTTATAATCAGTAAGATTAAAACTTGCAAATTATGTGTCTAAACTCCCTGGGCCATGGGACAGCCATGGCATAAGTGAAGACACCTCCAAACACTTCTCCAAGCTAACCTTGCTCAGTTTTACTGGCCATTTCTCAAATGTCAAGGCCATGGCTGCAGAGCCTGTCAAGGCCATAGCTGCAGGATCTTGGCACCTCAAGAGTTCAGAAGCTAATTTCCCCCAAAGATGGCTCTCTGATTGAAACATGTGGTGCCTCTCGTGGACTGACCACCTTCTGATTCTGGATACAATGCCTGCTTAGTAAAGCAAACTGGCTCAATACTCGACACTGTGCCTTTCTGAGCACTCAAGAGCATCCTCGTACCTTATAGCATGAAGGACCTGGCACATACTAAGAATTGGCTTTCCCAAATAAATTTTAAAAAGCTGACTAACATGGAAAGATTGCTACTTTCTAAGTAAAAGTATTCAAAATTTGCCAAATTCACACGTGGTTACAAATGGGTTTTCCTGATGCTTCAAAATCATAAATACGCCGAAACCGGTTTGGTTGTGCAGGAGGCAGCTGATCGATGTTTCTCTCTCATCGATGTTTCTAACTCTCTATCTCTCTCTCCCTCTCTCTCTGCAAAAAAATCAATAAAATATATTTTGAAAAAAAAAATCATAGTTTTGAGAATGAGACTATAAGTCTTTTGGAAATCATTTCACCAATTTTTCTCTTATTCAGCCCCAGATACAAATACCAGCCTTTAAAAAGAGCCTTTTAAAAGGCTGTTTCTTAAAGAAAATGCTTTTTTTCTTTTTGGTGCTCAATATGAGCACAAGGATTTTCCTTTGAGATATAATATATAAAACAGTGTAGTTTAAAATCCAAAAAACTTGAAAATTCACCATCCATTTCCACAAGCAACTGATTAAGTGTATTCTCCTGTTCACTCTGGCCCCCAAAGTTGCCTCTTCCTCTCTTCCTTCCCACAGCATCTATTTCATCAATGAAGAGAATGCAAGGGGCATTCTTCCGAGCAAGGGCAAATAAGTCTCGAACCTGGGTAAAAATATAAATAATAGAGTCAGCTGACAAATGAATAGTATTTATCCTAATAAAAAAACCATCAAGTTTCCTGTCCCACAGGAAGAAAATTTTGTGTGTGTGCTATACTATACAGTACATATTTTAAAAGTTACAAGCAGCAAAGAAGTGGCAAGTAACTTGGTGGTAACTGATTTAGGTGAGCAAATATTATCTCTATAATCTCATAAATTCTTGTATATGTAATAAGCACTAACAATACCTGCTATTTTTATAATACCAACAAATTAATAATACATGGTTTTGGCCTACAAAAAGATAACACAGTAGCGCTGTAAACTTTATATTCAGTTAAAAGTTCAAACTACTCTGAGGTTCACATTTCATGCCTGAGGCCATTACTAACAAGCAGGGACTTACTAAAAGATCCAGGCAAAGCTTACACAGAAAGCAAAGGGTCGCCCTACCCAAGTACACCCGCAATCGCCCAGGGTGTCTGACAGTGCCCTCTCTTCTGCACTCTGCAACAGGAGCAATTGCGAGGTCCCCGCACCCACATTCTGGCCTACAAAGCATGCCCCCTCAGACCACTAGGTTAGGTGGGCTGAAGGAATAGCCATCCCCATGCCTCACTACTGCTGAGAGTTCAGGGTCTCACCCTATTCCCTGCCCCTATGGAGAGATTCAGAGACAAACTCCCTATGTCTCATATCACTTTTATTTCCCTCATCAGAAGTCCAAGTCTCCCATCATCCTCCCTGGCCTGGACTTCTGGGATTTTCATGCCTACACTGCTCTGAGCATATCCCTAAACATAACTCATGTCCCTCTACAGCAGTGGTTCTCAACCTTCCTAATGCTGCGACCCTTTAATACAGTTCCTCACGTTGTGGTGACCCCCAATTTCACTGTTACAAATTGAACATAATTAAAGCATAGTGATTAATCACAAAAACAATATGTAATTATATATGTGTTTTCCGATGGTCTTAGGTGACCCCTGTGAAAGGGTTGTTCGACCCCCAAAGGGTCGTGACCCACAGGTTGAGAACCACTGCTGTACAGCCTCCCTTCTGAACTCCAGATTTGTGGTCAACAGGCCCCACCCTCTCAAGCTCTTCCCTGAATACTTCCCTCACCTCCTTGCCTAAACTGAAATTTGGCTGTCCCTGCAAAGCTCTCAACTACAAGCGTTTTTTGTCTATTTGTTTTTAAATATATTTTTATTGATTTCAGAGAGGAAGAGAGAGATAGAAACATCAATGATGACAGAAAATCATTGATCACCTGCCTCCTGCACACCCCACCCTGGGGATCGAGTCCACAACCTGGGCATGTGCCCTGACCGGGAATTGAACCGTGACCTCCTGATTCATAGGTCAATGCTCAACCACTGAGCCACTCTGGTCAGGCTCAACCAGAAGGTTTTTTATCTTCCCCTCCAGGCCACCGGAGTCAGGGGTCCACTTCATACCTCATTACTATCTCCAAAATAATTCTGCTGGAAAACCCCCTGCTCACTGAGGCTCCTGCCACAGGGAAGCATTCTAGTCATCCACCCGCCTGATACCCTACTCCCCCGTCCACACACCCCACCAGAACTCTTTTCCTAGTGATTTCCACATTCATGTGAGTCTTGGTCTCTCAGTTCCCTGACGCATCTCTTCAATCACTTTTGCTCCACTCTGACATGACCAGCACTGCCAAGGTCCCCTCTAAACAACCAGCCTCAAGCAATCTACTCTCTAGCCACCCACCCTCCTGATGATCCGGCCCACACAGGTACTCAAGCACCTGCCACAACCAATTCCTCACCTACTTCTTAGCTCTCCATCCCATTGGGCCCACTGCTTCCCCCGCCTCCCCCAGCTCCTCTCTAATCTTTAATTCCCTTCTTGCCCATATTAGATTCCATATAAATACTAAACTTCCGCATGCTCCCCTATTCTACTAAGACTTATCTGAAACCCATATGAACCCACCAACTCCACTTATCATACATAGTTCAACTAATCTAAAATGCCAATAATGGTAAGACCCATCATTACTCTGCTTACCACTGAGAACAGAAAAAAATGCTGCCCACTGATAACACAATACTTTATTATTGATTGCAAGCTGTATCCCAATGATTAGAAAAGTAATTGTGATAGCACTGTGCATTTCTATTGTGCTTTAAAAAAAAGTCATCATTTTAGACACTGGTAAAATACACAAGAGTAAAAATTTAAGTGTTTCTTTAAAAATTAATCTACATTCACATTTCTTTATTTCAAAACTTACTACAAAGCAAAGTAATCAAGACAGTGTGGTACTGGCATAAAGACAGCCATATAGGTCAATAAGGTAGAATTGAGAGTCCAGAAATAAACCCATGTGTCTATGATCAAGGATGCCAAGACCACTCAAAGGGGGAAAGAACAGTCTTCTCAACACATGTGGCGGGGAAAACTGTATATGAAAATGTAGGATGAAGTTCGACCTTTTTATCACACCATATTAACTCAAAATGGATCATATTAATTTGAAATAGATCATAGATCTAAATTAAACTGCTAAAACTATAAAACCCTTAGAAGAAAACATAGGAAACATATTTACAACCTTGATTTGGCAATAGATTCTTAGTTGACACTAAAAGCACAAGCAACGAAAGAAAAAAAAACCCAGATATATTGGACTTCATCAAAATTTAAAACTTTGGTGCTTCACTTTCAAGAAAGTGAAAAGACAACCCACAGAATAAAAGAAAATATTTGGCCCTAGATGGTTTGGCTCAGTGAATAGAGCATTGGCCTGAGGACTGAAGGGTCCTGGGTTTGATTCCAGTTAAGGGCCTATGCCTGGGTTGCGGGCTCAGTGCCCAGTGTGGAGTGTGCAGAAGCCAGCTGATCAATGATTCTCTCATCATTGATGTTTCTATCTCTCTCTCCCTCTCCCTTCCTCTCTGAAATAAAAAATATATATATTTAAAAGAAAATATTTGCAAATCATATCTGACTAGGCAGTTAGTATCCATAATATATAAAGAACTCTTACAACTCAACAAAAAGAGAACCCAATGAACTGCAATCTTGGTCAGAGGGAGGGAAGGTGGGGTGAAGTCACAGGTTTTGCTGAGGCTTTTCCCTGGAAGAGTGTGGAAGGCAGTGACTGGGGAGGGGTCACTCCACAGGACTCCAGGCAAAGGGCCATCTTTACCAAATCCCTATTTCAGGGGAACAAAGGAGGAGGAGGAGGAAGAAGTTGCACCATCAGAATAAAACAAAAGACTTACTCTAGCTGGACCCACACCAACAAACATCTCTAAAAATTCGGATCCACTAACGGTGATGAAAGGGACATTGGCTTCTCCGGCTGTGGCCTTGGCCAGCAGTGTTTTCCCGGTGCCTGGAGGACCAGTAAGAATGGCACCCTTCAGATATAAAAAAGAGGAAGTATATTTAACTAGAATTTCAGAAAAGTAAATTGCACATCAATAGGTAATTCCTAGGTATAAATCTATATAAAATTTTAGTGATATACACTAAATATTTCTTAAACATTTGAAGGTAGAATATTAGTAAGAAGAGGAAGAAAAAGATTACTAGACTATATTACTTTTAAAAATTTGATCAGAATGTGAAACCTTAAATATTTCCCTTATTTTATAAAATGTTTAGTGTTGCTTTTTAGACCTTTCTAACAGTACATAAAGGATGACTTAAGCTAGGAAACTACCAATAAACCAACTAAGGTTTACTTAAATAATTTAAGGAGACACAAACATTACACTCCCAATTTACATTCTGCTTATTTTATTCCCTTCAAAATTTCACAAATGAAATAAAAGTTTACTGACCAATGGTGAACTAAAAAAGAAAAAAATGTTTACTTAAACACTGTAATTATTTAAGTTGTGAAGATGACTAAGTACGATGTATACAGGTAATTAATAGCAAATTCTAAAATTATAAAAATGGCTTTTTATCCATATAGGTAGGATACAAAATCAAGGAAATGATGATTCCCTTTTTCAAAGGTTTCCTTTAAAGTAAAATATTATTATGGATTTTTAAAAGAACTAGTAAAAATTTTCTGATTCATTTACTTAATGACTGAGGCTGGCTCTGGGAATATAAAGATTAGCAAGGCCAGCCCGTCACCAGCTGTGGTCACAAGGACGTCTGCTAAGAAGAGGGAAGGCAAGAATTAGTGCCGTCCGGCTCTTGTCCACTGTGTCCTGTGCCATGGATCTCAGAGCCAAGCCCAGGAAGAGGGTCTATTCCAGGGGTGGGCAAACTCTTTGACTCGAGGGGCACAATGGGTTCTTAAACTGGACCGGAGGGCCGGAACAAAAGCATGGATGGAGTGTTTGTGTGAACTAATATAAATTCAAAGTAAACATCATTACATAAAAGGGTATGGTCTTTTTTTGTTGTTGTTTTGTTTTATTCATTTGGCCCGCGGGCCGTAGTTTGCCCACGACTGGTCTATTCAGACCTGCTGAAGGAGGGGCAACTGGGTGACAGTTGGGAGGGATATGCTCAGGGCACTACAGCTGCTAAGAAATGGGGTATTTAAAGCAGGCTGGAGGGAGAAGGAAGGCAACTCAAGGAAAGCTTCCAAGAACAGAAAATACCAATTTTTTGGAATATACATACTATATGCAAGAACACACATTCCCACAGACCAAGCAACCCAAAAAAGACCCTCGAGTTAAGCAGAGACTAGTAAGATAGAGAAAGGAGGAAAATAGCTACTTTATAATGAGTAATCGAACTTCATAAAATTGTAACTTCAGAGATCAATAATTCACAAGATTTTGGGGTTAATGAGTTGGAAATAATCTTCTGAAAGTTTACTTTACCTTTGGGATTTTTGCTCCTAGGTCTTGATACTGCTTTGGGTTTTTCAAGAAATTCACAAATTCCATTATCTCTAGCTTGGCCTCCTCGCAGCCAGCCACATCTTTGAACTTCACATCTATCTCATCCTTTAAGACCTTGGCAGTGGTTTCTCCAACACTGAAGAGTCCACCCATACCACGGCCTGTTCGACCAATACCAGCAGGCCCCCTTCGTATGGTATACAGCAAGAAAGCGATGATGAGCACCGTGGGCAACATGCTCAGGAGGAAGGAACTAAAAAGGGAACCATACACAAGAGCAACATACTTTTAAGACCGTTAATCACTGGCTTTTTTAATGTTTTGCAAGATATACTTTTTGTTGTTGTCGTTGTTAATCCTCACCTAAGGATATCTTTTTCCATTGATTTTTAGAGAGAGTGAAGGGAAAGGGAGAAACATCGATATGAGAGGCACATTGAATGGTTGCCTCCCTCACGTGCCCCGACTAGGGCCAGAATCGAACCTGTAAGCCAGGTACGTGTCCTTGACCAAGAATCGAACCCACAACCCTTCAGTTTGTGGGCTGACGCTCTAATCACTGAGTCACATTATCCAGGGCAGCATTTACATATTGAAATTCATACCATTTTATTATGAATTACTTTCTTTTTCTTTCTCCTTCATATTACAGTTCTTATACTGATTTCTTTTCAAAACTGTGCATGTATTTAATGATTGTAAAGGGGATATTATGAAATCTTGAAGGAATGGCATCAAAACTGCTAATAGTATTTATTTATCTCTGGGTGTTGAGGTTATAAATGCTTTTTATTTTCTTTTACTTTCTTAGTTTTTAACAGAGAACATATATACTGCCTGCTTAACAGACTTTATGTTGAACTCTCAGATATGGATATAAGATTTTCAGTCTCACTACTTATGCCTAACTACTTAGCATTAATTACTGTGCTCCTTGTGCTGTATCAATGATGACGTGGTAGCCCTAGCTTTTTGTTTTTGGACTTTGCAGTTTATAAAATTGCTGTACCATGATGTATGCTGCACAGCCACTCTGCCTGGATTGTGAGGTTTGAGAAAGAGTCACAGGAGAGCTGGCTAGCCCTCCAAACCTTGTCTCTCCTCTGGGGGGATATGCTCGGAAATGACTTAAAGTATGGGGATGCCTTTTTGTCTATTTGTCTTAGGTCAAAAACAAAACAAAAACCAGTATTTACTTCTTAATTTTCATCCTTTACAATATTTTAAATGCTCCTACAGCAGGCAACAAGAACCATAAAGAATTTACATTTGGTTTATTTCTGGAGGACACGACAGCACTGAAATGAAAATGTAAAGAATGGTGCAATAATACTTTTTGTAATGTTTCAACACCAGCCTATAAAGTTAAATAATTATACTATAGCCTCAGAGGCCGAGACATGTATCACCTGTGAGACCATTTCAATAGCTATCTAGGTCTAAATACTGCAGGTAGATTGTAGGTTTACATAAACCAAGATTCAAGAAAGTCCCTAAAACTTAGCAACCTATCAGCTCAACTAACACACCAACTCTCCATTTTTCTGCTCTTTCATATACAAAGAAAATTAACATTTATTTCTATTTGCACTTCCAAACTCGTAACTCTAGTGCAAGGTATACCTTCGGAATTTAATGTAAATGAGTAACTGCTAGGTGATCTACCTGGCTGTACCCTGATGACTCCTCAAAGGCGATATAATTCCTAAATAAAGTTAAAGACAAGTGACTCTTGAAAGACTCAGACTTCTAAGTGACTTTGTTAAAGACAAGTAACCCCTAAGGGAAGCAGCAGCTTTGACAAGAGAAGAAGAATTACTTTAAAATCTTGGAAAACTCTGGAATATAAACGTGAATGTAGTTAAAAGGTAGGAATGCCACTTTTAACACAACATAGCTCTTTATGCTAAAATCCTACTAAAAGTGCATTGGGTACGAATACCCCAATCCACTGCTTAATCATTGTAAATGTGTAGAAAATCAATTAGTTACTAGCAAAAACTAGTAAATTACCAATGGTTTAAAAAAAATCTGGCCAAACTGAAAAAGGCCTATTTGACAATGTAATATGTAACCGGTCACATGGTGACAGAACACACAGTGAATCATGTACTAGTAGAGCATGGTGAACAATCTTAACATGTTTATGTATTTTCACTGCTTCTTACCCATCACTTTCAGCAATATAGACAACAGGTACCCGATGCTCCCCTTCTATGCAATTCC
>NW_006290305.1:2881454-2894523 GCF_000327345.1 Myotis davidii | reverse complement strand
CTGTAAAGTTTCCAGATTCCGTTCAAAGGTGTCCACACTGCCAATATTAAACCAGACGTATTGCTATAAAAACAGAAAAACAAAATATCCTAAGAATGAAGGGGAAACAATAGTTTAATTCATTAAAGGGTTCAGCTTTTAAAGAATATTTTAAGAAATACTAAAAGTTTACGAATTAAAGAACCCAACAATAATAAAGGACTGGTTTTAATGACATAGTGATTAAGTTTCACTCCGTGAGAACACCTGGCAATCCTTGGCAAATAAGCATTTCTTAAGCAATATTCCACAGTGGTTCTAAAAGTATAAACTCAAAAGAATAAAAACTCTATTTGAAAACAACACTTTTTAATCTTTTCATAAATAAATATGCTTATTTTACCTCTTCTCCATTTGTTATTTCTCAGCTACCTATTCCCACACTACTAGTAAAAGCTAATGTGACACAGTAATAACAACCAAAGTTTATTACGCACTTAAATGTCAGCATTGTTCTAAGCCCTTTGGATACATTAACTCATTCAACCTTCAGAGCCACTCTAAGCAGTAAGTACTATCACCAGGGGTGATAATCAAATCTGCACATTAGGAAGGGACCCTCACAGTTACCCTGTTATCCTGCTATTCATTCAATCTGGTGATTTACTGAGGCCCTAGGGAGGAACACCTGAAGGGCCTGAGGCAACGGCTATTTTACCCCCAGCACAGAAGAATTACATATAGTGCTATGTCAGCCCTGACTATTACTGTCCCCATTTAATAGATGAGAAAACCACAGCAGTGACTTCACTTTCCCATGATTACACACATCTACTAATAAGAGGCTGAATCTGAATATAAGCAGTCTGACTCCAGGGCCAATGATTATAAATAGCACATCATACTACCTCTCTTATACTACAAAAACAGTAATCATAAGCTAGCTATTTGGCTCAGTTGATAGAGTGTCAGCCTGTGGACCTAAGGATCCCGGTTCGATTCCAGTCAAGGGTACATGCCTCGGTTGCAGCTTGATCCCAGGCACCAGTGGGAGCTCATGTGGGAGGCAACCAATCCATATGTCTCTCTCACATCAATTTTCTTTCTTTTTCTCTGTCTCTCCCCTCCCACTCTCTCTAAAAATCAATGGAAAAAATATTCTCAGGTGAGGATTAACAACGAAAACAATAAACATTAATCATAACAACTCACATTTATGGAGTTTTACTAGATAGCAGACCCTGTTCCAGCATTTTGCAAGTATTAGCCACATTTCACAGCACAAAAAAGACCTTGTTCATTCTCATACATACAACTGCTTTTCAAAATATTTTTACATTAAAACAATGTCAATGACATAAAACTGAGACAATTTAGGCCTAGCTGGTTTGGCTCAGTGGATGGAGCATTGGCCTGCAGACTGAAGGGTCCTGAGTTCAATTCCGGTCAAGGGCACATGCCCGGGTTGCGGGCTTGGTCCCACGTGGGGGACATGCAGGACATAGCCAATCAGTGATTCTCTCTCATCATTGATGTTTCTGTCTCTCTCTCCCTCTCCCTTACTCTCTGAAATCAATAAAAATATATTAAAAAAAAAACACACAAAAAACCTGCCGAAACCAGTCTGGCTCAGTGGATAGAGCGTCGGACTGAGGGGTCCCGGGTTCGATTCCGGTCAAGGGCATGTACCTGGGTTGCGGGCACTTCCCCAGTGGGGGATGTGCAGGAGGCAGCTGATCGATGTTTCTCTTTCATCGATGTTTCTGACTCCCTATCTCTCTCCCTTCCTCTCTGTAAAAAAAAAAAAAAAAAAAAAAATCAATAAAATATATTTTTAAAAAAAACACCTGAAGATATCTCAGAAGTGTACACAAAAGAGAGTAACATTTCATCCCGTATTTCTCCCGTCAACCAGTACTTCTGAGTGGGAAATATCGCTGGTAGCTCACTGGTATCTCTCTCCACACATCAGAAAAACAAGGATGGAGAGTAAGTTCACTGATAACTACAAAATTCCCGTGGTTACAAGCCTCAAAACATGACAATAATAGATTAACCACATGTGATCGACAATTCCAAATTAGAATCTACTATCAACTGGGCAATATGCTAAATGCATGACTCACATCAGAGAATCAGGGTGGACCAAGACCAGCAAAGCAGCGCCGAGATTGTGGGGACAACGTCTAGAGAGACCCTCTGGGGATGGGTCCCAGTGCTCCGGGTGATTCT
Organism: Myotis davidii; assembly: GCF_000327345.1. Lineage (NCBI taxonomy): Eukaryota > Metazoa > Chordata > Mammalia > Chiroptera > Vespertilionidae > Myotis > Myotis davidii. The sequence goes on along the minus strand of NW_006290305.1, from coordinate 2,892,312 downwards.
TACACACCCTGGAGTTTGAAAACCACTTTCACAATTCTCATTTAAGCACTAAGCCCTAAAACAGTGTTACTGCTGTTCCCATTTTAAAGATAAAGACACTGAGGTGTGGAAGAATTAGGCCGTACAGCTAATAAAGAGTAGAGTTAATGTCAAGCCAAATCTGTCAGACTCCAAAGCCTGTGCTGTATTTATACAGAGCAGTAATTTATGTTGCTACTCCATAAGCAGGACACTAAAAATCTTATATCCATTTCTGAAAGCTCAATATAAAGTCTGTCAAGTGAGCAATACATGTTCTCCATTGAAAACTACCAAAATAAAAAGCATCTATAACCTCAACACCCAGAGATAAACACTATTAGCAATTTTGAGCCATTTCTTCAAGATTTCATAATACCCCCTTTTACAATCTAAAGTACATGCACAATTTTGAAAAGATAGTAAAATAAAACCTTAACTGCAATCTGAAGGAGAAAGTAATTCATAATAAAATGGTATGAATCTCACACATAAATGCCTGTGCCTGCCAATCTAATTGTGACCCCACTGCGGCAGAGGGATTAATGCTCCAGGGAAGTGAGGCGCCCTAATGGTAACCAGAGCCTAAGGCAGACATTTATCTATGTCTAATTTTTGATCCATAAACAATGATTTGGAGAACATCCTTATATAGACATCTTTAGGTACATCTTTAATGATTTCCCTAGGATTACTACTACAGCAATTACTGGGTGTGTGCATACTTTCAAAACTGCTGATATGTACACTGCCAAACTGTGCTCTTGAAAGGAGTGTCAATTTAATTCCCAACACTAAAAGTCTGAAGCACAGTTCACAGGAAAACAAAAAAGCAGCATGGTTATTAAAGAACATTCCACCATAAGGTGAAAAGTACGGGGAGAAATTCGGTCTAACAGCCCTGGCCAGTGTGGCTCAGTTGGTTGGAGCATCGTGTGTACACTGAAAGGTGTTGGGTTTGATTCCCAGTCAGAGTACGTACTCAGGTTGTACGTTCAATCCCCAGTTGGGGCACATTCGGGAGGCAACCGTTAATGTTTCTCTCTCTCTTCCTTCCTCTCTCTTAAATAAATAAATTTTTTTTAAAAAATAACACAAATAAAATAACTTTCCTAAAAATGACAAATACCAGAGTCACATGACTTCACAGATATTCTTATATTATGGTCACCATCAGCTCTAGTTTCCCTTAAAACACTGCCCCATCCAGGCAGGATGACTAGGAAATGGTTAAACAAAATCATCCTATCAGAGAAGGGAAGCAGCCTGGAGAGATGTCTGGCCCTGGGGGAGGGTGGTAACACTGCAAGACTAAAGGACTAGGGAGGGGCAGGAGCGAGGGGTCAGGCCTAGGGGAGGCTTGGGATTTACCTGGGAACCTTTCCTCCCAAGACCTCCTTAAGCCAGTCTAGGGTCTCTGAAATAAGAGTTCAAATCGCTGGACAGGAAATAAAAATTATTTTAAAAACAAGAAAAGAAATGAAAATTAAAATAAAATAAAATGGTTGGGAGAGATATGAGCAGAATGCTTCTTAAACTGATTTTTTAAAAAGCCGTCTCAAGGCAAACAATTCAGATTTTAACGTATTTTTCCTAAACAAACAATTGTTTTCTCAATCTTGAAAAATAAAGTCTTGGAATACTACTAAAAACTGGGATTTCACTGTTTCCTAAATGTACAGCCAAAATGATTACTAAAACCAAAACAATCCTCAGATCACAATTATGTAGGCAACACGCACATTCTCACCTATGGTGGTGAAGATTACAACTGCTGCACTGCCCAATGCTAATATGTCCAGTGTATGTGAGGGAATGTTTGCTTTTCAGCTTTAAATCTGAAAAGTTAATTTACAGCTAATGCACATCAATTAATAAAATCATTTACCCCATCAACAGGAGTTTTTCCTGGTGTAAAAGTCACTCGAACAAAACGCTTGTTGACGACTTCCAGTCTGTCTACCTGGAATTTTAAAAAGTTAAATATTCAAACATAAATGCACAGAAAAGACCTGAGATATTCTTTTAAGCTCATTTAAAATGCATATATTTCACACATACAAAGAATAATGATAAATAACATAAGGATGCCCCATTTCTCCCTTCTGGCTTGAGAAATAAAACATCACACACTGTCGAAGCCACCAGTCTCGCCCTCTCCTGCAGAGGTGGCCACTCTTTGCATTCCATGCTGACCATCCCAAAGCACTTGTACCCTGCACAAAAGTAACCCTAAACATACACTCGACAATAAAAATGGTGTCATTTGGTATATATTCTTCCACAGCATTCTCTTTCTTCCTTTTGGTCTGTGAGGTTTATCCAGGCTGACATGTCAGTCTGTGGAGTATTCACTCTATGAGCACACCGCAAGTTATTTCTCCATCCTCGTCTTACACAGACATCGAGGTGTTTGAAAAGGTTCGCTATCACAAACAATGCTGTTATGAACATTCCTGCATAGACCTTCTTGGGCACATCTTCAGGAATTTCTCTGGGATATGTAGCTGTAGATGGGTCAGTGAGGCTGGGCTGCAGGGTATACACATCTCCAATTTTACTAGACAGTGCCAAATCGCTCTCCAATTCACACTCCCTAGAAAAATACTCTTATTGCTCTGCATCCTCACTTGCTATTATAGGACTTGTTAATTTTTGCCACTCTATGGGTATAAATGGTCTAGCCACTTCATTCTGATATAGTTAGCAGGGTTTTTCTGTGCCGCGCTAACTGTATCAGGTTCTTAAGAACACTCTTAACCTCATCCCAGGGCCTTTAGCTGGTCTGGAGCATACGCTTCCTTTCTGCTGTAATAAAGTCTTTCTTGGCAGGAAGTCTGGAAGGTACGAGTCAAACTGGGAAGTGAGGGAGCCCAGATATTCCAGGAGTCGGAACAGGGGACTAACTGTTCCTAAAGGCAGTCCTTCTGGAAAGGAGAACTGCAGTACTCTGCCCATACAGCTGCTAGGACTATGGTAGACTGATTCCACACAACCAGCATGTCAGGAGGAGACTCAGGTAGGTGAGTCCTCCTGGAAGGAGAGCTGCAGCCCCCTCCACACCAAAGCAGGCTCCCTACAAAATCTGGAAATTATAGACACAATATTGTCACTTTCATAAGAGAAACACTTGCTCTAAAAATCTGAGTAATCATTTTCATTTTTGCCATCCTCACCCTACTGTCCAACATTCAAAAATAATTTTAAATTCTTTATACATTAATAATAAGTACTAACATCTTTATTTTATCCATTTTATTCATGAAAAATCCAGTACTGAGAGGTTAAATAATTTCCCAAGGTTACAAAACAGGCCTAATTCTGATTCTGGTTCTCTGATTTATTTCATCAATTCTAAGATGGACATTTTTCATATTTAATATCTCAGAAGCTATGATACATATCACAACTGATGGCATTTCAGTTTCAGTGGAGGCTTTTTCTTAGTAATACCAAAATAAGGTATGTCTTACAGTCCACGGCATCTTAAAAATGCTGAAATAGGGTCTTAGTGGGTAAAGACCCAGCCTGCAGGAACAAAGGCTCCCAAGCAGCCCTCAGAGCCTGTCCAATCTCACTTTAAATTTGCTGCATGGCTTATTTAGCATTTCCATGCTCGCAGGAGATTAAAGCCTTAAAGATATAAAGGAATTGTGACAAGCTGGCACACTAGACCAGAGGGAAGAGGCAGCCAAGAGCACACGAGAAAACGATGCAAGCAGAGGGAGGGCTGCCAAAGCAAGAGTGGTTCCAAAACTAGGTTCTTATATAAAGTGAAACAAAAGGATTTTGTAGCCAATTTGGGTACTGCTGGGTCAAAACAAACAGATTTTTTGGTTGCAGTACTTTTCAGCATTAAAAAAATCCAATATGAAAATAGTAACTCTTCGATGGACAAGCTTGGCTAACTTGTTGACTGTCACTTTATTGGCCTAACCCACTGATTTTACTTTTTTAACCACAGTAGCCACCAATCCCATAAAATACTTACTACTCCTTTGGAAAGATAGTTATTGACAAAGTCCTTCCATGTGATTTCTCTTCCAGAGCTCTTGAACAAGAAGTAAAACATGACTCCACCCCAAAACAGAGCAGTCCAGACAAAGTACATCCTGAATTCCTTGTCATCCCATGGAAAGTCACCCTGGGCAAAGAAAAAGACAGCTTCTGTGAAGAATGAAATGTCATAATGTGATCTATGTTATGTTAAACACAAATCCCTCCCAATGCCATTAATGCCTCCTAATTTTCCTGGGGCCACCCCAGGTCCTCAAAATTAACGAACAGTTTAGAATCAAACCTTCTGAAACCTGGACCACCAATGAGAATCCTCTTTCTTGCCACCTCGTTTTCCACCGCCACCAACTCCTCCTCCAGAAGGTCGTGAGGTAGCAGCTTGCTTTGATTCTGTTCATAAACAAAGAGCATATACAGCAGCATAGCAGATTTTTATATCTCTCAACAATGTTTCCATTAATAGTTAATAAAAGATATATTACAAAACACATTATGGCAACTGATCAGTTACTAAATAAAGTACTACGAGGAAGGATGAGACTAATACAAAGAGTAAACATTCAAGGAGACTTGTCAGTGCTTCACATACATTATCTCATGAAATCTGCAAAACAATCCAATAACCTGATAACTACACCCATTTTCCAGATGAAGAAATTGTAGCTTAGCTGTCACCGGTTTGGCTCAGGGGATAGAGCGTCAGCCTGCGGACTCAAGAGTCCCAGCTTTGATTCCGGTCAAGGGCATGTACCTTGGTTGTGGGCACATCCCCAGTAGGGACTGTGCAGGAGGCACAATGTTTCTCTCTCATCGATGTTTCTCTCTATTCCTCTCCCTTCCTCTCTGTAAAAAATCAATAAAATATATTTTTTAAAAATTGTAGCTTAAAACTTGTTGAATTGTCTGTTATAGTGTTAAGTGATAGTAAGTGACAGAGAGAACGTGAATGCAGGAAAGTGAATTCCTGAGTTCCCACTTGAAGGTAAAAAGGACTCTGCTTTCCCACTCCCATGAAGTGAACAGTTAACAGGTTTTTCTGTCAGAAAGACAAGATTCTGAAAATTGGCTTTAAAAACAAAACAAAATATGAAAAACACTACCTACATAAAATTAGTTTGCAAAAATCTGAAATTAGTCACTGTTATGGGTTGAATTGTGTCCCTCTGCCCCTAATTCATATGTTGGAGTCCTAACCCCCAGTGGTCATATTTGGAGATAAGATCTTTATAGAAATAATCAAGTTAAAATGAGGTCATCTAGGTGGGTCCTAACCAATATAATTTGTGTTTCATAATGCAGACTGGTGCAGCCACTATGGTAAATAGTATGGAGTGATCCCACTTCTAGGAATGTATCCTAAGAATCCCAAAACACCAATCAGAAAGCATATATGCACCCCTATATTCATAGCAGCATTGTTTACAATAGCTAAGACCTGGAAACGGCCCAAGTGCCCATCAGTAGATGAGTGGATAAAAAAGCTGTGGTACATTTACACAGTGGAATACTATGCAGCAGTGAAAAAGGATCTCTTACCCTGTGAGACAGCATGGAGGGACCTGGAGATTATTATGCTAAGCAAAATAAGCCAGTCAGAGAAAGATAAATATCACATGATCTCACTTATATGTGGAATCTAATGAACAAAATAAACTGATGAACAAAATAGATGCAGAGACACAGAAGCATGGAACAAACTAACAAATCTAAGAGGGAGTGAGGCAAGATTAACCAAAGAACTAATATGTATATAGTGCAGTGAAGGCCTGGAGAGGGAGTGCGAGTGGGGTGGAGGAGGTTAATTGGGGGGAAAGGGGACATTTGTAATACTTTCAACAATAAAGATAAATTTTTTAAAAGGGTGGGGGGTGAGGGGGAATTTAGACACAGACATGAATAAAGAAAAGTCCATGAGAAGACAGCCATCTGAATCCCTGAAAACACTGAAGAACAATTTGAAAAAATGCACTATACCACCATATCTGTCAAATAAACTGCCTATATTAGGTTTCTAAGATTTTTCTCAGTGGCTTAAATTACGTGCCAAATATATTCGTTAAATATGACTAATATTGATCAGTCAATATCTCTAAGGTGACCTTAAATTAATTCAACTTGAAAAATGACAAGAAAATTAAAGGTAAAATAAGACACCAGGTCTATAATACTGTATGTGCTTGTAACCTACTAGTTTCAGAATGGCCTTAAGGTAACACTCTTGTTCAGTGAAAACTATAACCAACATCATGTGTTAGAGGAAAATGGTAAGTCAAACATCAATCTTTTTAAAAGATACCTTTTTTTTCTCCTGTAACTTCTTTAGGTTCACTAGCTTTTTTTCCATTTTTTCCATTAGGAAAGTATTTTTCAAATCCTGTTAGAAAAGGATAAAAAAATACATATCCTCAAACTAAAAGTCATCAGTATTGTGTATGTGTGTTCATTTTTAAAGCCACTGATACATCATTAACAGGCATAAGCTAAAAGTATAACATTTCTTATGTAGGAATAAGTCAGTCAAATACAGTTCACAACCAGGGGTGTAAAAGGAAGAAATCTCATGTGCTTGCCAATTTCATTATCTTCACATGTGAAGATGACACATTTTCATCACTGCAATCAGACAGGAGGAGGCAGGGGTGAGTCACAGGGGGAGACAACCTGGAACACCACCTATACACCTGTGTAATAAACATCTACTGGGGCATGGCCCTTTAACAAGGTAGAACATTATGGTCACATGGGAAGTGTTTACCTTTCGGAGGACGAGAACAGAATCTTTGATAAGCAGCAATTACATCTGTCAAAAGAGAATTTCTGCTGGTCGTTGCTTGAGTTGTAGCATAGCGATAAAGCTGCAACATGACATATGAAAACATGAATTATACTAAAGAATTTTTTTAAAGAGCCTCATTTCCTAATATAAAGTGGATGAAATGTTTCTCCCTTCAACAGGTAGTTATAGACTAGCATAGAAAGACCCTTTCTAGGGCACAGTGCTACTCTATCCAGCAATAGACATAAATCATGATCCTGAACACAAGAATACTTCAAAATCACACATAAGTTAGAATTGTAGCCCAACTACAATCTCTGCTAACACATTCTCTTGGGTATTGTTTACTTAATTTGCAGCATTCAAACAGACAAACTCGGACACAGAAAACCTGCTGTTTCATGTTGAATAATTTGTAGGGTCTATAATACTGAAAGATTCTTTATCTGAAATTATAGAACAATGCTGCTTGTAAACATAATATTAAATTTACCTTAGTTCAAAGATAAAGTTACAGTCCAATATCACTGATAATACTTATACTAGTAACAGTTGATAGAAGCTTCCCATTACATTTTTAGCTGCACAGTTAAAAGCAATCAAAGGTAAGGCACATTGAGGGGATATATCCAAATTTAGAGTGAAAAAGTTCAAGTAATATCCTTTTGCAAAGTAAAAATTCACCACTATTTTTTGGGAGGACAAGCTTTTAAATACAGATGAGAATGTTTACAGTGAAGTTCATCTATATTAGCATTCATCATTGTTTGCCTCCTTTGTGGTCTGATGAGAAAAGTAACACATCACAAAACCACTTCACATTCACTAGAGTGGCAATCATCAAAAAGACTGACAATAGCAAGGGTGGTGAGGATGTGGAGAAAAGTGGAATCCTCATACATTGCTGGTGGGAATAGAAAGTAGTGCAGCCACTTGGAAAAGTTTGGAATTCTCATAATGTTAAATGTATCTCTGGCCAGGTGGCTCAGATGATTGGAGCATCGTCCCATACACCAAAAGGTAATGTATATGGGCTTGATTCGTGGTCAGGGCACAGACCTAGGTTTCAGGTTCAATGTTTCTCTCTCACAAAGATGTTTCTTTCTCTCTCTCTCACTCTCCAGTCCACTCTCTCTGAAAATCAGTGGGGGGAAAAAAGTATCCTCGGGCGAGGATTAACAACAACAAAAGACTGCACTCAAAAGTCCCGTGGACATGTCTTCCTCTCTTTAAAATCAATGGAAACATATCCACAGGTGAAGATTAAAAAAAAAAAGTGGTATATGCATACAATGGAATATTATTCGGCCATAAAAAGAAACGAAGTACTAATAAATGCTACCACATAGATAAGCCTTGAAAACATGATGCTTAAGTTCAAGAAACCAGACACAAAAAGCCACATATTATGATTCCTTTTATATAAAATGTCCAGAATAGGTAATCCATAGAGAATGTAAATTAGTAGCTGCCTTGGGCTGGAGGAATCATTGGGGAGAAATAGGGAGTGAGTGCTAATGATTACAGGACTTCTTTTTGGGGTGATGAAAATGTTCTGAAATTAAGACAGTGGCGATGGTTATGAATATGCCAAAAATCACACTTTAAAATAATAAAGTTTATAATATGAGAAAAAATGTCAATTAAAAAAACATAAAAAATGACCTTATTTAACTTCAAATTAATACACAATTCTACACAGCAAAACAGGACAGAAACACTGATATTGTTCTTGACTGACAGCAATGCTGGTCTGGCAGTTATCACTGTCAGCACAGAGGACTTCCTTATACCTCAACATGGGTGATGCACAAGGACAATAGTGTTACTCCAAGGAAAGGCCTTTTAGGTAAGATTCCCGACACAAAAACTGCAAAATAAAAGGCAGATCCTACCTGCTCATTGTATCTAAGTCCAATCATCTTGAGAGGCAAAAAGAAAGGAATTACAGCAAGGCAAAATAGGGAAATGAATGCAATGCAAGAAACTGAAAAAGGGCTAGTGCAGGGCAGTATGGAGTAGAAAAGAGATGAAGATAATCCAAGACTGGTGAGGGAGCTTCAAAGAGTAAAAACCATGAACACAGGTGTGGATGAAAAAGAAAAGCTGTAATAAATCTAAAGGAAAGTAACCCTACGGGGTGATCTGATCATTAAATTCCGAACTGGGCAGGTCATGGTGGGCAGCCACACCCCAGGCATATCACTTCAAGTAAAAGTTTTATCTGTCCTTTAAGCAGCCCTGTCCATTGCTCTGGGCATCTAACACACTTCTGAAACGCCTCTTTTTTCAGACCCCTCAGAAGCATAACCACCCTCAAGAGAACACATAATCCTGTTACCATCCCGTTACCCAATCCCCACCTTCATGTAATCTACCTTGTGTCCCCTCCTTAATTTTAAATGTATAAAATAAACTGTAAACTGCCATTCTCCTGAACATTGGAGATTTTGTTTCTGTCATCAGTTTGGTTCAAATAAACTCATAAAAATTCTCTAAGGTTTAGATGGTCCTGACCTCCACACAGGTGCTGCCAATACCCCCTTTTACATAAAGAGGCTAACTCCCGAGCCTTACCCCACCGCGCTCTTTCGCCTCTGTATGTGTACCTCTAGGTAAACCAGGACAACGCGGGATCCCAAGGGACTGACCGACAGCAAGAACCTGTGTGGCTGAACAGCCGACCTCCACTGCTTGCTGCATGCACCTCTACTGGACACAGACTGAGGCAGGCCGGTAAGCCAGGACAAGCGGACCAGGGAAACTGAGACAGGTAACCTGAACACAGTGGCCAAGCAATTTACCACCAGAAACAGAGAGGTCGAAATAAAACAGTAAAGCAACTATTATTTTTATTATTAAAAAAATAATAATTCTAAACACCCCCCATATGCTCATTTTGATGTATCAGTGTATTAAAAATGCACCTGAAAACTGATGAATATTCTGCTGAAACCCTCCTGAGAAAAGACCGGCCCTAAATTTCCCACTGGCCAGAGAGAAAAGCCTCCAGAAAAAGGGCCCAGCGTGGGGAGCATGCCTGAGCCCGCCCCTGCCCTCGCAGGAGAGGCATCCCCACAGGCACGCATCCCCTAAACTCCAAGAACCCCAGGAGACTGGCAACCAGGGGAGCAATGGCGCAGCAGCTCACTCCAGGCTCACCCCTGATCCTGGTCCGAAGGCCCCCTTTTCTCGGACTTCCTGGTGAGACCAAGCCCCTGCCCAGGCTCTCCTGTTGCTTCTGCTATGCTAAGCCCTTCCTTGAGCCGGAGTGTGTTTTTGCTGCGGCCAATGAATTATTACTTGCTTTGCTGCACTTTGTCTCTTGATTGAAATATACACAAGTCAAGAGCCCAGACGCTAGGGCTGGCCCCGGGCAGACCTGCTCAGGGCCAGGTCCCCGGCCCCACACCAAGATGGCTGCCAGTTGGTCCGAGTGCAGCCCTGCATCTGCTGATTATCACCAAGAGAAACCACCTTCTGCGGAGGACAGAATGAAGAGGGGGCATTATCTACAACCATAGTTAATATTTACTGGCGTGCACCGTGCGCTAGACACAGAAGGCCAGCAACAGCCCCACTCAGCAGATGGGAATGTGGAGGCTCGGAGAGGTTACCGAACTTAACTCCAAAGCCTGTGCTGTTATTACATCGTGCTCAGGTGCAGACTCTCAAAACGCACACACAACACATGCGTCCTATTTTCCAATGTCATCAAAGGCAAAAACGACGGCAACCAACGCCGAAGATGTGACAGGTAGGTTCCTCTTAACCTTTTGGGTCTCAGTTGCCATATCTGGAAAACATGTTCACCCTGAATGAAGAAGTCACAGGACCTTCGAAGATGATCTGTTGAAGTTCCCGGATACAAAGATGTGATTCCATCGGAGATACATGTTTTCAAAGCTCCAACACGATACCCAGACTTAGACAAGCAGAGGCGTGCTCACGAGAACCGCGGGACACGCGACCAGGAACGCGGGGCGCCCAGGTATCTTACGGCAGCGCACGCGGCCTCATTCACCAAGGAACGCGCCCCGGACGCCC
>NW_006290305.1:2872053-2881040 GCF_000327345.1 Myotis davidii | reverse complement strand
AGGGCGGGGCCAGCAGAAGCGGCGGGGGGGGCGTGCGGAAGGCTGCTGGGGCCTCAGACCTGCTAGGGGGCAAAGCCACCTTAAACATTTTTGCCGTTCACTCTCTCACCGATCAAATATTTTGAGCACCTACTCAGTGATGGGCATCGTTCTAGTCTCTAGAGGTGCCAAAACACATACCTTAAATTCTAGGAGAGCAATGCGAAGAAGCACAAATCTAATTGCAATAATAATGGCTCAGTGGTTGAGACTCGACCTATGAACCAGGAGGTCCCGGTTGGAGTCCCAGGTTGCGGGTTCGATCCACAATCCCCAGTATTGTGGGGGAGGCAACTGATCAATGATTCTCATAAATGATGTTTCTATCTCTCTCACTCTCTCCCTTCCTCTCTGAAATCAATAAAAAAAATATATATATATATTTAAAAAGTGTTGGGACTCTGACATCTAGCTTGGATCCATCAGGAACCATTTAAAAGATAAATGGTTTTTAGAGAATAGGGTGAGTTCTCCAGGCAGCGGAGACCTGTCAATTTTGTACCGGAATGGCCGATTTGTATATATATCCTGGTGGGGGAGGGGTGCAGCAGGGGCACAAGTGAGAACATACCAGACAATTGGTTGCTACTGCCACCATCCTATATAATAAGCCTAATATGCAAATAGACCTAACGGCAGAACTACCCGTAGCTGTGATGTACACTGACCACCAGGGGGGCAGACGCTTAATGCAGGAGCTGCCCCCAGCCCACAGGCCCCAGGCCAGCAAAGGCGGGTGCGAGTGGGAGCCCCCCAATTGCCCCACCAGTCACCCCACAGATCAGCCCTGATCACCGGCCAGGCCTAGGGACCCTCCCCATACATGAGTTTCGTGCACTGGGCCTCTAGTATCAGTATAACGGGAGGGGCAGTTGTTTGCCATCCCTTCCAGGCACTGTGGTGGTCACTGTTTGTGCACCCAATCTGCTGGTTTGGATTTTTGTGAGGCAGTCAGTGTCCTGATCTCTGATAGCACAACAGCCTCCACATTTCTGGGAGGCAAGTCAAACTGATTAGCAGAAACATGATCAACTGTCAGACTAACACTTGGCTCCTATAACATTTTTCAGGTTTCCTTCCACATTGTGGCACTCCCCCCAACCCCCAGTGGCTTTTTTAGTACTTGCCAGCTGTCACATGTTCATTGTGCCAGCCAAGTTGTGAGACCCTTAAATATAGCCCAATTGTCTGCAAAGGGGACTATAGGCTATGGCTCATGTGTAAATACCAGTCACATGGCCCTTAGTTCTGTACACTGGCTACTCTGTTGTACTCCTCTTTCAAACCATGCAGTGTTGTATGGGATTGTATGGCCCCACAGCCGTTACACAAGGATTACCTCGGCTAGACCCCTCTCGGTGCCATGTATTTTTAAGAATGGCGATTGTAGCCCTGACCGGTTTGGCTCAGTGGATGGAGCGTCGGCCTGCGGACTCGGGGGGTCCCGGGTTCGATTCCAGTCAAGGACATGTACCTTGGTTGCGGGCACATACCTAGTGGGGAGTGTGCAGGAGGCAGCTGATCGAGGTTTTTCTCTCATCGATGTTTCTAGCTCTCTATCCCTCTACCTCTCCCTTCCTCTCTGTAAAGAATCAATAAAATATATTTAAAAAAAAAAGAATGGCAATTGTAACTTGTTGATGAGGGCATTTTTTTGGTGTATGGGCTCTACAGTAAGGGCTGAAGTGGTCGTGTAATACATTGGCTTCAAAATGACATGAAACTCATTACCCAAAGGACTTGTGGAAAGGGCACTGTGCTGTTGTAAATATGCATGCCAGTTTTTAAAAATATATTTTTTTAAATTGATTTCAGTGAGGAAGGGAACAGGGGAAATAGAAACATCAATAATGAGAGAGACTCATTGATTGGCTGCCTCCTGCACGCCTTACACTGGGGAGCGAGCCCACAACCCAGGCATGTACCCTGACCAGGAATTGAACCGTGACCTCTTGGTTCATAGGTTGAGGCTAAATCATTGAGCAACACAGGCCGGCCATGCATGCCAGTTTTGCAAGGTGAAGGCAACAGCTGAAGAAAGCCTTGCAAATAACCCTTCTGTCTAACCCTTAACTGGGAGGTCTATCTGTGCTGGCACTGTCACCAGTAGGGCAATGATGGGTTCTGTTTGCTGCGATGTTTTATACAATCCCAAACCTGTTGTTCAGTGAAGGAATAACAGGCCTCAGCACCCTTCTATAATTTGCACCAGAACCTAAGGAGGATAGCTTTCCCTGGTTGAGGTTGTCATAGGACCCAACTAGCTCCATCCAAGTGACATGGGTACCTCAGCAAGGAGGAAACCAGAGTCTGTGTCTGTGCTACTAGGATTTTTGTTTCCTGAAATGCAGCTTCCTGCTCACTTTCCCAACACCAATGAGTGCCCTTTTTTACCAGCCAATATAATGGGTACAAACATTGAGCCAGATGGGGAATGAAAGCCCACCAGTACCCTAAAATGACTAAAAAGCTTTGTAACTGTTTCACTGGTTTAGGTGTGGGAAAATATTGCACGTAAACAAAGAAATAGGAAACATAAAAATGGAGATAGAAAACATAAAAAAGAATCAGTCAGAAATGAAGAATACACTAACTGAAATAAATACATTACAGGGAATCAACAGCAGAGTAGATGAAGCAGAGGATCAAATCAGAAATTTGGAAGATAATAAAGCAGAAAACATCCAATCAGAACAGAAAAAAAAATGAGAATAGTGTAAACAGCCTCTGGGACAACTTCAAGAGTACTAACGTTCACATCATGGGGATGATGGAAGAAGAAGAGAGAGAGCTAGGAATTGAAAACCTATTTGAAAAAAGAATGACTGAAAACTTTGCTAACCAGGTGAAGGAAATAGACATGCAAGTCCAGGAAATGCAGAGTCCCAAATAAGATGAACCCAAAGAGGCCCATACCAAGATACATAATTTTTAATTTTAAAGACAAAGAGAAAATCTTAAAAGCAGTTAGTTACCTACAAGGGAGCTCCCATCAGACTGTCAGCTGATTTCTCAACAGAAGCTGTGCAGACCAGAAGGGATTGGCACAAAATATTCAAAATGATGAAAAGCAAGGACCTACATCAAGATTACTCTATCCAGCAAAGCTATCGTTTAGAATTAAAAGACAGATTAAGAGCTTCACAGACAAGAAAAATAAAGAAGAAAAAGGTAAAAATATGAATAATAAAATGGAAATATCTATCAATTACTTTCTATCAACAATTACTTTCAATGCAAATGGATTAAATGTTTCAATCAAAAGACATGGTGGCCGAATGGATAAGAAAATAAGACCCTTACATATGCTGTCTACAAGAGACTCACTTCAGATTGAAAGACACACACACAGACTGAAATTAAAGGGCTGGAAAAAAGACATTTCATTGAAATGGAATCAATAACAAAAAAAGCCGGGTACCAACACTTATACCAAAAAATAACACAAAAAAATACACTTTAAAACAAAGGCTCTAACAAGACACAAAGAAGGACCCAGCAACTCCACTTCTGGGTATTTGTCCAAAGAAACCTGAAACATTAGTTTGAAAAGACATGCATCCATATGTTCATCGCAGCAGTATTTACAATTGCCAAGATTGGAAGCAACCTATATGTCCACCAATAGACATATGGATAAAGAAGCAGTGCCTGTATGCAATGGAAAATGACTCGGTCATAAGAAAGAATGAAATTTTGCCATCTGCAGCAACACGGATGTACCTAGAAGGTATTGGGCTGAGTGAAATAAGTCAGGCAGAGAAAGATAAACACCATATGATTTCACCTAGATGTGGAATCTAAGAAAACAAAATAAACAAACAAGCAGACCAGAGACAGTCTCATAGATACAGAGCACATTTTGACAGTTGACAGATGATAGGTGGGGGGGCTTGTGGGGTTGGGTATGCATGAAAAAGCAATGGATTAAGCAATACAAGTTGGTAGTTACAAAATAGTCATGGGGGATATAAATTACAATATAGGGAATATAGTCAATAACATGGTAATAACTACATATGGTATCAGATGGGTAGTAGATTTATTGGGGTATTACTTTGTAAGTTATATAAATGTCTAATCACTGGGTGGTACGCTTGAAATGAATATATTATTGTACATCTACTGTAATTGAAAAATAGTTTTTTTGTTAATCCTCACCTGAGGATATATTTCCATTGATTTTTAGAGAGAGTGGAAGGGAGAGGGAGAGACAGAGAGAAACATTTATGTGAGAGAGACATATTGATTGGTTTCCTCCTGTAGGCACCCTGACCAGGGCTGGGAAACCTGCAACCAAGGTATGTGCCCTTGACCAGAATCGAACCCAGAATCCCTCAGTTCATAGGCCAATGTTCTCTCCACTGAGCCAGACCGGCAAGAGTGAAAAAATGAAAAAAATATTTTTTTAAGGAATAAAGTACTGATACATGCTACAACATGGATGAATTTTGAAAACATTGTGTTAAATGAAAAGAACCCAGTCACAAAGGACCACATATTGTATGAATCCATTTATATGGACTACCCAAAATTGGCAAAGCCATAAAGACATAAAGCTGATTAGTGATTGCTAAGAGCTGAGGGTATGGCTGATAGACTATACAAGAAGCTAATAAAAGTGGTTACTTACAGAAGGCAGGGTGGCATGAATCATCTGAGACTTCCCAGAATGTACTTTTCATATTGCCGACCTTTTTTGAATCATGTGACCATATTACCTATTCAAATAAATCACAAAATTTAAGAATATTAAAGGAGACTATTTTAGTGCTGAAATTATAAATTTTAAAAATAATCTTATGCTTATTTATATTTTCCAAATATCCAATAGTAAATACACATTAGTTTTATTAATCAAGAAAAAATAAAACGTTTAGCCATAGCTGGTTTGGTTCAGAGGATGGAGTGTTAGCCTGCGGACTGAAGGGTCCCAGGTTCGATTCAGGTCAAGGGCACATGCTCAGGTTGTGGGCTAGATCCCCAGAAGGGAGCATGCGGGAGGCAGCCTATCAGTGATTCTCCCTCATCACTGATGTTACTATCTCTCTCTCCCTTACCCTTCCTCTCTGAAATCAATAAAAATATATTTTTGAAAAATGTGAAACGCAACTGTGATAGGAAGAAATAGTCACAATGAATGTTTCAGGAATACACTTATTTACGCTTACTGTACAAAGTCTGGGGTCATTTTTTCCCATCAACGTAGCAGTGTATAAAGTTGCAAGAGAGTAAGTCTCTCACTTACTCTTGCTTAAAGGTATCTCTAAGTAGTTGTTTTTCTCTATATCTGTTCATATGTATTTGCAAGTGTGTTAAATACATTTTTACAGGAATAAAATTTTACTTTATGCACTTTGCTTTTTTAAAATATATTTTATTGATTTTTTACAGAGAGGAAGGAAGAGAGAGAGAGAGTTAGAAACATCGATGAGAGAGAAACATCGATCAGCTGCCTCCTGCACATTCCCCACTGGGGATGTGCCCGCAACCCAGGTACATGCCCTTGACCGGAATCGAACCTGGGACCTTTCAGTCCGCAGACCAACGCTCTATCCACTGAGCCAAACCGGTTTCAGCCACTTTGCTTTTTTTGATTAACATATATTTTGGTATGTTAATAACATATAACACGCCCCCTCCCCCCCCATTCTTTAATCAGCTCCACTGTAATCTTTGGTAAAGGTATAGCAATTCCTAACCAAGGTGGTTCAGACTGCTTTCAATTTACTTCTATTTCTGACGCTACAATTAAACTCTTATAGATGCATATATATACACGTGCCAGTAGCCATTCAGAGGATCATTTCCTAGCAGAGAGATTACTTAGTAAATAATATTTTTAAAATAAAGATTTGCAAGTGTTTTGGGGATTGGACCTTGAGACAGCACATGCAGAACTATGCTTGATGTTTCCCCACTAGGTGGCAGGAGAGATCTATAAATTTCTAAGACAACCAAGTATTGCGCATTTCAAAACCTTAATATGTGTGTTGTTGTTTTTTAAATAATGTTGGTATTGTTCCTGGTTCATGTCTAACATCCTGATGGCCTGTTTTCTGTAAGGTGAGGCTGACATGGCATTTTCCAGTGGCGGTCAGGGCTTGTGATGTACCTCAGTAATGTACCTCAGGTAACAGAATCTAAAAAATCAGTCTGCCCAGCCCGTGTGGCTCACTGGTTGAGCATCAACCTATGATTCAATTCCAGGTCAGAGCATATGCCCGGGTTGCAGGCTCCATCCCCAGTAGAGGGTGCAGGAGGCAGAGCCAATCAGTGATTCTCTCATCATTGATGTTTCTCTCTCTCTCTCCTTTTCCTCTCTCTCTAAAAATCAATAAAAACATACTTTTTAAAAAATCACAATGTCTGATTAATATCCTCTAGATGATAATGAATAAAGACTGCATTATGACATCAACACCAAGGTGCATCAATGCAAGTTTTATGAATGTCAATAGCAGAACATTTGGGATATTCCTAATTACTACTTGATAGTGATCAAATATTTTTTAAATTGTTGACCACAGAGTATACATAAATCATAAAGTTCTGAGATTTTCCTCAATTATATCTTCTTGTTTATCGCAAGACCCCTTAGTCATGAGCCATTTTTTTATTACGTTACTGTAATACCAGAAGGCATCAGGGGAAAGAAGATTTGCAAGCTAGGAAGGAAATGGTGTCTTATGTTTCTGATGGAAAACTACATAAGCTATAATGGAGAAAATTAAAGTGCTCAGAAGCAGAAATAAGGTGAAAAATTGAAAATATGTATTGGAGAGACTTCAGAAATTGTGTTTGAAAGAGGAATTAATTATATAGACTTTATACCATAGAAAGCAAAAGGCCACAGAGATATACTCTGCTTTAATAATATGCCAGTACATCTCGACTATTTCGAGGCTCAGGATAATTCTGAGTTTAGTTAGAGAACATGTCCTTGGATTCAAATAATCTATGCGTAGGATCTCAGAAAATCTAGATGCTAGCGGCACAAGCTCAGAATTGCTGACTTTCTACCATCTCATTCTGCCAGTGTGGCAGGGTAAAGAACCTGTAAATTGAGTCTTTACCATCACCATTTGGGGATCAATTAAACACCAGAGCCCAATTTTTGTTATTGTCCTGGGATTTTGAAGCAATGTCCATGGCAAATGGGAAAGAAACAGATCCAAAAGTTCTTCAAAACTTCTTACCTGCTGGAAGATTGACTTTCTCCCTAAATTAAAAATCTATTCTGATACAGCAACTTTGAAACATATTTATTTTTAGCAGCAGACTCTTGTAAAAATGAAAATTTGACATAGAATCTCAATACATAGAAACGAAATAGATAACCAATAGAAGTAGGACTAGTTGAAAAAGCCTTTTAATTTACCCCAAAGATGACCTCCAAAAGCAATAGGGCTCCCCAGAACCGTCAACTAGATGATTCTGTCTGTGGTTACACCAGATGGAACCCCACCCAGCCGCTCCCATGTTCATGACTCCCTAGGAGTCAGTCTTGACTCACTGAACAAGCAATTATCAAGTGCTTCTGTTTGCCAGGCACTGGGATAGATCCTGGGCACACAGCCATGAGGAAGGCTAAATCCCCATCCTTGAAGAGTTTACATAATCTAGAGCAGAACTGCTTCCCCAACTTTAGGGAACTTACTAACTGCGTGGGTGGCTCATTAAAAATGCCTATTTCTGGGTTTTATCCCAGAGATGTCAATTCCAAAAGTAAGACGTGGAGCTTAGGAATCTGCCTCTTTAATAAGTATTATTCTAGTGGGAGAGACAGAAACACAAACAAGTACAGTAATTATAAAAAAATGTGCTGAAAATAATGATGGAGGTATGTGGGAGCAATTACAGGAGGAGTGAGGAGCACTCCAGGGGGTGAGCAAACAAAGGTTTGGAAGTAGGTTCCACACCGAAGAGGCTGATAGGAAAGCAGTAATTGCCTGGGCATGGCAGTGGCACCATTCTGAGTTGCTAGATAGGAGCATGTTAAAGTCACCCAGAAGGGAGGAGAACTGAGTCAGAGGTCAGTGGGGATGGTAACAATGCTACTAACAATGATAAGGGCTGACATTTACTGTTACTGCCCACAAGTCATTGTACTAAGGACTTCATGTATGTTCTCATTTCATTCTCACAAGTCCGATAGGGTGTGTAATACTAGAATTCCCATTTCATAGATGATAATACTGACATTTGCCGAGAGTAAGCAATGTGCAGAAGGGGAGTCAGGTCTGGAACCCAGGTTTGTTTGTCTTCCAACTTATGCCTCCAACTCTGTTAAATCGTATCATCTCTTAAAGGACGTGGAAGAAGGGATGGGCTAAAACAATCTGTAAGAGGTAAATTCCAAAGGACTTGATGACCGACTGGGTGTAGGGTAGGGGATTACTCTAGCTTGGGGTGCCTGGGTGATGCCATGTACCTGGAGAGTGAATCCTGGAAGAGGAATTTGCTTAAGGAAGAAGATGCTTTGGCCATGATAAGTTTGAGGTGGGGACCTAGGGACTACTTCATGGGTAACTGGACATATGGGTCTGAAGCTTGGGACAGAAATAAGATAGAGATACAGGTTTGGGAGTTAATAGAAACCAAGAAACTTGGTCAATTCACTTGAGAGAAGGTGTCGAGTGAGAAAACAGGAGAACACAGGGGAAGAGGAATTTGCAAAGCAGAGAGAGAGAAGGAATATGACAGAGTGGTTGCGTGTCATTGAAACCAAGGAGCAGAGTTTCAAGGAGAGAATGCTCAGGAGTTTAAGTGTAGTAGAGAAGTCTAGAAGGAGGACTGACAGTACCCATTAGACTAGAAAATGTCATGGTTTACTGATGACCCTAATGAGAGCAGTTTCAGGAGCACATTACAGCGTGTTGTGGAATAGATAAGGGGTAAAAAAGTGGGAAGAGCCCTAACTGGTTTGGCTCAGTGTACAGAGAGTC
>NW_006290305.1:2869943-2872007 GCF_000327345.1 Myotis davidii | reverse complement strand
CTTTCTCTCTCTCTCTCTCTCTCTCTCTCTCTCTCTCTCTCCCCCCCCCTCCCTTCTTCTCTGAAATTAATAAAAATTTTTTTAAAAAGTGGGAAGAGCAACTGTGGACTCTCCCTTTAAGTTTTAGGTGAGAAGTGGGGAGAATATGCACAGTGCTTATAAGGGGATGTAGTAGCTGAAAGATATCTTTCCAATGCTTCACACACCCACAGGTTGGCATTTAACACCATCAACTTCGAGAACGGCATGTCTAATCCATCCTTTCCCTCGATGCTTCTGAAATGAGAGAAATGACCCTAGTTCTCAAGCCAACAACATGCAGAAGAGGCATTTCAGCCAAAGATAAAGGTTAGGGATGACTTTTGCTCCTGAATTCTCCATTCCTTGGAAATCTTCCCTTAGTTCCCACACCTACTGTGACAAGAACCCATCCAGAGTTGCCTTCCTGTGAGAGGTGTAACCAATGGCAGACTCTATCATCCCATCTTTGCCTGATAGCTTTTGGAGAAATGACTGTATCCTGTGCTTGGTTTAACCTATGGTCAGTCACCCTTTGATTGGCATCTTTCCAGTTCTAACAGAAACCATAAAACTGAAACAACAAAGCAACTGCTGGGGGTCACTGAGTCAGGTCCATGTGTCACCTGGCCGTGAGCATACTTGTCTGTCTTGGCCGCTCCTCAGAGTGCACGGCACATTGCTGCGTCTGGTAACTGCCCTGGGTGCACGGGGGATCTGCCCAGCACAGTGTGCACTGGCTTCCATCTCTCTTAGTGGTCCTATGGAATAAGAACATTGTTCTGTCAAACATTTAATTAAAAAGAAAAAAATCTTTGCTTATTTAAGTGGTGGGTGATTTCTCCTTTGTTTTCTGCAAAACCCAAGCAAGAAAAAAATCAACCCTCCTGATTCATTTGGGATAAGCATGGTGGGTACAGATTGGTGAAACAGCTCAGGTCTTGGGCTCCTGTAAGGATCCACATATAGGTGTCGAGTCAAGGGGGAGATGTTTTTGTGTTGTTTTCAAGTTGAGAAACTTGACATTGGATAATCAAGGGTGGAATGTGGGGTGAAATGACCAGTGGGTGGAGGAAATAGAAACTACAGAAGGTAAGACCCGTGGAGTGGGGACCAAGGAGAAGAGTGGGGTGGTTGCCTGAGACTAGAGGTGGAAGGGAGTTTGGTCAGGGTCTAGATCAGGACAATAGCTACTGTGTTTTGGACACTTGCTATGTATCTGATACCATACTAGGCATTGACAGCCATTTGTGGTCAACTCAACCACTCTACAGAGACCGGGTCTTAGAGAAGTGAAGCCACTTGCTCAGGGTCATACAATTAATATGTGGTTACCCACTGTTAGACCGGGGATCCTTTGACCTAGGGAGGCGTGAAGGCAGTGGGAGAAGTTGGGAGTCAGTGAGGAGGTTGGGGGAGGATGCTAGCCAGGCCAAGTGAAGTTTCCATTGAGGGCTTGAATGAAACAGGACACCTGTCATTCCCTGTGCGATAATCTGTAAGATTGTGATCTTTCTCCAGTAGCACAGAGAGCTTGGGCTCGGACCAGAGGAGGCAGACTGCAGACTGTCCAGCACAGAGGGGAGAGAACTGAGGGTCAGTTCTCTGTGAACTGCGGTCTACAGTGCGGAGGTTGGGGGGTGGGGGCAGAAAGGTCTGGAGGAGCTGGTGGAATGGGGGAGGCTGGAGATGGCTACGAGGCTGAAGAGTAGGTGTCACATGCATGTGGTGGTCCACACAGGACGGGCCTGAGGCTGCGCTAAGAGGGCGGTGAATAAGGCCCTTCTCAGCGTGGCTCCCGACTTCCTAGCTTCAACTCCTGCCCTTCTTTCTGGGACCCCACAGTCCAGCCTCACAGGTGACTTGCAGCCCCCCAAGAGCACTGTACCTCCTCATGCTTCTGGGCTTCTGCATATTCTGCTCTCTTTCTCTGGAAGATGCTTCCAGAACAAGCATGGAGGCGCAGTTCCCTAGTCGGCCCCTACGGCGTCCCGCATTCCTATTTTTAGCAGCTGCAGCTCGCATGGTCACCTGACGCGGGCGGTT
>NW_006290305.1:2854557-2869556 GCF_000327345.1 Myotis davidii | reverse complement strand
GGGGACCCGTCAAGGTGACAGCGCGCCCTCAGCGCCCCCAGGCTGACCTCGCCTCCACCCTGCTCTCCTTCGGGCGAGGGGCGTGCGGACCTAGGGAGAGCAGAGGCCTTATTATGCAGTGCAGCAGATCACGAACGTTAAGCATGTTTTATAAATGAAGGGTCCACGGCGGCCCAGGAGCGCGGGAGGAGCAGATGCGGAGAAAGCAGTGGGGGCTGGGGCACGGGGTGCACTTGTGGGCATGGAAGGCCTCCAGGCTAGCTCGGGAAGCTGGGAGCTATTTAAAAGTGCCTTCGTGACCTAGGTGGTATCTTGGTCTAAGTCATTTATCTGTGACCCACTGAAATCATTCTTTAATATTGTTTAAAAGAATAAAGATTTTTAAATATCTCCCACTCCACTTAGAAAAACAGTCTTTTGGGGGGGAAAATAGTCAACTATAATTTAAAATTTTTTAAAAACTTCATGAAATAGAATTATCATACTTTGGCCTTTTAAATGTAAAATTATAATTAAAAAATTATCAAGAGGTTAGAACCTCTAAAGTTATTTTTAATGAAATCCTTAGACTTGATGGGATCCAATTTTAGTGTTGATTTTTTATTCTCAGTTCTCCCAAGGCTGGGACATAACTGGCACCGTCTAGATGCAGAGGGCCAAAGTGAAGTCATTGCACACTGTAGAGGCCAGGGCAGTGGGGCTGTTTTGTCATGGAAGAGTTGACAAGGACTGCCCTACAAGTTCGTGAAGTGTTGATTGACAAGCAGAAGTGAATTGTCAACTGTGAAAAGTCACTATTGGTAAAATTCACTGATTTGAAGTGTACAATTCAATCATTTTTAGTAAATTTAGAGTTGTACAGCCGCCACCACAGACCAGTTTTAGAACATTTCCATCACCCTACGAAGTCCCCACATGCCCATTTGCAGTCACTCTTCACTACCATTGCCAGCCCCAGGCAGCTGCTGGTCTGCTTTCTGTTTCTATAGATTTGCCTTTTCTGGACATTTCATATAAATGTAATCATACAGCATGTGATCCCTTGTCTGTCTTCTTTCACTTAGCATAATTTTATTGAGGTTCGTTTGTGTGGTATCCTGTATCAGTACTTCATTCGTTTTGTATTCCTGGCACCCTGCCCATGCCTGGCACATAGTAGGTGCTCAGTGAGGGGCTGCGGGATCTGGCTGAGATTAGATGCCATTCCAAAATGAGGGTGGCTGCCCACCAAAGAACTTTGTCAACACCAAGCCGCTGTGGACTTGGCACTGATCCCCTGCCATTGATTTTTGAGGTTAAAAGCAAAGGGCCATAATGAAATTGACAAATGTAGAGTGCAGCTGGCCAAGGACAATGTCGGGTAGGCCCCTGTGGCTGCCGGTTGCGAATGACATAGTCATGTGCGGTGGCACAGCACTAAATGGGAAGCCCAGCTTTCTTGCTTAGTCCATCAAAAATCACCAATTTATTTTTTTCTTTGAGGGTTATAGATTTCTTTTTTTTCTTTTTTTAAAAACTATATATTATTGATTTTTTACAGAGAGGAAGGGAGAGGGATAGGGAGTTAGAAACATCAATGAGAGAGAAACATCAATCAGCTGCCTCCTGCACACCTCCTACTGGGGATGTGCCCGAAACCAAAGTACATGCCCTTGACCGGAATCAAACCTGGGACCCTGAGTCCACAGGCCGACGCTCTATCCACGGGGCCAAACCGGTCAGGGCAGATTTCTTTTTATACTTATTTCTTTTATATATTTGTTGTACTGTCAGATAAATATTTGATCGAAAATTAGTGCATTTGCTCTGGAAAGGCAAGAAATAAGTAGGCACAAATCCTTTTGATCATATCAAGATTTCTTTCTCTGTCCACATCGCATAGAAACCCCAGGGACTGGAGCTCAGGAACAGCGAGAGCAACAGAAACGTGCCTGCAGAGATGGAGGCCCCTTGGAGAAAGCCATCTGAACGTAGTGTGTGTCACCTAAACAGGGTCTAAGATTGTCTAAATAGCAATGAAAAATATAGGACTGAAATATAGAAATATAGAAAGGGGCATTTAAAAGTTAATAGGCTTATAAATTTCATCCTCACAGCGTTGACTTGGGTTTCAGGTAGACCTATAAAATCTTCAGGAACAGAGCAACACAAGTAGATTTCTGGCAGAGATTCAAGGCCATATACTGTGAATTCTAACAACTACCAGGAAAGGTCTCTAGTAGGTAATGTTCATCTCAGGGAATTAAGGGCTCTGGAGGACATGATGTCTGAGAGCAAACTTGCTTTCTAGCCAGGAGCAGTAAAAGAATACCCCTCCCCTACCTTTTTTTTTCTTGAATAAGAAATTGAACATTACAGTTAAGAGTTGAAGCACACACCCCCACCCAGTGTGGTACTCCCCTCTCTCTCTCTCCACAGGCAGACAAAATTGTGAATTTGGTGGGTATCCCTCTGAAGGTGTATGTATATATATATTCCATTTCACTACATCTGTGTGGGCATGTGTTTATTGTTTTAAAATAGAAATCAGTGACATCAGATGTACAGATCTTTTAATAATTTCCTTTCCTCTCAACAGTATGGTTTTGAGATCTGTGTGTGTTGTGTATACACACACATATATGTATCATAGCTATATAATGTTCCATTTTATGAATGTGTTGCAATTTATTCTTTCTCTTATTATTTTTTTAAATTCTTTATTACGGTATTACAAATGTTTCCTTACCTCCCATTAATCCCCCCCCACTCATGTTCTCATCCCCCTGTTGTCCATGTCCATTGGTTTGGCTTATATGCATGCATACAAGTCCTTTGGTTGATCTTATTCTTTCTCTTGTTGAAAGAACATCATCGCCCCCCTTACTACACATCATACTGCAGAGACCAGCTGTGTATATATTTTTGGTTCACTTAATCAAGGATCCAGCAAGTCTCAAACCCCTCAGCCTCAGGACTTCTTTATTATCTAAGAAAATATTGGGAGACCCAAACAGTTTTTGTTTATGTGAATTATAGCTATCTATATTTACCGTATTAGAAATTAAAACGGACAAATGATATTTATTAATGAATTAAAATGAACCATAAAACTATTACATGAACATAACATTTTATATTTTGAAACCCTGTATTTTCCAAAATACCCCCCCAAATTAGTAAGAAAAGTGATACTATTTTTTATGCTAATTTCTATAGTGTCTGACTTAATAAAAGGTGGCTTGATGTTCATATCTTGCTTCTGCATTCAGTGTTTACAGTCTTGTTTTGTTTGAAGTATATGAATAAAATCCAGCCTCACATAGTGTGTGAATAAAACACTGGAAAAGGTAGGAGTATTTTAATAGTCTTTTAAAGTAATTGTGGCTATTTTTTGCTACTACAACAAAACAAGTGTAAAATCTGAAACCATAATGACTAGAGTAATTGGCCTGTCCAAAATTTTAAATGAGTTTCTCACTGTTGTATGATTTTGTGGCATCCGGCACTGGTCATTGGGAGTATATGGGCTTACCCGGTTACAATATGGGGCCTCATGGGAGTGGATACAAGTTTTTGAAATTTTCACTTAAAACTCAAGTTTTATCTTTAGCAACAAATACTATCAGTTGTTACTATTTGTGATGGGCCCATTTCATTGATTTTTGAGAAAATGTCTGCCAGATAACCAGTTAGTAGAAGGGAGGAGCGTGGAAGGAAGCAGCCAGCTGGGCCCACCACCCACAGCTGCCCAGCACTTCCCCGGCCTCCGTAGACAGCTAAGTGTCCAGGCGTTCTTCCCATGACCCAACGTTCTTATGTCTTATATCTGTGCTTACTGTAATTCCTTCTTAGTGTTTGCTGAAGATGGTGGCATCTGGACTGAATTGGCAAGGGTTGGTGAGGTTTATCGGGGCTGATCAATTATAGAACAGGCTCCTCTAGACGCTAGAGCAGCGGTTCTCAACCTGTGGGTTGCGACCCCTTTGGGGGTTGAACAACCTTTTCACAGGGGTCGCCTAAGACCATCGGAAAACACATATTTTCCATGGTCTTCGGAACCGAGACACCGCTCCTCTATCGGTCTCCAGGCGGGTCCGCCCACATGCGTATTAAAGGGTCGCGGCATTAGGAAGGTTGAGAACCACTGCTCTAGAGGGATATAAAACACCGTGAAGTCCTCTGAGTACTACTAGGAATAATTTTGTACTCCAGGGAATAATTTTGTTATATAAGTTGTTTAGGTTTAGGGCTAAGCATAGTGGGGTATCTAATCCCAGTATGGGTCTTAGCTTTCTTGTGGTCAGAATATTAAAAGAAAAGTACTCAGGGGTTTAGATGTAATCAAATATAATTTTACTCTTTCATCGTGGATAATCTTAAGAAAGGTGGCGTGGTTTCCCCGAGTGCAGAGCAGTGAGCAGTGGCCATGAGTGTGGTTTGGGGCCCTGGCTTTAATTCGTGGGGAGAGGCCAGCAGTCTTACCCACCGATGCTTTTGAAGCATAAATGTCAGTTGAGTGAAAAAGGCAAATCATGTGTTAGTAGCATCATGAAGCAGTTTTGACTTCGCAGACCTCATGAAAGAGTATGGGAGCCTCTGGGTGTGTGCACTGTGCTCAGATGTGGGCCTAGACTTGCTTCAAGTAGGGGGTGCAGGCCACTTTGCCTTGTTTGTGGCTGCCCTCATCCTTTTTAAAAAATTTGCTGTTAGGGAAATTTCAAAAATATGCAAAAGTGAAGACTAGAATGACAAGGCCCAGTGCCATCTTCCAGGTCGACAGTTCCCCTCTCGCAGCCAGTCTGGTTTCACGTTTCCCCCCCTACTGTTCTTTCCTCCAATTTATTATAGACAAATCCCAGATGTCCTATAATTTAATACCACCCCTGTCTCTACACCAGTGGTTCTCAACCTTCCTAATGCCGTGACCCTTTAATACAGTTCCTCATGTAGTGGTGACCCCCAATTTCATTGTTACAAATTGAACATAATTAAAGCATAGTGATTAATCACAAAACAATATGTAATTATATATGTGTTTTCCTATGGTCTTAGACGACCCTGTGAAAGGGTCATTCTACCGCCAAAGGGGTCTCGACCCACAGGTTGAGAACCACTGCTCTACACCCCCGCTGTGCATAGAGCGGGGCCTTGGTTATGCCTTCCCACTTCCCACTGTGGGCAGGGAATGAGGCCTCCCACTGCCCTCGGGTTAGCCGCCCTGCAGTGGGGCAGAGGCCTCACGCCCTGAGGATGGGTTCCCACTCCACCATGGCCACCGTGAGCCAAGCCTTTAGTCACTGCAGCAGTGCAGGCAAGAGTCCGAAATGGTGCCCGCTCCCTCCAGTTTCTTTCGTCACCTGATGGAACAGCAGGGGAGGGCAGGTGACAGGCTAGGGGTGGGGAAAATTGTCTCCCTGCTCAGAAGCCCTAAACAAAAGCTTTTATCTCTTTAAGGACTGGAGGGAGGGCAGGAGAGGGAGGAGGAAGTGCGGGAACAGGCAAAGTGCTGAGCCATGGCCCCAGTGTTGAGGAGGCGTGTGCGAGCTTCTGGACCGGGAATGCAAACCAGATGAGATGGGCATGAGCGCAGCTGCCGGGGCCTGAGTTCTTGTTCGTGCCCCAGGTTCCTGGTGCAGCCTGGTGGCAAAGCCTTCTGATTGCCTCTGGTCGGCTCAGCACGATCCCAGGATCTAGGATGTAGGTCGGAGCTGGACTCCTGATATATATTTGTTGGCTATGCCTTTAATTAAAACCAAAAGAAAAAACTTTATTCATTTCACTCTGTGGCACACAGCATCTCTGGCTCCCAGCGCCACTCTGGCACACGCTACAAAAGGTTTGCTTGCTTATGCCGAGTGATTGTATTTTCCCTCCAGCCACCCGTGGGACACGGTCATCAAGGCTGCTATGAGGAAGTACCCGAATCCGATGAATCCCTGCGTGGTGGGCGTCGATGTGCTGGAGCGCAGCGTGGACCGCTGCGGCCGGCTGCACAGCCACCGCCTCCTCAGCACCGAGTGGGGGCTGCCCGCCCTCGTGAAAGCGGTGAGCCCACAGCTGCTTGTCCCCGCTGGGACCTGCCCACCCGCTACACCTGCACCACCCCACTGGTGCCGGCTTTGCTCCCCCTACCCCTGCATCACCCTGCCTGCCTACACCCGCTCTGCCCCCAGCTGGCACCATCTGCAGGAAAGGACTACCTCCCCTTAGAGCGCCCACTGGGGATTTCTAGGAAGCCCAAGAGATGGTTTGTTCCGCTGCCAGCGTCATGAAACGGTCCGTCTCCGTGGTCCTGACACACCTCCTGCCACGTGGCATGGCTCCACCCTCAGTCCTGCCAGCACAGAATACCCTCCCGCCTCGCTCCACGGTGTCGCATCTGTTGGGCTGCCACAATGAAACACCAGAGATTTGGGGGCTTAAACCACAGACAGTTTCTCTGTTTTGGAGGCTGGAAGTCCAAGAGCAAGGTCCCGGCAGGGTAGTTTCCTCTGAGGACCTTGAGGGATGGGTCTGTTCTAGCTTCTCCTTGGCTCAAAGACACCTGCCCGCCCCCCACCTCCTCACGTGGTTGACACTTGTCCCCCCAGAACTCCGCATGGCACCCTTCCTCCCTCCCAGGCTCTGCCACTGGCAGAGGGGCCTTCTCTGCACTCCTGCCCCCCACCCCCATTTTCTTTTTCATCAAAGCATTCATTACTGTCATACACTCAGGTCTACTTGAATTCATTCATTTGTCCAGTGTCTCTCCCACCTGCTAGAACAGAAACCTGAAGTTACCGCACAGGTTCATGGCGCACCCCCACCCGTGTACAAATGAGTAAATGAAACGGTGTTTTGTGTTTGATGCTACGGAATGACAGTGTAACATACCATTACGCTAGTTTTGCTTTGTTTTTTTAGATTTTGGGAACCAGTAGGACTTTAACATACATCAGAGAACATTCTGTTGTGGATCCGGTGGAAAAGAAAATGGAACTTTGTTCCACCAATGTAAGCAATGGCCCTAGGATGAGAAAGGTGCTTGGTATGTCTTGGTGATGGTGTGTAATGGCTTCATTTAACTTGATGTTCAGCCCACCTTTGGTCTGAGTGATCGCCTATTTTTTATAGGTGAACTTATTTAGTAGTATGTTATTACCTTTTTATTCCAGGACAGTAAGTGTCTAGAAAAATGCACATAATGATGAACTGTCACGAAGTGAACACACCTGTATAACCAGCGGACAGATCGAGAGACAGAATGTGACTGTCCCTCCCCCGCCCTTGCTCCTTTCCAGAATTGCCCCCCCCCCGCCCCCCCGCCACTGGGGATGTGCCCGCAACCAAGATACATGCCCTTGACCAGAATCGAACTTGAGACCCTTCAGTCCACAGGCCGACGCTCTATCCACTGAGCCAAACCGGTTAGGGCTAGAAAGGGTGATTTTTAGCAGTAATTTCATTTTTCTTTGAATTTAGCAGAAATTTTAAAAGTAACTTTCCTCCTTCACTCCCTCTCACTTCTCTCAATTAGAAAAATGTACATTGGCTTAATGCACATTCAAAAACATGTTGGGGAGAGTGCATCGGCTAGGAACACAGTTTACTTTATGAAATCTCACTGTGGGTTGTGTCTCTGCATGTGGAAGGTTAGGTTCTGAGCCGCTTACAGCGTTTGGCATAGCATCTCGGACCGTTCCCTCGTGCCGGGCAGCCCTGCTGTGAAAGTCACAGGGAGGCTCGCAGGTGTGTCCCCTCATCGGCCAAAACTGACAAGTTACATATTCTGCTTTCTCTCCTCTACTTGGAAAATTCCACTCCGTCCTTCGCGAAAGTTTAGTTTTCAGTAAAGAAGGACGGTTCATGCTACAGTGAGGTCCAGTGGAAAGGAAATAGGGCATGGCGTAGGACAGTTGTGACCTGTATCCTGAAATTATCATGGAATGGTTGTATGACTGCATGTGTTCCTTATTAACCTTTTCTGGCTCCCACATTCCTTGTCTTAAAAAGAAAAAAGAACAAATCTCATAGTATTGTTATGAGGATTAATGAAGGGAAATAAGGTTTATAAAACACAGCAGGCATAAAAATATTGCACACAAAAAGATAATAGCTAATCGGAGTTTAATTGTTAATGTTGGTAAATATTTCCATACACTGTATTCACTGTAACTAATGAGCTTGTGACTACCCTATACACAGTAGGAGGAAAGAGATTTCCCTGCTAACCACTTTGCTGGATCACTGAGGCCAGGCTGGGAGCCCATTGAAAGATGATTACATGAGAAAGTATAAGTGCTTCAAGTTTATCATTGCTGGAAGATTACATTGCCTTTGACCACTTGAACTTTTTTTTTTTTTTAAAAAAAACTCTTATATTGGAATTGGCTCTTTGCTAAGAGAGTAAATTGAGTTAAACAAAGATGAAATTCCACTGTCCGCCACATGTGGCTATTTCCATTTCAATTAATTAGGAGTAAGTAAAATTAACAATTCAGTTCCCCTGCACACTAACCATATTCCAAGTGTTCACTGGCCACACACGTTTAGTGACTTCGACAATGAACAGCTCAGAGATAGAACATTTCATATATATATTGATTTCAGAGAGGAAGAAAGAGGGAGAGAGAGATAGAAACATAAATGATGAGAGAGAATCACTGATTGGCTGCCTCCTGCACAGCCCCTACTGGGGATCGAGCCCAAAACTCAGGCATGCGCCTCATCAGGAATTGAACTGTGACCTCCTGGTTACTAGGTGGACACTCAACCACTGAGCCACGCCAGCTGGGTAGGACATTTCTAATATTACAGAAAATTCTGTGGGACCGTGCTGTTCTAGAGCTCCAGTTTTCAAATAGTTTTTAATAGAAAATATTTAAAATGTACATGGGGGGTTGGCTAGTTGGTTTATTGGACACAGCCCTGAGGAGATATCTATATACTTTGCTCTCACAATCTGTGCAGACTCAGGGCACTGCCCTGCGAAACCCCAGGACACAGTGTCCCAAAGCCAGAGCCTGCCCCTGGTGGGTGAGAAGCCTCTGCTCATTTACCTGCATGCTGGCCCAGGAATATTTTGTCCTTTTTTGGCCGAGGGTTTGGAAGTTTGAAAAGACAGGTTTCTTCACTATCCCCAAAGTAGAGTGTTCCTATAAAACCTTAGGTAAGCCGAAATGGTGTAACGTGAAGGAGCAGTTTCATAGGACACATCTTGGTAACGATGCACAAAATAAATGGAGATAAAGCGCAGGTGCTCACAGACAGTTGGTAGCTCCGAGCGGGGCTTGCTGCTGAGGTGCTGAGCGTGGCTCCTGAACGCTGTTTTTGCTTGTCACCTTTTTTCATAAAAGCAAAGATCCTCTTCAAATTTCTACCAGTTAGCAAAAACAGGGACTGATGTAGGTCTTTCCTAAAAGCAAAGTCGCGTATGCAAACTTTCAAAAAGTGGGGGCTGCTGTCCCTGGAAGGCCAGGCCCAGCTCAGGTTTGGGTGGAGAGAGGCCGGTGAAGCAGCCAGGACCCGGTTTCCCTGGGACTCAATACTGGTGGTGCCTTCTGGGCCAAAATGTTTCTCCTGTTCTGGCTCCAGTAGGTGCTGTTTGGGGGACGGGCGGGTGGTTTGGGAAGAAACGGAAGAGGCGTAGAACCTAAAGCCATTGTTCCTTTTTTTAAGATCACACTCACAAACTTGGTGTCGGTGAACGAGAGGTTGGTGTACACACCCCATCCGAAGAACCCTGACATGTACGTGGCCTCGCCCCGGCTTCCACAGGTTCAACTCCAGGGTCAGGGCGGGCGGAGCCTCCCCTCTCGGAGGGCCGGAGGGCCGCTCAGCCTTGCGCTTCTTGCCCCCCTGCAGGACGGTGCTCACGCAGGAAGCCATCATCACCGTGAAGGGGATCAGCCTTGGCAGCTACCTGGAAGGCTTAATGGCCAACACAATATCATCCAACGCCAAGAAGGTACGGCCCTCCGCCCGCCCCGGGTGCGCTCTGGCTGCTGGGCCCAGGGGAAGCGGATGAAATGCGAGGTCCCATCGTCCATGCGTGCGGGGCCTGCTGTCTAGTTTAGCTTGTGCTGCTGCATCATGTTCCACATTTACCTTCAAAACTGGCAGCAAGGGAGGCGTGCCCATCCGAGGGAAAAGTGCAGGGTCAAGCCAGCCGAGGCGAAGAGCTGAAATAACAGGCTCAGTTATTAAACAACCCCACACGTTAAATGATGTGTGTTTATGTCGTCAGGCAGGGTATGTGGGATTTTCCCCGGTTTCCTATTTCATAGGCGTTCTGTGGCTTTGTCCCCACCTCTCCATTTGCAAGCTTTCCCTGGAGGCAGCTGGCATTCCCTGGCAGGACTGGGGAGTGAGCTTGGTGGAGGTGAGAGGAGAAAGGATGCACCCGGGAGGCCATCCTGCCCCGGTCCCTGGGTGGAGGGCTCAGCCTCAGGGACTATCCCGGAGTCCAGGTCGCCTTCCTCTGCAGCAGAAGAGAGCTGGGATGTGTGCAAGTTCAAGGTCATGCATGCCGCTCACCAGGGCAGGGCCTGGCTTTTCACCTTAGCTTACTTCACAGGCTCCCACCTTCCCCAGGCGTCCTCCTCCCTTTGCTCCCACCCTGGCCACCCTCCCCTTCTCTTCCTTTGTCTCAGTCAGAAGTGATGCCTCATGTTGGTCATCAGTTAGCTGCTACCTAAGCCGTACTTCCCTTCCTACCATGCTTAAGTCAGATCCTAGCGGAAAACTATTTTTGCTCACATTTAGTCTAGAAGAGCCAATCTTCTCCACTGTTTAGAAAAATCCAGATCCGAGAAATGTATGCAGTCGCTTAGCTCGGTTCAGGGAAGGTGGAACCACAGTGCCTCAAGCTGCGCGCATTGTGTCCCCAGTGTGAGCCCTTGGGGAGGGGAGGACAGCCTTACTGACCCGTGTGTCCAGGGTCTGGCTTAGGGCAGGCACCCTCTGGTTTGTGAAAAAACAAGGAGGAAGTCAATACTGGGTGAGGCCAAAGCCACCTCAGACCTTTTATGAGAAAAATCAGGGTAAACTCAGTGCAGCCAAATACAATTCTTTCATTCACTTATCTTAGGGGTTATTGTGTTGAAGGCCTGGTAGAGAATCAGCCCTCCCTCTAGTTATCGTTATGATTTGACAGAATCGCTGGTCAGTCGGAGAGATGCCTGGGAGAGCTGGTAGGCCGAGGGTGGGCACAAGAGATAGGAGATGGGGCATCCGGTCATCTGGGATTCGGGAGCCAGAGCTTTGGGACAACGCATGGAGACCAGGAGGGTGGCTGCCCTTTCCCCTCCTCCTGCTCTCAGGAGGTGGCGGTGCGGGTGAGGGGAGCCAGTGTCAGTATAGCCAATTGGATGCAGGAATTTTAGGCAGAGTGCATACCCCCTAATTTCGATTTTGAGACACTGCCTGCTTACAGGGAAAGATTGCTCGCAAATGGTGACTGTTGTATCTTTAAAACTGCTGTTTAAATCACAGGCTTGCAGCTGCCCCTGCAGGAGGCAGGGCTCTTACACCATGTTGAAACCCTTCTGTGTTGCTCCAGGGGTGGGCTGCTATTGAGTGGATAATTGAAAATCCTGAAAGCGCTGTGAGCTAACGGGGCCTGCACCTGCGCCTCATGATGAACGGTGGTAACTACATATTCGTTAACCTGGTTGAGACTAGCTGCTTGCTAACCACGTGCATGGTGTGCGGTGCGGAAGCGGTCTATGAGCTGGAGCTGCATGCGAGTCCACCCCTGTGCCCACAGTGTCTTCTGTAGTGAGAAAACACCACTAGGCCCGTCCTCGTCCTCATCCATCTCCTTGTTTCACGGCAGGATTTGTTTTCAAGGGAAACCGGAATACTTGTCATCTTGTCTCTAACGAAGTCCTGGCTCACATCTCCTACACCAAAGAGCCGCATGTGGCTGGTGAGCCGCAGTTGGCTGACCCCTGTCCTACAGCCTGTGCAGAGTACAGAGCTGTCATTAGTAGGCCCAGACTGTGTGAAAGGCCGGGTAACGGGAGGATTGTTTCATTTGGAGTGGGATTTGAATATTTGCACATGTTCTTATGAAGACTGCTCTGTGCCCTGGCGCCAGCGCTGAGAGGGGAAAGTGGGCCCAACCTTCTCACTCCCTGCAAGCCAGCCCCCGGCCACGCACCTGCCACTGGCCATTTCCTTTTAGTGGCAAAAGCATCTCCTTGAGCTACTCAAACACCCCTTGGTTCCCTAGACCAGCAGTGGCTGGATTGTCAACATGGATTTGACACTTAGTGGTCAGCAGTGATCTTCATATCTCATAAGAAAGTCAGAGTTTCCTGCTGCCTTCTGTTTGTAGGATCCTTACACTCCTGCCTTGAAACTCCTCACCCTGCTGACTCTCTCCGCTGTGCTGCTCTGGGACCCGCTGCCCGCGGTCGGTCTGTCTGCGGGCGCCCTGCAGCACCTGGGCACACATTTGGTGCCTCAGTCAGCGAACGACAGCCGCGGGGTTCAGGCTTCTTTAAGAACTTCTTGCTGATTTTTCTTAAGTCACTGAGGTTGAGGTTTGCCATACGCCTTTACCTTGAACCCCAGGTCATGGTCTGTGGCTGATCCTCTTTCCTTCCATGGATGCACCGCTAAGGTGACCACTGGGTGAGCACGGTGTGTGTGGGCAGTGTGGTGTGTGGGATGGTGTCAGTTTGAGTTGTGGACTCTGCCACATTCAATTTCCTCATACCCTGGAGCTAAACTGCCTCCATCTTTAATCAGATGCCCAAAAAATCAAAGAGGAAATAAAGAAAGGAAGAAAGAAGCGAGTCCTGAATACGATTCAAGGGCCCAGTCTGGGAGAGGTGTGGAATCTGCTGGAATCCGCCTCCTGCCTGCTCACAGCCTCCGCCAGGCTCCTCCGGTGACCCCAGGACAGGAAGCTCGGCCGAGGTGCAGAAGGAGCTCCTCTGTTGCAGAGTGAGACCCAGAGGAAGAAGACCTCTCACAAGTAGGAGGACCGGGCCCACGAAGCTGCCACTTTGTCATCCTGATTGCCGAGCCGGGTCCTGGGAGCCGGCCCTGCCCACAGCCCAGCCGCCCCCCTGCCAGCGTTTAGTCAGACTGTTCTTGTGCCTTTGTCTATTTTCTCCTTAGCAACAGCTCCGGGCTCTTTCTTGCCAGTTCTTGGGAAAGCACTAAATAGCTTTTCTCTTTTCAGATCGCTGCCCGTTTCCCTCCCCTGCCTCTTAAATAACAGTCTTCACCACCAGTCCCTTCACACATAGCTGGTTACCATCTGCCGTTTCAGATGGTGTTGCCATGGACCCCTCTCTTCCCCTCATCACTGCGCAAATCTGCACACTCTAGAGCAGGGGCGCCCCTCCCCGCAACGGTGACGTGTGTGGTTGACAGGACCACGAGCTCTCCAATCAGAGGCAGAATTGGTCAGGAGAGCAAAGCTCTGTCCTGGGCCTGCACCTCGTCTGTCCTGCCATCTGGGACCAGCGACCCCAAGTGCCGAAGGCCAGGGTCCCTTCTCCCCATTCAGACCTGTCCTCACGGAGAGCCACTGCTATCCTGTTAGCTTGACGGCACTTCCCAAATTGGGAGTTTTCATTTTCCCGTTTTCAAAAGTAAAATGTACAATCTCTTTCAATATCTTTCAAATTATAAAACCTTTAGAGAAGGCCTCCTCCATAAAGGACGGGTAGAACCTGTGTTTCACTCTTTTATTAGCTATTGCTTTTTGTTTGATAATAGTACTTCCAATCCAACCTGAAATTACTCATTTTTATTTTATTAGACTATTTTATGCAGAAAGCTTAAGGCAAAATAGAGTTTTTATGTCAAAAACAAACACTCTTACCCCTTCTGCACTGCACGGTTTGCCCCTTCTAAGAGGACTCTGAACTCTGGGCTGTTTCTGCCGTTTACTGCTAGATTTCTAAATAAATAGGTATATTCTGCTTTTTTCTTGATTCAGTCGTTTTAGATGTGGGCTGTTGACTTCCCGTGGTGGTGGGTTATTATTTTATCTCTTACAGCTTCCCTCCCTCCCCCACTTCCCCAATACAGCTGTACTGTAATGTGTGGTTAAAAGCACATTCAGAAATTCCAACGTTTTGAAAATATACTACTATTATTTTTTAACAAGCCAGACGTAAATACCAGAATTATGGTTTCTGATATAAGTTTTTCCCTTGCAGGTAATACTAATCTTATTCTCTTCATCTATTTATTTCTTAGAAGTCTGGCTGAGTCCTCCTACACTCTTCACCCACTCGCTGCAGTGCCCCGCGACATCGTCTCCCACAGGGTATCCTCTCCCGTTTCCCTGGCGCTGCCCTTCCTGGGAGCCTGGTCTCGCTCGCTCTCCTGTGGCCCAGCAGCCGCAGGGCTGTCTTCACTCCGGGCACTTCCTAGGCCGCCTCCTGTCCTGGAACCTTGTCTCCTGGGTTCCCTGCCTCTTCTCTTCCCGGTTCCCGACTGGAAAGGACTCTTGTGGTAGCGCCTAGGCCAGAGATGGCGAACCTTGTGAGCTCGGCGTGCCAGCATTTTGAAAAACCCTAACTTAACTCTGGTGCCGTGTCACACATAGAAATTTTTTGATATTTGCAACCATAGTAAAACAAAGACTTATATTTTGGATATTTATCTTATATATTTAAATGCCATTTAACAAAGAAAAATCAACCAAAAAAATGAGTTCGCGTGTCACCTCTGACACGCGTGTCATAGGTTCGCCATCACTGGCCTAGGACTGAGCACATCTGAAAATGTCTCTTCTGTTCTCACGCTTCATTTACGATGCTAGATAAAAAATGCTTTCACTCGGAAGTGTGGAGGCATTGCTCCATTGTTGTGCACTCTGGTTCTTGGTCTCCGCATGGGGCTTTTTTCTCTCCCAAAGCTTTTAGGATCTTTTTATCTCTGATCTGGGAAATTTCATACGGCTAAGCCTGGCTTGAAGTGATCTTTTAAAATTCACTGTGTTGTATGTGTTGAATTCCTGTTTTTGATATTATAATTATATAAGATGTTATTAGGGGAAAGTGGGTGAA
>NW_006290305.1:2843019-2854472 GCF_000327345.1 Myotis davidii | reverse complement strand
GCTTCCTGTGGGTTTATCATAATGTCAAAATTAAAAGTTAAAAAAATATATAGTGACATCACAGAAAACGGCAGTGGTGGTGCTCCAAGAATCAGGCCCTCCAGTGAAACAACCAATAAGCTGGCAAAATTGACAGAATCAACTTGTTAGTTTATTTTGTTCATTAGATTCTACGTATGAGTGAAATCACATGGTACTTGTCTTTCTCTGACTGGCTTATTTCACTTAGCATAATGTTCTCCAGGTCCATCCATGCTGTCGCAAAGGGTACGATTTCCTCCTCCTTATGGCTGAGTATTATTCCATTGTGTAAATGTACCACAGCTTTTTTACCCACTCACCTACTGATGGACACTTGGGCTGCTTCTAAATCTTGGCTATCCTATCTAATAAAGAGGGAATATGCTAATTGACCTTCATACCGTCGCAAAGATGGTGGCGCCCAGTACCCTCAGCCCCCCAGCCGCCAGGGCTGGCCCGAGGCACAGGCATCCCTCGAATGGTGGCTGCCCAGCCGCCCAGGGCCGCCCTAGGCTCAGGTAACCAGGGCCGCCCGAGGCTTGTGCTGCCGGCAGTGGCAGCAGAAGAGGTGTGATTGGGTGTCGCCTTCCCCTGATCACCAGGTCGCCTCCCACCCCTGAGGGCTCCTGGACTGTGAGAGAGGGCAGGCCAGGCTGAGGAACCCCTCCAGTGCATGAATTTTCATGCACCGGCCTCTAGTTGTAAATAATGCTGCAATGAACACATGGGTGCATATACTCCTTCAAATTAGAGTTTTGGGTTTCTTTGGATATATTCCTGGAATTGTAATCACTGGGTCATAAAGCACTTCCATTTTTAATTTTTTGAGGAAACTCCATACTATTTTCCACAGTGACTGCACCAGTCTGCATTGCCACCAGCAGTGCACTAGGGTTCCCTTTTCTCCACATCCTCACCAACACTTGTTTATTGATTTATTGATAATAGCCGCTCTGATAGGTGTGAAGTGATTTTAATTTGCATTTCTCTGATGATTGGGACATTGAGCATCTTTTTATATGTCTATAGGCCATGTGTATGTCCTTTTTGGAGAAGTGTCTATTCGGGTCCTTTGCCCTTAAAAAAAAAAAAATCCTCACCTGAGGATATGTTTACTGATTTTTAGAGAGACGTTTCTCTGAAGAAGATATGGAAAAGAACAAGCATTGACAAAGATGTGGAGAAACTGGAAACTTGGTGCATGCTGGTGGTAATGTAAAATGGTGTTGCCACTCCATGCCTAGTTATATACTCAAAACTATTGAAAACAAGTACCCAAATATAGGAATGTTCACAGGAGAATTCATAGCCAAAAGATGGAGACAACCCAGTGTTTTTCAACTGATAAATGGATAAACTAAATGCGGTGTATCCATACACTGGAATATATTTCAGCCACAAAAAGGAATGAAGTACTGACACACATTACAACACGGGTGAATCTCCAAAACATTACGCTAAAAGAAGCCCTGCACAGCAGGCTGCGTACTGTGTGGTTCCATTTACACCCGGCATCTAGAATGGGTAAAGCTGTTTGCCCATCAAAGCAGATTGGTGTTTGCCAGGAGCTCAGGGGAGGCACACGTGGGGGAGACTGCTTAATGGGTACGGGATTTCCTTTTGGAGTGATGGAAATGTTTTGAAATGAGATAGAAGTGATGGTTGCACAACACTAAATGTACTACATACCTCTGAAGGTATACTTTAAAATGGGTAAGGTATGTGAATTTCATCTCAGTAAAAATAAGGAAATATATAGTTTTAAACAAATATTTTATATATATGTATCTATAATAAAGCTGAGGTCAAGTTAAAAAAAATCATTGTGTGGGGAACTTGGTGGTCTTGGGTCTGGTAATGATTTATTTGATAATTTCTCTACCATTCTCTCTTATCTTTTACTGGAAGGAAGTCCCTCTTAGTCGTGTGTTAAGCTTCCTGGATTGATCTTGTCATTTTCTTATACTTTCTCTCCTCTTTTCCTACCTTCTGGGAGATTTCCTGGATGTTATCTTATAACCCTTTCACTCACTTTTATTTTGGCAAATTGCATTTTTAATTTCTCAGTCTCTCTGTTGGTTATAGCATCCCGTTCTTGCTTCACAGATGTAGGGGCTTCCCTCCTCTCCCTGCAGAAGTAAATGTGGAGCAAAGCTTTCTCCGTACCTCCCCGTCTCCTCCACGTCCCTTTACATTGGAGGCTCTCAGATGTGGGCTCACACTGACGTTCCCCAAGCGAAGCTCCAGGTGCAGAGCAAGGTCACCGCCAGCTGGGCTCCACTCAGGACGGCCACCAGAGGGTGTCCTGTGGCCGTTTCCTTGACCCAACTACTTTCCTCTCAACAAGACTCCTCAACCTCTTGGGGTGTGTGGAGGATTCCCAGGGGCCCAAGAGCCCAGCTGTGAAATCCTCTCCCTTCAGCCTGTCCCTGCCCTTCCCTGCATCCTCTTCTCTGGACACTCCCCAGGCTCTGAATGGTGGTGTCTGACCCACTCTGCCACGTCACTGCTCTCGCCCGTGTTCAGCTTCACATGGTGGGTGGGAGGTTGCTGACTCGGCGTGGTTTCTGAAGTTTGTGTTTGTTCTTTTCCTTGTAGTTCTATGGACTTTTCGGAGACAAGGGCAGAAGGTCCTTTCCCCACCATCTTGTATCACCTTTATAAACAATACAAATTTTAAAAATACATAAAAGCAATGCATGTCTATGATTTAAAGAAAAATATAGGCGTGTCTGTAAGGGTAAAAGCCACCCCGGGAGAGGAAGAATGGCTGGCCTCTGCCAGTTGACTCCCAGATTTTACAAATGTTTGGTGCATATGGAAGTCTGTGTGTAAGTTTCTCTTCTATTAAACACGGATGGATCATACTGTATGCATTGTTTTGTGTCCGACTTTTTTTCTGCTTTTAAGCACCACTATCTTGAAAGTTCCCTCTTGAGGATTAGCTGTATAGCACCAAAGTCTTCATTCTTGAAAGATTTGAGGGCTCCTTGCAGACAAGCCCCGATTGTAAAGGCGGTGGGTGCAGACAAAGCATCTGGTGCTCTGCGGCAAACGCAGGCCGCCCTCACGGCATGCTTCCCCTGGACACTGCCTGCCCTTCCTCCAGCGACAACCTCTTGTTCCACTTGTAAGTAGCTCTGTATAACCGCCCAGAGACAGTGTTCCAAAAATTGTCATGGAAGGAGTTCTGTTCCACAGGGAAATCTAGAGACTTGTGGTTTGGGAAACGATGTTCTGAAGCCGGGATGTGTCAGGCAGGCAGCCACCTGAGTCCTGCACGATGGGGAAGGTGAGCGGAAGTCCCAGGGCAGCTGTGGACGAAGACTGCTTTTCGGGGCGAGGACAGTTATACTTGTAGGTTATTTGGCCACTTCAGAGTTTTGGTGGAGTGGAGTAAAAATAAGCACGTACATGTGTTGGGTTTTTTTTGTGTGTTTTTTTTATCCTCCTAGGCTTTTCATTATAAATCAATGTTGTTTTCCTTAGGGTCAGCCACTAAGTAAGAAAGTAATAGTGATTATTTTCAGAATTTGTTTAGTGTAAAGCAGTTTGGCTTTAGGACTTGGTCTGGTTTTGGTCTGGACATGGGTTCAGTATTTATTTGTGCAACTCTATTTGGAATTCACCATCAGCACAAAATGTTTTATGATAAGACATTGTGAAAGCGGGGTGCAGATAGCCATGTGAAATTTAACCTGGACTTCTAATTGAAGAAAATATGCAAAAGCTCAACTTTCATCATATAGTCTTGGTCATAATGATCACCTGTCTGCATTGCTATGGCTCCATAGTTCATTTTTCACAAGCAGAAATTCCTTGCTCAGAGATAAAAATTTCCCAATGGGGACTATTAGGGAGGTCAAATCAGGTTGATTCAGGCCATGCCCAGCTCAGAGTTGAGTAGAGACTAAGATAGGCTTCTGGTCTGAGTGCTCCAATCTGAATTTTGTGATACAAACCACATGCAGAAATAAATTGTATTTTATTCTAAAAATAAAATTTAAAAAATAAAAAGTAAGAAATGTAGACACAGCCCTCTGGGAGGCTCCTCAGTGCTGTTCTCTCACCCGGCATTCATCCTCCTCCCTAGGCTGTGGGGCTGGACACTTATCAGAGGGCACATTTGTGGTTAATGCGGCCGGGAAACACAGGAAAGGGACTCGAGAAAGGGAGTGACTTTGCTACATCTTGGCCTATGGCTTACCTTTATTCTGTTTGTTTTTGGTGGAAAGGTTTTTTGTTTACTAAACAAGAAGTTAATTTAAATCTTTGATATCCTTTTCCCAGAAACCAAAATATGAGAGTGAAAAAGGGAACGGCTTCCTCACACTCTATAGCCTAACACTCAAATAGAAGTTTCTTGTGAGTTTGGATCCTCACGTTTGCTGTGATCAGGGACCATGGGGAGCCCCCTAGGCTTCCTCAGGAAAATGCTGTTTCACAGCCAGGCACAGTGGCTTTAAACAGTGGAGCCCGAGGTTGACCTGGGTGCTGGTTAACACTGCTGACTGATTTCAGGCCGTGAGTCTCAGGGGTCATCAGGTCTGGGCGGGGGCGCTCACCAGGCCGGAGGGGCAGGCACTGCCACTCCCATCGCGTGCCTGGTGCGCTGCCGCTGACGGAACAGGACTGGTTTCCTGTTCTACCAGTGCCGCAGCCATTCTGCACG
This sequence comes from Myotis davidii, assembly GCF_000327345.1. Taxonomy (NCBI): domain Eukaryota; kingdom Metazoa; phylum Chordata; class Mammalia; order Chiroptera; family Vespertilionidae; genus Myotis; species Myotis davidii. Next base: position 2,849,779 of record NW_006290305.1, on the reverse strand, counting down.
CATACTTTATTTACCAGATTTCATTGTCTTCCACTGACCACAGCCCTTAGAATTAACGTAGGAGATGGTTGTTAATGATCTGTATATAGAAAGTAACGTAAAGCATCCCTATTTCATTTTGGTTTCTGAACATGAAAAGGGATACAATTTTCCTTATTTATGTTTTAATCAAATCAACTAGATTAAGTATTTTAGAGGAGAAATGACTGTCAGACAAACTAGTTACTTTGATAATGTCGTATTACTGGCCTAAAGTTTCATTATTTTCCCAAAAGCATAGAAATAAATCCAGAATTCGGCTGCCTTTCCTTTGTTCCCAGTGTTATCTTCCTGTGATGGTGTTCCTTGAGTTTGGTAGGAATAAATGAATGTGCTAGTCACTGTGTGAACTCTTCAGATAAACCAGGGCTGTGACCCCCCCAGGCCATCCTGGGCGCTGTGTGTCCGAGCCTGCCTTCTGGTCAGGCTGCCACTGCCGCACCCTGACTGTAGAAGCAATGCCTGGAGCACTCTGGAGTCACAGGCTTCCCTTCTTGTAGGAAAAGTGATGGTGATATTGTTGTAATTAGCTAGTTATTAATAATAGAAAAGGACCAATGGGAAGGCCAGACATTAGAGACATGTCATGTGGGCAGCTTCACCAGGAAGCTGCAATTTCACACTCCCCAGGGAACCACCGGCCATTCCCCACAGATCACTGGGGAAGGGGTCCAACAAAGGGACATGGGCCCATTGCAGTAAAGTTGGGGTGACCGAGGGAAGGTACTAGTCAATCAAACCTGAAAACAAAGATCATTGGCCAGAATGAGCAGGGCCACCATAAACCCACAAAAATTTGGGAATACATAATCCCCTAAACAAAGGAATTCTCTCTCTTGTTGCTCTGGGTTCATGGGCTCTCTTGTTCCTGCTTCCTTGTATTCACCGGTGTTTTCTCATAGCCATGTGGCCCTGCGGACCCCACATGCAGGACTGATGGACCGCAGCTGGGAGTATGCATTAAGCTGGCCTGATGTGTTAGACTGTGAAGACATGGAATGAAACTCTGGACCCTGGCTTTTATTTCAGCTCTATTAAAAGCAAAATGGGCCCAGCCAGCATGTGCCAGTGGTTGAGTGTCGACCTTTGAACCAGGAGGTCACAGTTCAATTCCTAATCAGGGTACATGCTCAGGTTGCGGGCTCAATCCCCAGTAGGGGGTGTGCAGGAGGCAGCCGATCAATGAATCTCTCATCATTGATGTTTCTATCTCTCTCTCTCTCTCTTCCTCTCTGAAATCAATAAAAATATATGTTTCTTTAAAAAAACAAAATGGGACTTCTGTGGTGGGACTGAGGAAAATGGGACCTTGGAAACTCAAGGATTTAATTACATGCAAACAAAAATCATCAGTTCTCCCTTCAAAGTCTCAGAAAATTATTTTTTTGCAAGAATTCCTCTCCCCACTGGTAACAATGGCACCAAGTATTCTTTGAAGAGTCTTCTACCCATTTGGCATTGGAACCAACTATTAAAACTGTATCAGATTTGAGCTTCTAAAGATTGTGTGACTGCCTCCAGCGTTTCTGTCCTCATGTTAGGAAGGGCTGGGCATGCTCTGATTCAGCAGTTACCTGCTGGGTGTCTCTATTAAAGGTTTGTGTTTTTTTGTACAGTCTTCCCTAGTAGATCTCTACTTATGGCTGAGCCTGAGCGAATGACCAATACATTAAGAGCAGATATTCAGAGGTTCTGTTACAACTTCAGTATCTAAAGAAGAGGCAGGCTTATTCTGGTGACTGGCAGCTACGGAGAGTGCCCTTTGTGAAGCAACCCGGGCTCGCAGGTGTGAGGAGTAAACCTGGGCAGATCAGGTGGCCACTCAGCTGTTGTTTCATCTGTAAAATGCAGACGCTGATGACCACCCCAAAGGACCACCTTCTCTGAGCCAGAGAAGGCGGTGGAGCCTCAGCGTGGGCTTGTGGCCCAGTCCGGTCGCTCCCGTCAGGTCGGTCGGGTCCACTGTGCTGACTGCTGGTGCTGGTGCTGGTGCTGGTGCTGACCCGGGCCCACCACTGGGCTGTGGAGTCCCTGGGGGGACTACTGGCAGGGCTGGAATCGGAAATAATAGGCTTCATTGCTGGAACTACTTTTCAGTGAGGGTGCGTTTTGTTTTTCCTAAAACTTGTAAAATCTCGAGAAAGAGTTAACTGTCAACACTACAAAAGGAGGCAGCTGGTTAAGAACGTGATGAGCACTCAGTACTGACTGGATTCCAGCCTTGACTTCTCATCAGGCCTGTGCCATGTCCCGCTGTCCCAGGGCGGTGTGCTCAGGGCAGAGGCCAGCAAACCACAGCGTGTGAGCTAAGGGCGGTTTCTGCGTTTTTTAAAGGGTTGTGAATATTCCCTCCCGCTCTCCATACAGAGGAGTAAGCGACAGAGCCTGTAAGAGACCCACAAGCCTGAAGTATTTTCTCCCTGGACCTTTGGAGAAAGTTGCTGTAAAGGTCCCATTAAACCTCTCAATCAGCATAAATTAAACTAAATTTGGTTTCTTCCACCGACCCCTTTCTTTTCCCCATGTCTCATTAGTGCTACTTCCACCTCCCTAATACACACCTGCGTCATTTGACATCTTCTTGCTCTCTCTGTAGCCATTTGGAAACCCAGCATTCCTGTGCAGGGTCTCAGGTCAATTCTTTCTTCTCACTGTATCTGTCCCAGGCGGCTTCAGCGTGGGGCAGACAGCTTCCAAGAACACCCTCCCCCCGCCCCCACACAGACTGCCTCCTGGTGACCACGTCCTCACGCAGTCCCCACAGAGCAGGCTGAACTGTGGGTCAGCGGGACACGGCACACTGCTCCATGATGGTGTGTGACTTCCCAGGCCAGGCCATGAACACAGTGCAGCCCCCAACTCCGGGCAGCTGCAGCTGCCGTCTTCACTGCAGCCTCCTGAGACCCAGGCCGGGACCACCAGCTGAAGTTGCTCCTGAGTTGCTGACCCACAGAAACCCGTGAGATAATGTTTATTGTTTAAGGCCATGGAGTTTTGGGGTAATTCGTTACACAGCAATAGATAACTAACACTTCACCTTAGACTGAACTTGTACAATCACCTTCTAACTGCTCCCATTCATTCTGTTCGACTTCTTATCAAATTGCTCAGAAATAATCCTATCATAACCTCCCTTGATTAAAAAGTTAGAGAGGTTCCTCATTCTTTTTTGGCAAAAGTCAAACCAAGGCCTAGAGGGTGGGGGAGAGATTAACCAAAGAACTTGTATGCATATATGCATAACCCATGGACACAGACAATAATAGTGTGATGGTAAAAGAAAAAACAGTGTGGTGAAGGCCTGGGGCGGGGAGCGGGGTGGGCTCAGGCTAGAATGGGTCAATGGGGAAAAAAGGAGAGGAGACATCTGTAATGTTTTCAACAATAAAGATTAAAAAACAAAAACCAACAACCAAGGCATTGGCCTCAATTATTCCAATACAGGTGGTCATCAGAGTGTGCTTTGGGAAATACTGGGCCCTCCTCCTCCTCTGACCCCATCTTAAAATCTACTTCCACGAAGCTGCACTTGAAGCTGACACCAGATCTCAGCTTTTAGTATACATTCCTAGAGGTTTACATTTATTGGGCTTCTTTTTCACTGTTCACGTATGTATTTGACCAATTTAAGGTTCTTTAGGCACCAAGATGAGCTGTTGCTTTGCATGAACCGTTCATTAAATGCTTTGGTGACTTGAGGACTCGGCTCAGAACCATAGCAGCTAGCAGGAAAGCCGCTGGCAATGCAGCAGGTGGGAGAGCAGCAGGGAAGTGGGGAGACCTCAGGTTTGACGTTGGGCTAGTGGTTTGACCTTGAGCAAATGATGCCCTAGCTATTCCTGTTTCTCACCTGTAAAGGAGGAAATTAACATTACCTACTTCGGAGTTAGTATTAATGGAGATAATGTGGCTGAGGATGCTTAGCACAGTATCTGATGTAGGTAAGTCCTTGATAACTGGTAGCTATTATTAGCTACTGAAAATTACCAAAATAGTTACTAAATTATGTATTAATAACAACACACAGAACAGAATACCTAATATAATAAAGCTTGTCTTCATATCTCTTCTTATTTTCTTTTATTAGCCAAATGTATTAATATGACAAATTTAAAAGTTTAATACTTCAGTCTGGTTAGCACATACATTTTAATCAAAATCCTATGATTACTAGTAAGAGTTAATTACCATACTCTAAACATAGTAAAAGTTAATGAGTAGGAACTCAGAACTGATAAATATACCCTCTACATTTATGTAGCAGCTTCAATTGTAGATCTCTAAGGTTCTCCAATGGTCACCAACCAGTGGTCCGTGAGGTCCAAAAGGTTGGCGACCACTGTTCTATTTAGCTACTTTAATCTCTTTCCACCCACCCACCAAGAACTAGTATGCATGTATGCATAACCCAAGGACACAGACGATAGTGTGGTGAAGGCCTGGGGTGGGTGGTGGGGGGCTAGCAGGGGACAATAGGGAAAAAGGAGACATCTGTAATACTTTCAACAATAAAGACTGTTAAAAATCAGCTACTTTAGGGCTGTAGTGATTTCTTGGGGTTTAGAATTGTATTCCTGACATAGAGGAAAAACACAGGGCTTCACATGGCATTTCTGTTAACAGACAACACACTAACTACATCAGTTGTCCTAAAAACATCTTCATGGTTCCATTTTTATATTTATTCTCATTTCTACATTGAACTTGCTTTCATTCATTAATTCACTCCACAGACATTTACTGAGCACCTGTTACATGCCAGGTATTTTTCCAGAAACGGGATGTGGCAGTGAGGAAATCTGACAAAGATCCCCGTCTTCACGGGACAATGTAATAGGCTGTGAGGTGCTACCTGCAACAGAGAAAAAGGACACGCAGAGGGAGTAAGGAGTAGGGAGCTTGCAGAGAGATGTGAGAATTAAGATGCTATTTATGGCAGTCACTTGGAAGGGAGAGCAGGCACATTCCACAGAGCCCACGAGGCAGGGCCGGGGAGTAATCCATGGGAGTGAATCACAGGAGGGCTGAACTTCTCCGCTGTCAGGCCTGTGCAGTGATGGAGCTTTGCCGACAATGAGCACCTGCCTGGTCCCGGACCTGTTTAAACGGAGCTGGGAGCTTACCGTTGGCTGGAGTTGGACTGAATGTCTTCTTGGATCACTTTCAGCTCTAAAAGTCAAATTTGGTGGAGAGAGCTCAGGCAGTGAGGGGTGTGAGTGTAAAGCCAGAGACAAACTTCTTGGCTGGGAATCCCATCGTGATCCTGGGGGGCATATCTCCTGGGGACTCTGTGGCAACTGTTTCTTAGACCGAGCTGGATGGGGAGTTGTTTGTACTTCTGTTACATGTAGTGGCCCCTCCAGTTACTTGCTTCTCTTCATATCTCCGCTAGGAATACATATCACACTGTGGGGACCAAGACTTGTCAAACCGGACAAGGTCTTTCCATCGCGGGAGGTGAACCAACAGTAACCACATGCTGCTGATGCGAAGTGGCTGGTACAAAGGGGTTTCTGTCTGTTTAATATACGTCAGCTCATCGTTGTGTGGTTTTTAATTTTGGGAAATGGACTCCGTTTCTTTATAGCAATTAGTAAAATTTAATTTGCTTCCCCAAGTTTCAAATAAATGTAGTATATTTTGCATGTTTTCTTGTGTTCATGGAATAGACATAATCAGGTTTGTCATCACGACAGAGACATCTGTTTAGAAAAAGAGTGGCCTTAGAGACCACCTTGTCCAACACTCTTGCTTCAAAATGGAGACTGAAGTCCAGAAATGCTATGGAACTTTCCCAATGTCAGGATAGGCCTGCTGCTGCCACACTGGGGTACAGTTTAATCAGAACCAGCTCAGATTCTTGGGACCAGGTACAGTATATCACTCAAGAACTGCCTCGTGAAAGGCAGAATGAAAGCTCTCGGGTCCTAAAAAGTCCTTTTTTGCCAGGGAATACCATTTTGGAACAGAGAGAGACCCCTTTCTTATGATTAAGTTGTGTCTTTCACTGGCTCCAGCTGGAGGAGATTGTAGGCTGCCACAGGAGTCACCTGGAGGTGGGAGTGTCCAGCCATCACACCCAGGGCTTAGTCCCAGCTTCTAGTCTGTGGATCTGAAACAACCTTGAGATTGTGGGAAGATAACCCAAGGGGCTTTTTACCTTGTCATGGTGTCCTCTTTGGTGGGCAAGGTGAAAGGTTGTTTTCGCTGGAATGCCTAAGATCGGTGTTTCCTCCCCTTAGAAGAAGTTACTCTGTTTTCTGTTTACACGTTTAGATTCTCTACTGCAGTACCACACTGTTTAGAAGATTTACCTGTGCAGAATCTTGCTGTTCTTACTCCCATGTTTCCCTCCAGTGTTGATTCTGTCTGCTTAGGAACGGGATATTCAGGTTAGCTCTAGAGAAACCCCCAGGTCCTTTTCGGCATTTCCACTCTCTTACACATGCTGCTCCTGAGAGGAGTGTGTGTGGGGGGGGTGACATTTCTCTGTTGTCACCCTAGCAGTGGTCAGCAAACTGCGGCTTGCGAGCCACATGCGGCTCTTTGGCCCCGTGAGTGTGGCTCTTCCACAAAATACCACGTGCGGGCGCGCTTGTACAGTGCGATTGAAGCTTCGTGGCCCATGCACAGAAGTCGGTATTTTGTGGAAGAGCCACACTCAAGGGGCCAAAGAGCCGCATATGGCTCCCGAGCCGCGGGTTGCCACCCACTGCCTCTG
>NW_006290305.1:2842154-2842983 GCF_000327345.1 Myotis davidii | reverse complement strand
GTCCACAGTCATTAATGCGGAACGTGCTGAGCTGAGGCAGGGATAGAGATCTATCAGCCCTGCTCCCTGATCTGAAGGAGCTCAGCCACATGCAGGAGGAGGACAGATAAACCAGCAACTTCCAGGGAGGGACATGGCAGGCAGTAGCACTGGCACAGGCCCCCAGGAATGGAAAAAGCTCCTGAATTTGGGGAATGATGAAAGCAGTGAGCTGACTGACAGATCATGAGGCAGGAAGAGTGAGTAGTGGGACTTCAGGTTCCCGTATCAGTCAGAGTTCAATGGAGAAGCAGAACCAGAAGGGATACACGCCTTTTTCGTATTCGATACGCTCCCAGGAACTGGCCTGCACACTGTGGGACTGATTAAGCAGTTTCTGTAAGGCTAAACCTCTGTGACTGATGCTGGAACTTGAGGTGCTCAGTCAGAAGGGGAAGATCATGAGTGGCTGAGAGCCACTAGCACAAGCGGGGGCCCTAGGATGGACCGTGCCTGTGTCCATTATTGCTGCTTCTGACCTTGGTGATGAGGGGATCCTGCAGAAGCTGAGTGAGGCCCTTCTTCATACAGAGCTAACTAGCCATGCACACAACTGATTGAGGAATCAAAAACAAAACCTGGAGGAGAATCTAGGGAAAATAGGGTAATTGCAGGCCTACGGGCTGCTTCACCCTAAGAAGATCCGCTTCAAACGCAGATCAGCAATCAAAATGGTTGCTTTCATCCAAATCTGGCAAATACATGCCTTATAGCCCTCCCTAACAAGAAACAAAGTAAGGGAGTTCTGGGAAATGTAGTTTAGCTGAGACAAGTTGACAAAGCCATCACA
>NW_006290305.1:2841323-2842030 GCF_000327345.1 Myotis davidii | reverse complement strand
TCAAAAAGAGTTCAATTTCTTCTCTTAAGCTTGATAAACTTTGAGAGCCACTGCCCTAGACCAATTGTCGGCAAACTGTGGCTCGGCAAACTGTGGCTCACGAGCCACATGAGGCTCTTTGGCCCCTTGAGTGTGGTTCTTCCACAAAATACCGACTTCTGCGCATGGGCCACGAAGTTTCAATAGCACTGTGCGTGCGCGCCCGCAAGCAGACAACCTAATGCAAAGTTGTCCAAGGTATGAGTGACCACGTGGGATGCCCTGAGGAGGGAGTGGTTGACTTAGAGTAGAGAGAGAGTCTGGGGTAGAGGTTAACGTGGGATCTACCAAGGTGATATGTGAATTTGGAGTTGAGGAATGTGGAATCATAGAGACATGCTACAAAGAAAGAAATATTTGTTAGAATTTGGAGGTACACTGGTCATGAAAATGACTATGACTCTCATGTAAGGGTTTGGGAACAGGGGGTTAGAGATGAGGTGAACTGAAAGAATAGAATAGCCAGTGGGTCAGATATGAAGTGAACTTAGGCTTATTCCATTGCAATAAGAAGTCACCGATGCTTTGCAGGCATGAGACTAACATGATATGCTTTCGAAAGAAAAGTCTCGTGTCTATAACAGTGGTTCTCAACCTTCCTAATGCCGCGTCCCTTTAATACAGTTCCTCATGTTGTGGTGTCCCCCAATTTCATTGTTACTAATTGA
>NW_006290305.1:2840370-2841206 GCF_000327345.1 Myotis davidii | reverse complement strand
GTAATAGTTTTGAAAAGCAGTGATGAGGGCTTCCCCAGAGTTTCAGGAATGGGAAGAAGTCAAGAGAATAACTGGACACAGTAGAACTGTGAGGGGCAGGGGTTCACTTCCGCATGTGGAGTTGTGATGACCACAAAGATGACAGAGCTAGGGAGTACTGGAGAAGAAGCAAGCTTGAGGGGAAAGTAATTATTTTGGTTTTGATCATGTTGAGTCTCAAATGTTCCTGAAACACCTGAAAAGAGAGGACAGTACGAAATTACATATGTAGGCACAGAGCGTGCGCGGAAGACCCCTCTCTGAGGAGCCTGGGTGGTTCTTTCATTGCACCCGATTTGAACACACTTGCTTCCCTGCTTTCTCAGCTCTCAGTAGATTTCCAAAATAAAACAGCTGTTTGAAAAGAAATGCTGACCTGCTGGATGCAGGAAATGAAGGATTAAAACTGGAAAACAGACTAAAGCAGTGGATTGCCAAGCAGCCGGTGATGCCGGCCCTGAGGAGGTGTGCAGGTCATGATGAGTATGCTCTACTTAAGAAGAGGGGCATGCGTCATAGTTTTGAGAAAATTTCCATTAAAAACAGATAGTGTCAAGGTTTGGCACTTAAAGGGATAGAGCAAATTTTTTAAAATTAATCATTTTACTGTGTTTAAATATATCTGTTGTAACAAACTTGTTAATTATGTTGTTCAAAACTTCTACAGTCATAATTTTGCTTGACTAATCTATCAATCACTTAGAAAGGTGTGTTGAAATCTCCCAATATGTTGATGGACTTTTTTTAGCTTCCTCTAAGCCAGCGGTTCTCAACCTGTGGGTCGAGACCCCTTTGGC
>NW_006290305.1:2839254-2839915 GCF_000327345.1 Myotis davidii | reverse complement strand
TAAGGAACTATATTTAAAGGGCCAGAAGGTTGAGAACTACTGCCAGTTATATAAATTTTTAATTTATTTATTTTAGGCCTATTTTGCTAGATGCATCCAAGTTTATAGCCTATCTTCTTGATGAAAACAATGTTTGTCACTATGTAAATGGTCCTCTTTCTCTTCTATAATTTTTTACTTTAATTCAATTTTATGTTGTATTATTATAGCCCTAAGAACTTTTTAAAAATTAGTATTTGACATGTACTTGTTCTATTCTTTTACTTTTCAACTTTTTTGTGACCTCTATCTTTTTAAAAGCATTCATTTATTTGTTTCTTTATCTAGAAGGGAAAAAAAAACATTGATTTTTTTTCCGGGAGTTTATTTCTTTACTTCATTAATGTTGAGTGCTGATACATTTATTTTTATGTTTCTTGGCTTATTTTCCACCTCGTTATTCTGTGTTTGTTTATGTGTGTGGGTGCCTTTTCTCTAAGACATTTCAACTGAGATTTACATTCCCCATTTCATTTTTTAACATCTACCAGTTCAGAAGTTCCACATTCAGTTACTGTTTCTTTTAGGGATTTCTCTGGAAATTTAACCTGTATTCTTAGATTAAGATGTTTAAAGTTAGTCAATATCTTAACACTTCTCACAAACAGGAGATGAACTTTTT
>NW_006290305.1:2834926-2837554 GCF_000327345.1 Myotis davidii | reverse complement strand
CAATTACTGTTTCTTTTAGGGATTTCTCTGGAAATTGAACCTGTATTCTTAGATTAAGATGTTTAAAGTTAGTCAATATCTTAACACTTCTCCTAAACAGGAGATGAACTTTAAACAAACCCCCCATCACTCCTCCTTTCAAATGAGATTTGGTTGTTGTCCAGAATTCAGGTCTATTTTGATTTTTTTTAACCTCCCAATTTATTTAACTAATGTTTGTTTAGATTTACCAACATATTCATTATTTTAATTTTTATTTATTTCATTTTCATTTCAGACACACCTTCTGGGATCATTTTCTTTCCACCTAAATACATTCCAGATGCACTCCCTTCACGAGGGTCTGTTGCTTGCAAACTCAGTTTTTGTAGGAAAATTTATTTCACTCTTGCTCTTTCTCAAGTGTGTGCGTAGATTGACAAGTATTTTCTCTCAGCACTTTATACATCTTCCTCCCTGACTCCTGCCTTCCACTGCTCTTCCAGAAGCCAACTGTCAGCCTAATATTTCTTTCTTTCTTTCTTTATAACTGATTGTAAAGTCTTCTGTCCTGTCTTCAGTGTACTAAAGTTCACTATCATGTGTCCAGGTGAGTGTCTTTTTTCTTTTCTTTTTAAATTTATCCTTATTATTAAAAGTATTATAGATTCCCTCCTTTTCCCCCCCACTAACTCCTCCATCCCACACCCAGGCCTTCAGCACACTATTGCCTGTGTCCATGGCTGTGCATATAAGCATGTAAGTTCCCTGATTAATCGCTCCTCACCCACCCACCTCCACCTTCCCTCTGAGATTCATAAGTCTGTTCCATGCTTCTCTGTCTCTGGATCTATTTTGTTTCTTTTCATTTATTTTTCTTGGGATTCAATGGGGATTTTTTAATTGGAAACTGGTGTTTTTTATCAATTCTAGAGACATCTTAGGTATTATCTTTAGAAGCATTTCTACTCCCTGTCTTTCTTTTGTCTTTGTTTAGACACTTGTAACTGTGTCCTTCATGCGTCTTAATCTTCTATTCCCTCATCTCTCTGTACTGCATTCTGGGTATTTTTTTCAGATCTCTTTTCCAGTTCACTAAGTAGCACTTCAATTGTGCCTAATCTGCTGTTAAAACCATCCATTGCAGAGCAAGTCCGTATCTAAACTCTATGCCTCGGAAATACACAGTGCAAATAGGTTTTGTATAAATGATGCTCCTTGCAGACTTATTTGAAATATGAAAAACAAACAAAATCTCTCTTAGTAGGACAATGGTTCAATAAATTAAACACATCTGTTCAATTAAATTTACATTACATAGGAACCTAAATAAACAGTTTTGCTTCATCTTGGACCCATGCCCATCAATATATAGCAGAAACATGTAAATACAGTGTGTGTGTATACAGAATGGATCAAGAGTGACTACTCCAGATTGATACATTTTTAGTATAAAACACATTCTAAATTGCAAAGACTTGTATGAAAAATGTAAATTATCTCATTAATAATCTTGTATTGATTGGATGTTGAAATGGTAGTATTTTTAATTTATTGGGTTAAATGTTATTAAAATTAATTTCGCTTGTTTATTTACACTTTTTGTGTCTAGTAGACATTTAAAATTACGTATTTTTAAAGCTATTGATTTTTCTAATTTAAAATGTATTTTACATTTTTAGAACTACCATTTGGATCTTTACTAGTAAGTGCAATATTGATATTCCCTGCTTCATCACTTTCAAACATACCTATCACACTTATTTCATAGCCGTCCTCTGGTAATTCCAGCATTGACTGTCATTATGGGTGTGATTCTGAAAAACAGTGCTTCTGTTCTCCCCTGGTGGCTTGCTCCCTCTTGTATTCTTGGAAGAATTTATTTGTGAAAATTCTGAGTTTAATTTACATTTCTCCAAAGCAAATTTGCATTTTTTTTCTTCCAAGGATATGGAACTTGATCACCCCACACAAATTACAGCAAATGTTCACCATATGAGTTTTGGGTAAAGTTACATAAGAAATATGATTTTGTAAGCTTTTTATTAAAGTATAAGATGCCCCCCAAAATGTGCACAGATCAAAAGTGAAAGCTCAGTATATTTTCACAAACTATGCATACCTGTGAGGTCGGCGCCTAATCAAGAAAAAGAATATTATAGGCACTCAGGACGCAGAAATAGAAGACCTCCACCGGCTTGCACTATAGGGCTGCAATATACCTTGCTCAAGGATGTCCCTCTTGCCAGCCACACACAGGGCTTCAATTCTAGAGAATCGGGTTTATTAGAACAGCCTGCAGGATCATTCCTAGTTCACAACCCACAGTGTCTGGCCCTCTGGGTGGCAAACAAAATCTGAACACTGAGTTGTGTTGAACATGGCAGAGGCTCAAACATCAAGATGATTCTTCAGCTCTTAGGCCCAGGGACATAAAGCAACTTCTTTTTTTTAATCCTCACCCAAGGTTATGTTTACTGATTTTTAAAGGGGGGTTCGGTGGTTGTTGTTTTTTTGGTTTTGTTTTTTGGGGGGTTTTTTTTGACAGAAACATCAATCGGTTGCCTCTCATACCTGGGGTCAAACCCAAACATTTTCACATTTTGGTGTACGGAACGATGCTCCAAACAATTGAGCCACCCCACCAGG
>NW_006290305.1:2826914-2834881 GCF_000327345.1 Myotis davidii | reverse complement strand
TTTTCAAGAGCGATGTCCTATAATTCTGAAGCCCTTTTCTTTCCACAGCTTCAATAAGGCTGCAGTGGCTCAGATTTTGCCATGCCATGCAGAAACAGAACTGCAGGATTTTTTTGTTTGCACAGTAAGACCTACTCTAAATACTTACACAACATATACATTTTAGTGGAATAAGCCAGAATAATAGTGCAAGTTGGTCTGCCAGGTAACTGCACCTAAACGTTTAAGCCTCTTACACATCCCCCATGGGGGATGTGCCCGCAACCCAGGTACATGCCCTTGACCGGAATCGAACCCGGGACCCTTCAGTCTGCAGGCCGACGCTCCATCCACTGAGCCAAACCGGTTTAGGCTTAAGTTGGTTCTTAGTTAGTAAACATTTTTGGGAGATGTTTCTAGTCACGGCCTTCGGCTGACACAAGGGAATAGGGAGCACCCTTTCTGAGCGTTATAATGAGTATCTCTGTGTTTGTGCCTGTATATTCTATAGAGATAGCAGAACTGGAATCTCTAAACGTATCACATGTGCAATAAAGCCCTTTCCTAAAAGCAGTTCTCTTTATTAAATTCTAGATAACGATGATTTACAACTATGGATCTTTTCTCCCACTGGAGCTGGAAAGGAAAAAGGAAGATAGAGCTTGCCCGGCCAGCCAGGTGGCTCAGTGGTTGAGCATCAACCCAGGTACCAGGAGGTCACTGGTTCAATTCCCAGTCAGGGCACATGCCCGGGTTGCAGGCTCAATCCCCAGTGAGGGGAGTGCAGAAGGCAGCTGATCAATGTTAATGTTTCTCTCTCATCACTGTTTCTATCTCTCTTTCCATCTCTCTAAAATAAATAAAAACGTATATTTTTTAAAAAGATATAGTTCACCCGAGCTGGTTTGGCTCAGTGGATAGAGCATCAGCCTGTGAACTGAAGGGTCCTGGGTTCGATTCTAGTCAAGGGCACATGCCTCGGATGTGGGCTTGATCCCTAGTAGGGGGCATGCAGCAGGCAGCCGATCAATGATTTTCTCTCATCATTGATGTTTCTATCTCTTTCTCCCTTTTCCTTCCTCTCTAAAATCAATAAAAATGTTATTAAAAAAAAAAAGAACTGTAATCCTTACTTAAAAAAAAAAAGCTACGGTTAAATAACAGTTACCTACAGCTTTCCCTTTTATGGTATCTGAATGTTCTGTATCTCTGGAATCCAAGGAGACAAGAGGCAAAGACTCTTAGCCTGAGAAAGTCAGTGAACATTTGGATGATGAGCTGAATACATACAAATACACATCTCACAGAGAAACCTCAGTGGAAGGAGGCCCTAAAATATGTCTGGAAAGCCCTGATCGGTTTGGCTCAGTAGATAGAGTGCCGGCCCTCAGGCTGAAGGGTCCTGGGTCGATTCTGGGCAAGGACACATACCTCAGTTGCAGGCTGGATCCCCGGCCCTGGTCAGAGCATTTGTGGGAGGCAACCAATCGATATGTCTATCGTACATTGATGTTTCTCTCCCCTCCCTTCCTCGCCAATGGAAAAATATCCTTGGTGAGGATTAACAATAACAACAACACAAAGAGCTGGAAAAAATATATATAAAAGCTTTTTTTTGCAGACATAATTTTTCTCCATATATACAACTTCTTATGCAATAAAGTGTTTATAAAACTTTAATTTTCTACACTGTTGAGTAAAAAAAGGACTCACACCTACTTGGTAACACAGCAGTTATCTTGGAGGCTCCATTTTTGTTTTATTTTTCCAATGTGGTCCTTGTTAGGTTGTATTTCTCAAACTGATCATAAGGTGTTGATGATACAAGTATCTGCCTTCACAACCTAGGTGGTTGCTGACAGCTAGTTATCAAAAGACATCGCCATTTTACAAGAGGAACTCAACACAGAAGGCATGATGTAAAGTCATTTTATTTTTCCCCAGATAAATTTTAAAATAAAAGCTTTTAATGGAAAACTTCTAGAACTGCCATGTCACCCTGAACGCCAGTGACACTGTCTCCCATACAGGTAGGAAGCCGGGCCGGGCCCAGTCAGTACACACAGTACTCCATGGCCCTTCCAGTTTTGCATGTACAAAATTGTCTGCTATTTTGCTGTAGCAAATAGCAACGTAATTTAAAACTTTCATGTCTCCTATGTATAGACACCTAAAATCCAGTCCTATTTATTAATACAGTTAGAAAAATAAAAGCCTTAAAAAATTCATGGTATGAGTTCACGGTGGTAATCACATAATCTCTTCAAATGTAAGATCATTTTTTACATTTCTAATAACAACCTTCAGGTTTAATTTGAAAGGCTTAAGACGAACTCTAGTAGGACTGTTAAGTAGATGTACATATCAATTATTTGACTTTTACTTGTCTTGGGAGAGTTAATTTCCATTGTCCACGGAATGAATGCCTTTCAAATATTAATAAATATATTACAGTATTTACAAGCATTCTTATCTACTCTGACACTGGTAGACAGTTAAGCCGTGGGGAAGAAAACAAAGATCATCCAACAGGGTGAGTTCATGAGGTCTGGGACCAAAGCAGCGGGTGGGTGCTTGAGCCTGGAGGGGGTCAGGGTGAGAGTTAGAGGTGGGATGTGCGCAGGGAGGGCTGCTCAGGGGTGCGTCCAAGCTCTAAGACACATCAGGCTCCAAGTGAGACCAGCTGGCCAACAACAGTTTTATTGTTGTTGGATCAGAAGTAAATGCCAAAGAGCTGGAAACCAGGACAAAGAAGAACTCTGTAAAGTATGTTATTTTAGTAGAAAGAGGAGGAAGAGAGGCCTAAGGTCAGCCTAAGGATTAAGACCACACTCTACAAGCTGTTAGTGAATTGCTCTCTGGAAGTTACCTAATTTAGTGGAGGTGTTTGGTACATGTCATGGATCGGAAAGGATTAAATGCAAGAAATTATTTTGGCAACAAAAAGTGATACCAATTTGATTTCTGTAATTTTAACTATATCATGTGCTGTTTCCTTACACTGCTTTCTGCAAATTGTCTCATGCAGATATATCATCCATGTAACCTCTTTAATGCAATAATGCTGTTGAAGAATTTACATTGCAATGCTCTGGTATGAGGTGATCATAATGCCCAAATCCGCCCATATGAAGAAGTCAAATCAAAGATTCTGATGTGGTAGATATTTCCCTTGTGAACGAAATGATCATTTTGGGGGTTTGGCTTCTTATGGTTAACTAACAACATAACCTGGGATAGTGTGTCATTCTGTTAAAAGACACACTGTCCCAGGTCATATCAAATACCACTCCCTCTGCCGGGCGCCTCTCCTGGTAGTCGTTTAGAGGCCCAGGCCTTCAAAGGGTGTGGCTCCCACCAGACCATCTGGGGTAGAGTTCAAATAGTCCCTTGGAAAATTTTATAAATGAAATTCACCTAATATAATGTGTAAAGCTCTTAGACAAGAATCTTTAAAATAATTTAAACATTTGCATAAATCAGTAAGGGTTCTCTGGTGGCCCACTTTACATGCAAATACAGACAAACTGTTAACATGCATTATTTTAGTCAACTGGTAAAATTTATTTCATAAGTAATTTTAAGCCATTTACTGAATTGTAAACTTCAATCCATTAAGAACTACTACCAGAGCAGTTTTGAGGTATTACTGTTAATTTAATATAGAAATGTTACTACATTTTGATGTGGAATGAAGTGTGACTGCCATGCCTTTTATTAAGTGGTGCTGTCGTAGTGTTGACTACAGACGTGTCTTACAGCTTTTAGGAAATTATTGTGCATGTGTATTAACTGACTTTCAAACATCAATGGCAATTTGATTGGTTGGTCATTTCTAAGCATACCAAAATAATAAAGTATAGTCCATGGTATGGGCCAAACAAGAGAAATTTCAGGTATACAATGTTGTCCTCCAACCTACCTTCATCAAAAGCCCACCCCACTTGCTCAAGTTGTTTACAAGGAAAACTTGTGCAAAAAGCATCCACAAAGACTAACAGCAGGTTATCTTGTAATTTAAAAAGAACTAGACAATGTTGTTGTTTTTTTCAACTTCATTTATAAAAATAAATAAATTTTAGTTTGAGACCTTAGGTACCAAATTGTGGCTTGATTTAGTCATGGTGCCTAGACTATAAAGCTATGGGAAACGTAGTTGAAAATGCATGCGCTCCAGCTCATTCCCAGTGTGGCCGATAGCTGGCACCCTCTGCTGTTACAACCCTTTTTCTAGTTAACTTGTTGACAAACGTTTAGTCTTCTTGTCCTACAAAACTTTAACTCCTAGGTCTCCAATATAAAACTACAAGTAACCACAGTACATGTAAGATAGGGAATGAAAACCTGTCACGCACTCCAAGAGACACTGGTCCATTGCACTGGGGCAAACACAGCAGCTCAGAGGAAATGGCCAACCACTCGGGTGGACAGCTGATTCAGATGTTTTGCACTAAAATGTAGGCATGAAGTCCCTCCTGTAGTCTTTATCTCAGAGCAGCAATAATTTAAAATCAGTGTGACAATAGGAGCAAATCCTTCTAGGCTTTGTGCTGTGAGATGATAAGTAGCGGGGCCCCACCCCCACACATCTGGTGAGCGGCAGGGCTCCGGGTCACTATGTACATTAGATATAGGAACACTGTCAGGTGGAAGTGCCAATATGACTTACTGCTTAGAACTGTGCTAACATCGACACCTTTGTTAGGCTGATTTCTCACATGAGAAGATTTTTACCTTAGTCAGAAAATTATATGAGGAACAGTAAGGAACTGAACTAAGGAAAAAGTTTCTAGCCTCCAAATCTACACACAACACACAAAAGCAAGTTTCAAATTATTGTCCTCTCAGTGCAAACGAGCAATTGGCTGACCTGTCACATATCAATTGATATGAACACAGCATTCAGTCTGTGGAACAATGTGATGCAGCAAAAACTTGATCTAATGCAAATCAAGCCTATTAACTAGAGCCCACAGCAAGGAGAGACAGTCCAGCTCCATGTTCTCCCGTGCTAGCGCCGACACTGAACACAAAAGCAACTGAAAGGCACAGGGCTCAGATTTCACTGATAGTCCTCTCTGAAGGGCAGTACTCTGAGGGGCCTGGTGAGGACATATAGAAAGACTGTGTTTTCCTTTTTAATCGGGCTCTTTTGTTGGCCAACACCAGGCTACGGCGGCTTGAACTGATGATTTCCGAAATGAACTTTTTGCAGTCTACACACACCTCCATAGTGCTCCAGTCCTCCATGAGCTCTTTGGGAAACTGTAGTTCTTCATCTGATTTGTCCACAGACTTAGATTTTGAGGAGAACCTGGAACAAAACAAAATGTTTAAAAGATCCAGAACTATTATTCATAGTTGTACTGCAATACTAAAAAAAAAAAAAAAAAGTGCAAAAAAAGAAAATTTGTTGCAAAAACATTATGGAATGGTGAGTTATTTAGTCATGTCATGTTCCTGCAAAGAATTTCTAAATGGAGAAAAGGATCAAAATATTTAAAAAAATAAACAAAAATCACATCAGCTCACTTATATGTGGAATCTAATAAACAAAATAAACTGGTGAACAAACAGGTCCAGAGCAGTGGTTCTCAACCTTCCTAATGCTGCGACCCTTTAATACAGTTCCTCATGTTGTGGTGACCCCCAACCATAAAATTATTTTCGTTGCTACTTCATAACTGTAATGTTGCTAGTTATGAATCGTAATGTAAATATCTCATATGCAGGATGTATTTTCATTGTTATAAATTGAACATAATTAAAGCATAGTGATTAATCACAAAAGCAATATGTAATTATATATGTGTTTTCCGATGGTCTTAGGTGATCCCTGTGAAAGGGTCGTTCGACCCCCAAAGGGGTCGCGACCCACAGGTTGAGAAACGCTGGTCCAGAGACATGGAAGCAAAGAACAGACTGAAAGATCTCAGAGGGAAGTGGGGGGTAGGTGGTGGGAAGAGATTAATCAAATAACGTATGTACATATATGCATAACCCATGAACACAGACAATAGTGCAGTGAAGGCCGGGGTGGGGTGGAGCTGGGCGAAGAGGGTAAAGGGAGGGAAAGAAACCAGTAAACATGCTTTATTAAGAAATAATACTGATTGGCGAGGATGTGGAGAAAAGGGAATCCTCATGCACTGTTGGTGGGAATGCAGATTGGTGCATTGTGGAAAGCAGTATGAAGTTTCCTCAAAACATTAAAAATGGAACTGCCTTATGATGCAGTGATTCCTCTGCTGGGAATTTATCCGAAGAAGCCCAAAACTCTAATTCGAAAGAATATATACCCCTATTTCACTGCAGAGTTATTATAATAGCCAAGCAAGATCTGGAAGCAGTCCCAGTGCCCATCAGTGGATGAGTGGATGAAAAAGCTGTGCTATGTTCACACAGTGGAACACTACCCTGCCTTGGAAAGGAAAAAAGTTTTACCCTTCGTGACGGCATGAGTGGACCTAGAGAATATTATACTCAGTGAAATCAGCCACTCAGGGAAAGCCAAGAACCATGTGATCTCACTCATATGTGGACTTTAATGAACAGACTGAACTAGCAAACAAAACATTTAAATTTTAGTTTGAGACCTAAGGTACCAAATGGTGGCTTGATTTAGTCATGGTGGCTAGACTATCAAGCTGGCCTGACCTCCTTCCACCTTACTTAAGGACCAGCACTAACCTTACTCTTACTCTGCATCAAATGCAAAGGGATTGATACTCAGGCAACTGTTTTTTTTTTTTTCTTTTAAATTGCCAGCTCTTGGCAGAAAGCTTCATTTCTGCCTTTACAATAGGAAACTAAATTGCAGACCATTGTAAACATAGGATTAAACAGATTTTCTTTCAAACTAAAGAAGGAAAGAAAGATTAAACTATTACATGCACGTTTTCAAGTCCATTGAAAACAAGAACAGATCTAAAGATGGCTTTTAAAGGACACACAAAAGTAATTATTTCTAAAGGGAACACACTGAATGGGAGAACATATTTGCCAATGATACATCTAGTAACGGGTTATCTCCGAAATATAAAATCAAAAAATGGGCAAAGGGCTAAATGGACACTTCTCCAAAGAGGACATACAAATGGCCAAGAGACATATGAAAAAATGCTCAATGTCACTAATCATCAGAGAGATGAAAATTAAAACTACAATGAGATATCACCTCACACCTGTCAGAATGGCTGCCATCAATAAATCAACAAACAACAAGCACTGGCAAGGATATGTAGAAAAAGGAACCCTAGTACACTGCCGGTGGGAATGCAGACTGAAAAACAGTGTGGAGTTTCCTCAAAAAATTAAAAATGGAACTGCCATTTGACCCAGTGATCCCTATTCTAGGAATATATCCTAAGAATCCCAAAACACCAATCAGAAAGTATATACGCACCCCTATGTTTATAGCAATGCTACTTTTAATAGCTAAGATCTGAACATAGCCCGAGTGCCCATCAGTAGATGAGTGGATAAAAAACCTGTGGTACATTTACACAGTGGAATACTACACCGCTGTAAAAAAAGAAAAATCTCTTAACCTTTGAGACAACACGGAGGAACCTGGAGAGTATTATGTAAATGAAAGAAGCCAGTCAGAGAAAGACAAGTAACACATGATCTTGCTTATATGTGGAATCTAATGAACAAAATAATCTGACAAACAAAATAGGTCCAGAGACATGGAAGCATTCAGTGGACTGGGGATTCTCAGAGTGAAGAGGGGAGGGAGAACCTATATGCATCTATGCACAGCCCATGTATGCAGACAGCAGTGGGGAGAGGAGGGTCAATGGGGGGGCAAAAGAAGGGTGGCTATAATACTTTCAATAATAAAGATACATTTAAAAAATACAATATGGGAAAAAGTAATTATTTTTAAAAAATAAACTATGAGAGTAAAGTATCCTTCAAGTAGTTAACCACGATCCCTTGACAAGTTACCTTTCGGAAGTTTTGAAGATTTGTGTGCAATTCAA
>NW_006290305.1:2797571-2826684 GCF_000327345.1 Myotis davidii | reverse complement strand
CCCAAACCCTCTGGAGCCAAAACCCTGCCACATCACCACAGTCCTCAAAAGGAGCATTCTTCTTTCCCAAAGAATGCTCTGAAGATCCAGGCCTCTCGCTCACCTGGCAATGCTCCGAAGTGGCCGCTGGTGGCTGGTGGAGGGTTTTTCTGGCCTCACACAACTTTCCCCTCTTTGAGAGGCAGAAGGTCCCAATGAAAAGATTGGAAGAGTAGAGTATGGCTTGGATGGCAGCCGCATCTATTATCCCAAACAAAACTGAGAATGAGCAATACTGTTAAAAAGGCAGTCTACTAAAATTACTATTACGTTATGATGTCACCAAGTGTAGCTTACCTTTTTGCAACACTGTGAGCACACGGGCCTGCATACAAAATCAAAAGTATTACTTAGCATGATGCCACAGATGTGACAGGAGAGTTAGAGAAGCCAATGGCTGCATGTTGTCAATTTCTACAATAAACTGCAAGAACTCTCTGGTTCTTCTATCAGAATATAACAAATTGATACAACTGCGGATTGCCAAAAAGATAATCTGTAAAACTTAACTCTTATACTGTTTCCTATAGAAGGATCAACTTACATCTGTAATTTTCTTATTTGTCTATCCAAGGGTCATATGACAATCATACCTATTTTTTTTCTATTCAAACATGACACATTATTATTAGAATGATCTTGGTGATGTAAAAGAAATAAATGCAGAGAAACATTTTCAAGGACTAACACTAAATAACTGTTTGATCCACTCTTTTGAAGAAATCAGTATTCCTAACCCATAAACAAAGCACAAGGTGATAACAGATTTATTTTTAATGTTGTTCCTATGTAGAAAAATAATGAAACAATGAAGTTAACTGGTATTTCTTTGACTATTGTCATCAATTACAAAGAAACCTTACCTCTTACAGAACTGACAGGTATAAGACCAGGTGAAGAAGGAAAATCTCCTGGTTCGGCAACAAAAGCAAAGCTAAAAAATACAAATGTAAAAGGAGAAAAACAAACAAACAAAAAAACATCGACAATAGTTAATTTCCTAATTTACATGGTTTAATACATTTTATATTTATACATTGGGGAAGTTTAATACACAGAAGGAAGAGATTTCACAAACCCTGTTTTTATGTTTGGCTCTGTGATAATTATAACATGGCACCGTATTTAATCTTATTCTACTTTTAAAAGGTAGTAAAAGGCCACAGCTCCCTAGAGTTGACCATCATGGAGGCAATTGGAAGAAGGTTCTAAAAAATTGCCCCCAGTTTAATGACTAAATGCAGACACGGTTTTATGAAGGCATAACATTAATTATTATGGTTGTTTTAAACTCCCAGAGGTTTGATTTCTAAGGGAGAAAATATTCACTGTGGTGAGCAAGGCAGAACACGAACTGACTTCTGGAGAATAAGCCTCTTACGTCCTAAAAGCCCTGCACCATCTGGCCAGCAGACAGCTCCCTCGGGAGACCATGCCTGTGACTGACCGTTCTGCTACCCCTGCTCATCAATCGACTTGAAACAGCTCTACCTTTCCTTTTTTCAGGGCAGTGTAGACATCTTTATATTGTTGGTATTTTTCCAGCTCTGCCTTCACCAGGACCTGACGAATATGCATCACCTCCTCCACAGTAAGAGCTAGGCATTCCACTGGGTAGCAGAATTCCTCCTGAAATTCAAAATTCCACATGAATAAGAAACTCCCACCCCCTTTTCCGGTTTTGCAAAATTTCCCACCAGATCAGACACCTGGTTAGTAGCTTCTGAGAAGAAAAGAGGTCCCAGCGAACACTGGAACAGAGCTGGCTTACTCTGGGTACCACATCATTTCTAATTATACCAAGATAACAGATGGCAGAAAACGTCTGGGCACCATGTGAAACACTATAGCTTACTGAAGTTTCAAAAAAAAAAAAGGAAAGCCCCTCGCTATGCATCTATGCTGTGAAATCTTGAAAAATAATATTTGTTATTCTATAACTAAATGTATGTCAGTTATCTCGTATGATTATGCAAAGACGTTATTTAGTGTTGTGTCGATACTATATGCTAATAGATAAATAGCAAATAAAAAACATTGGTACTATTTTTAAAACTGGTTGGTGGTACCCAGAATAGCCAAGAGAAGGTGGTTAGTAATTTATACTGGAAGCACAGTGGTAAGTTACATCAGCACACCTTGAAAAATCCTAATGGCGTGAGTGGAGCTGGAACATTGGTGCAGTTTACAGCCAAAAGGCAATCTCTACTGCTCCACAGTTCTCCAGATTTCTATTATGACTTTAAACAACTACTGAATGCACAGTCAGCATTGGAAAGATGTGGAATAAAATCAGAATAATTTCACAATAAATATTTATGTTGACTGTCTTATGTTAATAGTTTCCCCAAAAAACAGCTGAGGAAGATGTTGATGTAACTGATCCCACTGAATAAAGAGCCTCACACCCATCTGCTCCCCATCCGGCCTGCTCTTGATTGGTGGATCCAACAGAAAGACAGAACAGTCTTATGCATTCGCACGCTGCCAGGCCTCACAAGGGCCATTGTGGTGTAGTGACACTGAAACTTAGTGTTCTCAGTACAAACACATTATAATTCACTCCCACACACACAATAGCACTGGTCACAGGCATTCTGGAATCAAACGAGCCAAGTGAGAAAGCACATGACCATGAATGCAGTTTAACATTCAGTTCTGTCTTTCAATCAGAGAAAAACAAAAACAAATCTAGGTTGCAAACTTGACAAACATTAGCATTTACTAAAAAAAAAGCAGTTTGAAGAACTACGGATTCTTACTAACCATCAATACCAAATCGCCTCTTTTCAAGCTAACTTAAGAAAGGCTAAATTTGCTTAATTGTGCTTTGGAAAAGATCCAGCAATTGAATTTTTAAGATGAAGAACTTTGAATCTGGAGGCTGGGAAGATAGACTGTTCAGTGATTATATCATTTACTGTAAATGTCTAAAATACTTTTTAAAAAATCACCATCACATAATGTTCTCTTTCAATGGGAAAAGCTTTCAAAGACAATAAGGTAAAGCATGTTCAATATCTACTCTGTTTTGCTCCACCCTGAGAAAAGCGTAGTGTCAAATGGGACAAGGCACTGACTCGGTGAAGGTTAGGACCTTAAGCTGCACTAGGTGAGTACTGTTGGCTCCGCACATCTGAATGACAGCTTTTCTGAGCTTTGAACGTACTTCATGGAACTTTTCCTATGGTAATTTTCATTCATCAGTTATACGTGTGACTGCAGTACATCTTCTGATAGCTAACTCTGTGACAAAACTGTTGACTTGGAACAAAATAATGTATAAGTCTAGCAAATAACTACATAATCTCTACTGAGATTTGTTGTTGAGCCCCCTAGAAAGATGGCAAATAGTGCCAATTTAATTAACTTTAAACTTGGATGTCTGGGCTGGTAAATATTTCTGGCAGACGGGATCCTTTTTCTCTGCAAGGGTTCACTAGCACATGCAATAAACCTGACAACCTGCACTGCTCTCTCCCTAGTCTTAAATCACATAAGGGCTTAGTCGAGCATACTTTCATCCTACTGCTTTGAACCATATGCAAATCCAGTACTTCACAGGGAAATAATAAGAAATTGTAGATTTTATTTGTGTTTCTTTCGTTTAAAAAAATTTCAAGTAGATTAGCCTTTAGCAAGATAATTTCCATCAGGACAAATGCTAATGTTTTAATTCTAGTGCTTTCCCAAGGACAACAAAACTTTAATGCAACATGAAAGAAAAAATAGAGTTACTAGAATATTTTTCACTTTTAAAAAATATTGGTTCAATATCCCCAAAGCCAAATTAAACCTAAACAGATCTTGCTGAGATACTAATGCTCCAAACATAAAGAGCAGTTTCCCCACGGTGACAGTGGCCGGTCACTCCTACAGCAAGCACTACGCTCATTTTCATGGTGGAACATGGACTATACGGACTAGATCAGCACAACTCTAATTCTCCAATTTCTCTGTACTTCAAAATGGCTCTCAAATTTAGAAAAGGGAAGCTGAATCTTAAAGTGTTTTAATAATGATTACAATATGTTACAGATGCAGATGTGCCTTTAGAATTTATTTTTACGTACGTCACAGAGTTTTTGTTGAAGATTTTGGTTGTTTTTACCATTCAAAACTGGTCAGAGCCCCACCAACGAGGCTCAGTGGTTGAGCATCGACCTTTGAAACAGGAGATCATGGTTCAGTGTCAGGTCAGGGTACATGCCCGGGTTGCAGCCCCAACAGGTGGTGTGCAGGAAGCAGCCAATCAATGATTCTTTCTCATCATTGTTGTTTCTCTCTCTCTCTCTCCCCCTCTCCCTTCCTCTCTGAAATCAATAAAAATATATTTAAAAACAAACAAAACAAAACAAAAAACAGGTCGGAGTTCGGCAGCACACAAATTAGAGAACAAAATGTATAATCTGGTTACTGTGCCACAGAGAGAAATGGGAATAGTCATATTTGATATCATGTTATTATAAAAAACTTCATAAGTAGCAGATACTTAAAAAATGTCCAAAATAATATTTGAGTTTTTAAACTAAATAAAAATAGCAACTATTAAATTTACTTGTTCTTTCCTTTTTTTTCAAGTTTAACTTTAAAATGCTAAGTGAATTCTTTGCCTAAAGTAATAAGTGAATTTAGTATACATATATGTGTGTTTGGGGAGGATGAATAATAAAAATAAAAATGTTGAAAGATCTTCAATAATAGCAGTAGGAGTGACAGGAGTTAAAATGTCACTCCTGCACTTAACCATCTGCCCAAATGACAGATCTGAAAATAGGAAAAGGTCAG
The DNA here is from genome assembly GCF_000327345.1 of Myotis davidii. Taxonomy (NCBI): domain Eukaryota; kingdom Metazoa; phylum Chordata; class Mammalia; order Chiroptera; family Vespertilionidae; genus Myotis; species Myotis davidii. The sequence continues at coordinate 2,821,857 of NW_006290305.1, read as the reverse complement.
AGATTTATCTTATGTTTCATGACAAATAAACAGGGAAAGGGATTTGTTGTTTCTCATTCACATTCGCAGTTTCCTTTCTAAATCAAGGGTAATAAAGAATAACAAAGAAACCAGCTGCTGGCTCACTGGTTCAGTGAAGGAGTGTTTAGGAAATAAGGGACCCTGTGTCGGGTGCAACAGCAAGGCTGCCACCAACACTGGTTAGCAGCAGGCATCACACTGGGTGGGGAAGCCTCACGAGGTCCCAGGCTTTTCACTTCACTGGGGTTTGGAAATGATTGTACTTTCTTTAAAAAATACACTCTATGAAAACCTCAAAAATAATAATAAAATGCAAGATTACTTAAAATAGCTAAAATAACCAGAGCTATAAAAAGGAAACTTAAAGCTTCTCTTTACAGAGAAGGGGGCTATCATAAAACCTATATAACACCCGGACCATCACAACACAGCTGTGTGAACGGTGCTGGGGACGAGGAGAGTCTGAGGTCAGGGGAGACACATGCGATGGGGGGCAGGGATCCCTTCCTCTCTGAAATCACAGGGCTCTGTGGGAGGCAGACTCTCCTCGGATGGCAGCGAGGCCCTGGGTGAAAGCACAGGCTCTCAGGGGGCTCCTGCCCCTGGAGACAGGGGCAGCATTCCTCCTGCTATAAAATTGGGTCACTCCAAGAGACAAACACTCACAGGTCCCTCGAATCTGATGCTGCATTTTGAGTTTGTTGTCCTTTCAAAGTTATTTTCCTCTCAACTGAGATCATGGTGTGATCTATGCATCCTACAAATGATTGGAATCAATGATCAGAAGCAAAGTGCCCATCTACGCTGTTAATTCTTGCAGAGTGCAGGAGTTCAGGTATTGCTGTCAGAGATAGAGCAAAATAATTCCCAGAACCAGCAGAAAGAGGCCAACCTTTGAGGACTTCCACCTGCTGGTAAGAGCTCTCTCACATAGATAATACATAGCCCCTGCTACCCCAAACATGGCTGCTTCAAAAGGATGAGAGCTGAGCAGAGAAGCTGTTTGTATGGTAGAAAAAAGTGGTCGGAAAGGCGTCCATGGCCATACACTGGTTATCCTAGGAACCTGAACAACAGATAAGGGGAAAAGAAAATGGCAGGGGGAGAAGGAGAAAATAATGCTGAACGTGAATGACCTACAAATAGTGATTACAGAGCATGAAAGAAAAACAGAACAAAACAAAACCACCACAAAGGATGTTAATGGTAGATTCCATGCGTGTGTCCACACCAACATCTGCGCCCACATGTGTAAGTCGGCAATCAAATCATGAAGTCAATCCTAGAGAATCTCAAAGTTTATACAGCAAAGACCTGAACTTCAAATTTCCTAACAGGTTGTCTGGTGAACACTGAGTTTCCTAAACCAGGCTCGCTGAGATGCAGGACGGGGCAACTGCCGCTGTGCCAGCTGTGCCGGAGAGAGTGTGGGAGTGTTGCTCCCCTGGGGAAGGCTCTTAAGACAAGCAGCCTTTCGTTTAGATGGGCAATCACCTTCAATCATTTGACCAATGATGGACAAAAAAATTACATTTTAAAACATCCTAAGGAAAGGGAGGGAATACAAGAAAAATAATAACAACAAAGACATTTCCGCCATTTTCAGTAAAGGGATTAGAAATACACAATGATTGTTTCTAAAATATAGCTAAGATTTTAAATGAGCATACTTTAAAAACAATACTTATCAAGCTAGAGGGTTCTACACACACAGAAGTGCAATTTGATGGATTTCCTGAGATAAGCTACCAGCAAGAAAAGTCATTACTTGACCTGGATGTTATTTCATTTCAGCTGGAGCGTAGAGGTTCTTAGAGGGAATATAGTTCTGTGTGGAACCTGAGCACCCAATGCAATACTTTTCACTGAGACCCTTAGTGATTGCAGACTGGTTTTACTTTGCTCTTTTCCCCACAGAAAAACCCAACTCACAGCCCGACCGACCACACTCTGAGAGTTCCCCTTTGCCAGGAAGTATACTTCATGGGCTCTTGATGTGGACTGATAGTCTTTCTTGGCAAAGCTGTTATTACTACCTGAAACTCCTTCGTAATTGATCTGATGGTTGATGGATAATTTTAAAATTTAAGTCTAACTTCAACGATGATGTCATATGACATGATCACAAGGCAGGGACACACCTATAAACTGGCTTCTAGGAAAAGCCATGTGAACAGAAGAATCGCCTAATTATCAGACTTGTAAAAAATAACCACTAAGGACCACCCTCTTACATGTTTTTTAAGTTGTGACAGTAACTGTGTATTTTGCTAAAGCAGTTACTTGTTCATATTAACGAAAGTCTTCAGATTTTAAAGTCTGAACCTGTCTAGTTAGAGTTCTGTTTTCCTGCTATATTTAATCAAATATCAGTGTTTTGGTGACTATTTAAGAGGAATCCTGTCAAGAAGTGCCATAAAATCATTAATTCTTTAGTTGTATCGTTTGGGAGCAGAGATGACTGATCAAATTTCAAAACTGTAAGCTCTGTTCAAACTTAGTATCTTCACAATAACCACACTCTATTCTTCTACTTGGAATGATACATCACAGCCTAAAAATGTGGACTAAGCATATTCCAGTTTATTCATGAGTATCTGAAAAAAACGTTAGATGCTGGGTTGCCAGTGGAACTACTGACTGAAGCCTTGCATCTTGCCTGCACACATTTCTGAAGTTAAGTGGGACTACGAAAGAATCTCTGCAGACCTCCTTTGGCTGGTGAGCTATTCTTCCTGGCAGGGCCTTGTGTCCCACGTCCCACTGTTCCGAGAAACGAGTGGCCCCTACATGAATCCAAGTCTCTGGAAAACAGCAAAAACTGTCAACCAGTCCCAACAGCAGCTTTGGCTCCAAAATATACTTGGAAACAGTGAATAATGGCTTTCAGTGAATCAGATTTTTCTCCTGGTACTTGTGCTTAATAAACTAGCCTACTGTAGCTAAACTTTGTTGTTTTCATTATTCGCTTTAACAATTTTTAAGTAGATTAATATCCTCTGAAAGGAAGAAAACATTTCTTTAACAATTCATACTTTCAACCACAGATGTCTTCTGGGGGGCAAAAAGGTACTTTAAATGAACAGAGAATGGACAGCTTTCATTTAGGTTGCTGTTAGGGTTGCTTTTCTTTAGGTACTAAAAACAGGTTAAAGTTCATTCTAACCTTTGGAAGTTTTTTCTCCTAATCATCACCTCAAGAAAGCTAACGGTTCTAGGTCCCCTACCTGACCCTGCAGTTACTATGCAGTGTTTCCGTTACTTACAAGAGACCGGGAGCTCTGCTTGGACGGTGGCAGAAACTGTCTCACGTTGGTGGGCGTTTCCTTTTCAATGGAATGCCGTCTCTGGGGAGGCTGCCGTCTCTCTGGTTGGGGGGTTGATGATATGGGCAAGAATTTCGGAGGTGCTAGAGAAATGAATTAACTAAGTTAAAATGAATTTTCTTACTGTGAGGACTGTTATAGAAGAATCTTTGCAAGATAAACTTGCTACAGAAATTGCAAGAGAAAAGCAAAAAATATTCATTCAAATTCCTACCTAGAAACACAATATGAGTACAGTCTCAAATTTGTACATACAAATGCCCTCACGTTGTTTTCCACAGAATTTTGCAATTAAGGAGTTCAGGCATTATTCAACAAATCATGTAAAATACGCATTTTGTATATCTAAAAGTCTCCCAAATCAAACCAAAATTCTTTTAAAAATGTTTTTATTTTCCAATATTATTCTGTGTTAGTTTCAGATATACAGCATAGCGGTTAAACAATCATGCCCTTTACAGAGTGACATTAACAAAGTTCTAATATTCCTTCCTCGGCATGCATAGCCACTCTCTAACTTTCCCTGATATGCAGCTGCTTTTGAATGTCCTAATGTATAATGTCTGGCTCTCAAAGGGGGAAAAAAACAAAAAAATGAAAGAAGGGGGTGCCGGCCTTGAAAAGCTTTGGGAGTCCCTCGAGCTGGAGCAGAGGGTAGCTAGCAGAAATGCAACAATGGCTGCCCACCTCTGGAGTCAGAGGCAGCAACCAGGGGACAGCATTTGGTGACAGGGTCCTTTTGGTCCACCCTGGCTAACGCAAGCTTTGTGCAAGCTGCTCCAGAAGCAGCACACAACCGTCTGCCAGGGGCTGGGCGTAGAGGATGAGTAGTTGGTTCTATGCTGATAGCTGACTAGAATTAACTACAATTTACTACCCAAGTCTTCCCCTGGAAGTTGCAAGCCTTCAACAGACTCAAGAGTTCTAAAACAGAGCAAAGTCTGCCAGAGCAACTGTTGTCTGGTGCTACCTACTCCCTCCATCTTCCCAGAATCATCTTCCTTAATATAAAAATTTTAATCCTTTATAAAATCTTATAAATAAAAATGTAATAAAAGCATTTAGAAGTCACTTAACCTTCTATTCTAAAATTTATAAATTGCTTTTACTATTTACACATGTCCTGTGGGTGTGAATATATAGATATGAAACATGTGTATATGTGTGTGGACGGTAATAACAAGTGTGATTATTGGACTTCTTGCGTAAATTCGGACAAGGAGGTAATTAATATAAAAAACACACACAGACAACTGACTTATTTCCTACAACTGTTATCAGTAAACCCAAAGGTGACTGATCTAAGTTAAAAACTTGAATCCTGTTATTAGTTTAGCCTTACCTTAAATGTCACTCTAGGAATATACTGAATATTTTTGTTTTTGACTAGTGAAGTTCCAGGCTTAGTTCTTTAGACCCCAAATAATTACAAGGCACTTTGGGATCCTCTACTCGAGGACAAGTGTGTTTTTAAGGTGTCTGATGCTAGTTCTTTGTGCCACAAATACTTACTCTTCCTTGTGGACACAGCCTCCAGGAACGGATCTTCAAGGAAGGAGGGAGACACACTGCTGCTGCTGGCTGACTGGTGCAGAGTCTCTTCCTGGGAAAGGAGAGAACAGAGAAATAGTGAGATTCCCTAGACTAATTAATAACATTTTACTGTTAGTGCTCTCCTGCTGAGTAATAACAGTTTGCTATTAAATATTTATTTTAACACGAGACACCAAATTATAATGTAAAAAAAACATCAAAGGAAGTAGAAGATGAACTAGACAGGATCTAAAATTAGATATTCTGGGTTTGTGTCCTAGCTTTGTCCCTTACTGGAGTGATGTGACATTTTACAAGCTTCTTATTTTAATGTCATCATTTGTTGTTTTTTTAAAATAAATTTTTATTTTTCATTTACAGTTGACATACAATATCATATTAGATTCAGGTGTACAACACAGTAATTAGATTTATAGCTTATGAAGTTATAAATCACCCTGATAAATCTAGTACCCACCAGGCACTATACATAGTTATTACAATATTATTGACTATATTCCCTGCACTGTACTTTACATACTTTATATACCTGACTATTTTGTAACTACCAATTTGTATTTCTTAACCCCTTACTTTTTTCACCCAGCCCTCAACCTGCTTCTCACCTGGCAACCATTAAAATGTTCTCTGTAGCCCTACTGGGTTTGGCTCAGTGGATAGAGCATCAGCCTGCAGACTGAAAGGTTCCAGGTTCGATGACAGTCAAGGGCATGCACCTTGGTTGCGTTCGATTCCGGTCAAGGGCACATCCCCAGTAGGGGGTGTGCAGGAGGCAGCTGATCGATGTTTCTCTCTCATAGATGTTTCTAACTCTATCCCTCTCCCTACTTCTCTGTAAAAAATCAATAAAATATATTAAAATAAAATAAAGTGTTCTCTGTATCTATGAGTTTGATTTTCTTTTTGTTTGGTCGTTTGTTTTTCTGAGTTCACATATAAGTAAAATCACATGGCATTTGTCTTCCTCTGTCTGACTTATTTCCCTGAGCACAATACCTCTAGGTCCATCCACATTGTTGCAGATGGCAAGATTTCATTCTTTTGTGGGGCGGAGTCAGACTCCATTGTATATATGTACCACTTCTTTATCCATTCATCTACTGATGGATAGTTAGCTTGCTTATATATCTTGGCTATTGTAAATAATGTGGCAATGAACATGTGGGTATATATGTCTTTTCATATTAGTGTTTCGGGTTTCTTCAGATAAATACCAAGAAGTGAAACTGCTGGGTCCCTCTTTGTCTCTTGTTATAGTCTTTGTTTTAAAGTTTATTTTGTCTGGTTATAAGTATTGCTACCCCAGGTTTTTTGTGTGTGTTTTTTTTCCATTTTCATGAAATACCTTTTTCCATTCCTTTACTTTCAGTCTGTGTGTGCCATCTGAAGTGAATCTCTTGTACACAGCATATGTAAGGTGTTTTTTTTTTTTTTATCCATTCAGCCACCTTACACCTTCTGATTAAATGTTTTAGTCCACTTACATCTAAAGTAATTGCTGACAGATATGTAGTAATTGTATTTGATTACTTATATTTTTTATTCCTCTTTTAACTCCTCATGCTCTCCTTTCCCCTCCTCCTCCAAGAAATCCCTTTAACGTTTCTGTAATACTGGTTTGGTGCTGATGAGTTCCCTTAGCTTTTTCTTGTCTGAGAAAATCTTTACCTCTCTTTTAATTCTAAATGATAGCTTTGCTGGGTAGAGTAATCTTAATTGTAAGTTCCTTCTTTGAATATTTCATGCCAATCCCTTCTGGCCTGCACATTTTCTGTTGACAAATTAGCTGAGAGTCTTAGGGGAGCCCCCTTGTAGGTAACATTGCTTTTCTCTTGCTGCTTTTAAGATCCTTGTCTTTAACCTTTGCCATTTTTTAAAAATTGATTTTTAGAGAGGGACAAAGGAAGAGAGAGAGAGAAATATCAATAGTAAGAGAAACACATTGAACAGTGCCATATGCGCACAAACTGGGGATCGAACTGGTAACTAGGCATGTGCCCTGACCAGGAATTTAATCCATGACATTCCAGTGCATGGGATGATGCTCCAAGCACTGAGCTACACTGGCCAGGGCAACCTTTACCATTTTAATTATGATGTGCCTTGGGGTGAGCCCGTTTGGCTTCATCTTGCATGGGACTCTCTCTGCTTCCTGGACTTGTATATCTATTTCCTTTGATAGTTTTCTGTTGTTATTTCTTTAAATAGGTTTTCAATTCCTTGATCTTTCTTTTCTACTTCTGGTACCCCTATGATACAAATGTTACTAAGTTCAATATTATTCTAGAGCAGTGGTTCTCAACCTGTGGGCCGCGACCCCTTTGGGGGTCGAACGACCCTTTCACAGGGTCGCCTAAGACCATCAGAAAACATATATATATATAATTACATATTGTTTTTGTGATTAATCAGTATGCTTTAATTATGTTCAATTTGTAACAATGAAAATACATCCTGCATATCAGATATTTACATTACGATTCATAACAGTAGCAAAATTAGTTATGAAGTAGCAAAGAAAATAATTTTATGTTTGGGGGTCAACACAACATGAGGAACTATATTAAAGGGTCACGGCATTTGGAAGGTTGAAAACCACTGTTCTAGAGGCCCTTTAAACTATCCTCATTTTTAAAAATTTCTTTTTTGCTGTTCTAATTGGGTGTTTTCTGCCACCTCACTTTCCAAATCACTGATTCAATCCTCTGCTTCATTTAATCTACCATTGATTCCCTCTAATATATTATTCTTCAATTGTTATTGTATTCTTCACCTCTGACTGATTCTTTTTTATGTTTTCTATCTCCATTTTTTGGTTTCCTATCTCTGTTAAAATTCTCACTAAATTCATATACTCTTCCTCTAAGTTAATTGGACATCCTTAAAACCAACGTTTTGAATTCTGCATCTGACAGATTGTTTGTCTCCATTTTTTTGGTTCTTTTTCTGGAGTTTTGCTCTGTTCTTCATTTGGGACGTGTTTCTTTGTCTCCTCACTGTGACAGCCTCCCTGTGGTTGTTTCTATGCATTAGGTAGAGCTGCAACATCTCCTGGTCTTGGTAGAGAGGCCTTATGTAGTAGGTGTTCTATGGGCCCAGTAGCAGTCTCCCTAGTCACCTGAGCCGCATCTCCAGCTGGGTCCCTCATGTGGGGTGTATGTGCCCCTTTACTGTAGTTGAGCCTTGAGGCATGTCAATGGAAGGGATTGATCCTCAGGCTGATTGGTTGTGAGGACTGGCCATGACTGCAGTGAAGGAGCAGTTGTGAGGGGCTGACCCTATGGAGCTAGATTCACTTTAGTGGGGCCCTGATGCCGGCAGAATCTGTTATTTGGGTGTGTTGTTTGTTGAGGTGGTTGTGTGATGCTCTGGTTGTGGTCTGGAAGCTGACCACTGGGTGCAATGGTTCTGGGGCCTCTTGGGTGGTGCAGGCCAAAATTAGCCACTGCCAGTGCCTTGCCTGGGGCCACATGGTATGAGCTACAAAGTGATGTCCAGATGGATGCCACTTGTGCTGGGCTTGGAGGTACCGACACTCTAACTACTGAACTCACCAGCCAGGGCAGTTTAGTTGTAATTTTGATGTGGTCATGGGTGGAGGCAAGTACAGCACTTACCTACTGTACCCATCTTGAACAGAACTCTTAGTTTCATCATTTTTAGAAGAGGGTATATATTGCCCTGGCCAGCGCTGCTCAGTTGGTTGGGCACTGTCCTGTGCACCAAAAGGTGCAGGTTTGGTTCCCGGTCAGGGCACATGTCCAGGTTGTGGGCTCGATCCCCAGTGGAGGGCTTACAGCAGGAGGCAGCAGATGGATGTTTCTCTCTCTCTCTTCCTTCCTCTCTATCTAAAAATCAATAAAAATATATATTTTTTAAAATAAGAGGGTATATAATACCATCTTGCCTAGTATTATTGGAAAGATCAGATGAGATACTGCATTCTAAAAGCTTAACACATTACCTGGTCTATAATAAATGGTGGTTAATATTTTTATTAGAGGAATATTTAACACATTTATAACAGTACTAGACTGGGAACCCCATGAGGGTAGAGGCCATGTGTCTTACTCATTGCTATTACCTAGTATCAAATCCATCACTTAGTATATAATAAATAAACATTTTTTGAATAAATGGATGAAAATAAACATTCCATGAAATGCCATGATTGTAGAAAAGTGTCTACATTGTGCCAAATAAAATTTAAATTCCCATTACCAGTGAGAAAAGATCTTATTGGTTTATACTATACCAAAATGAAGTACAATACTTATTCATAAAAAATTTATTATCTACTCTATGATTAGGAATACACACTAACTATAAGGCAATTTATTTCCATAATATCTATAGTAAACTGATAAATATTTTTAAATATAGAAGAAAATCAGGTTAATATAGTAATCTATGATTATGTAAGACAAATAGTGAATGAAAATTCTCTTAGACCTACTTAGTTAAGGTGACTTTAAGAATTAGCCATTCACTAAAAATTGGCCTCACCTAAAACCTACTGCTGAAAGCATTAGTTTCAAACAAGTTACAATTCAAAGGATCTTATCGAAGAACAGAAGAAAACAAGACTGTGTAAACCACACGGTTCAAACAAAGAAGGTTGGGACAGTGACCTCCACGCTCTTGATACTTACCATGAAAAACAAATCAAGCCATGTAAACAAATCTTCAACCTCAGAGTCATACAAATCTCCAGAAAAGCTATCAAACAACTAGCATGACCTCCTTCTGCTTATGGAAGGTCAAAAGGAAATCAAAGTCAAGAGTTTTTCTTAGGAAACGAAAAAAAAAAGTCATTACAGCACTTTCCAAATAACTATGCTACCCTGATTTAAACAGCAGAAATCAGCCCCCTGCCTCACATACTTCAGCCCACCTTTCCAAGAAACATTTTTAAAGCCTAATTTCACAGAACTCTGAGAGGTATGTCCAAACTTTTCACCCTCCTCTTCTTTACTGATTTGAATTCTCCCACTATGAACAGCCAACCTGTCCTAGGGCAGGTGGGGTAAATACAAGCCAGTTTGTAGGAGACAGAAAAAAATGTGGGGATGCTGACTAAAAGATATTTCTAGAAATAGTTTCAGAAACAGTTCAAAGCAAAAATGTAGCATAGTTACAATAGTTTTGTTATTTATAATTCCCAAATAAGGGACTGGTTAAATGAAATATGGTAAACTATTATGAAGGAATGAATACCATACAGATATTAGGCATCATGTTGGAAAAGGTTATTTAATGAGATGGGGAAATGCTCATGATATATGTTTTTTTAAATAAAAACCACGGGTTAGTTCTACTTCTGGCAAAATGACAGGTTAGATAACCTATTTCTAAGGTCAAAAGTGGTTTCTGGGGCCAAGTTTAACAAATGGCCAAGTTTAATAACTAGGGAACTTTTAAAAGCTTGCAGTTAATGCTTATTATTTATTATTTAACTATTATTATTTAAGTGTACAAAGCTGCTAGATAAGTCTTAAGAGATCTCACTCATATGTGGAATCTAATGAATAAAATAAACTGATGAACCAAATAGATCAAGAGACGTAGAAGCATGGAACAGACTGTTGAATCTCAGAGAAAAAGGCGAGGGATCTGTTTTCTAAATGTTAAAGTTTGAACATATTTAGATATTTTTAAATTATATTCAGAAGTTTTAAAATTCTATATTCAGAAGAAAGGAACATAATAAGTATGTTCATTTAGTACACTTTTGACTAGTCTATCTTTAGTACTTAAAAACATCAATTTTAATTTGAAGAGGAAGAGAGAAAAATGCTTAGTTCCAGGGAGTGTCTAAGAACATTCACTTGTTCCATGAGTCTGAGATTTCACTACCACTGACTAAGAAACTATGGCTCATCCAGGCTTAACTCAGCAGCCAGCAACAAAGGTCTGAGTTAGCTGAAACCCTGCTCTAACACATCTCTTTTCAGCACCTTCTTTCTTTCTAATTTTTATTGTTAAAAGTATTACCTATGTCCCCCTTCTCTCCCCCCACTCCCTCCAGTCCACTCCCGCCCCCCACCCCAGGCCCTCATCACCCCACTGTCTGTGTCCATGGGTTATGCCTATATGCATAAAGTCAGCACCTTATTTCTTGCTTCATATTTGAACTGATGATGAGTAGATGCTCAAAAATGGCCTCCCTCTGATTAAAAGAATTGTATCTAGCAAATCATCTCAAGATTTGGATTTGGGACTCTAGCAGATCTTCAAAAAAAAAAGACAACCGAGAAGATTGTACAGGCTGCCCATTTATCTTATGATGGCCAGGTACATAGTCTTGCCTCAAGAGATGAGTGGAGGAGGAAAAGAAAAGTTGTTAAAAATGGTTCAGTAGGTGGAGGAGAAGCACCCCTTGTCCTTCAGACCAGTGCTGTCCCACAGAGTTCCGCTAAGGGTGGAGATGTGGTCTGTGCCATCCAGTATGGCCACCACCAGCCACATGTGGCCACTGAGCACTTAAGAACTGGAACTGGAGAGTTTTAAATTTACTTAATTTTAATACATTTTAAATTTCAACAGTCACAGAGATTAGTGGTTACTATAGTGAACAGTACAGAGCTAGACAGTCTTTTAATTTCAATTGCTGTTCTCACAGGTTAGTATGAATTTATCTAAATATGCGAGTGTCTACTGGGTGTTAAGAACTGAGGATATAAAGTGAATTCAGCACAGTCCCTCTTCTGAGGGAGCTTGCCCTCTGGTGGGAGAGAGAAATACATGGGTTATGATACTACAGTGTTAAGTCGCCTAACATAACAGAGAGAAGGGAAGATTATTATTGGAACCACAGAGAAAGGGGGCCTAATCGGTTAGGGGTGTCGGGGAAAAGAGAAGGCAAGGTACATGCTGACGGTTAAAGGATAAACAGGAGTTAGGAATGAGGGTAGACTGCAAACACACTAAGCACAGAGCTGAAGTGTAGACTGAGGTAGGGAGTGGTGGCACAGGCATCAGATCACCAGGTTATTTGGGGACATGAACTTAATCCTGTAAGTGGCGAGGAGCCTTCAAAAGGTGTGAAGCAGGAGGGATGTCAGATGGAATTGGGAAGGCTAGGAAGGAGGAAGGTAAGAGGGGCCTGAAGAGAGAGAGACGGCATTTGTGACAGTGTGCACTGAAGTCAGGCAGCAGTAAGGATATTTCTTTATTATTCTTAATGTTTGAAAAACATTTAGTAACAAAATTGTTATTATTGGTATCTTCTGGGTTAGGGGTGGAGACTGCTGAGAGGGGAATTAAAGAATAACGCCTTAAATTCTACCCTGGATGAATGTGAAGAGGGTGGAGCCAGCAACCACATTAGCAAACAGGAGATGAGAAGCGGGCTGTGTGTATTGTTGGTGTGGTGGGGGGGCCAGGGGGTGGGGCCAGGAGGAAGGGGGCAAGAATATGGTTTTGAGGATGGAGCAGAGGAGATACACAATACTGAGCTGCAGACAGAGGACTGAGAGATTTGGGAAGCATCAGCAACAGCATCCTTCCTGTTTCTTGAAAACAAGGATGTTAGATCTTGCCCAGAGGGCAGCAGTGAAAGATGAACTCTGGAGAACACTGGCCGCTTTCTTTCCGAGGCCTGCCTGATGTTATCACAGAAAGGACAACCTTCAGTGGGGATGTGTCAGTGTGTGTATTTCAGCGAGAGAAGTAAATGGATGATTATTCTACAGTGTTAAGTGTTTTTAGTGGAAATATGTCTCTTTTCCCTTCCTCCATATAAAAGGTATTTAAGATAATGTAAGTCTAAAAATTGTTGACTTATTTTAACCCCATCGTAATCTAAGACTATATCAGTATTTTAAAACTTATTCTATATACTATGGTCATTATGTTGATCTTTACTAAATGACAGCGAATAATCCTCTGTTTTATTTCTTGCTAAACCAATCAATTTTAATCCTAACTTTACTGCTTGAAAAATGGGGAGGTCAGCGAGTGTAAGCATCCTGAACTCAGAGTCCAGCTTTGTGAACCAGGGCCTCGCGGGACCTCACCTCAGAGTCAGAGCTGTCCAGTTCAGACAGAGTCGGAGCTTTCAGGAGCCTCTTCCGCTGCACAGGCACCTGCTGTGCAGCATTTAGCCCGTTTTCTTTTCTTTGTGATGTTAAACCTCCATTCACCACTGAAGATTCCGCAGTGCTCTTTGGAGATTCGGGGGTAGTTACATCTGGTAAGAGAAAGAAGGAAGCTCACCTTTTCTTGAGCTAAGAAAGGTAATCAGTGGACAAAACACACTTCCCCAAGTACCTGCACTCAGAAACACACACCAGTGACATAGCATTTCCATGTCACACAAATACAGCACAGCAGCTTGATACACCTATGTATACAAAACATTTTTGTTAGATATTAACTGTCGGATTCAACTGAAGAAAACCTTTAACTGACTAATGATATATTCCATTTATAGGTTAAAATTTAGAGCTAAAAGAAGTTCTACAGGTAACTGACTCAACTTCTTCATTTTCCAAAGGCTCAGAGAGGCTAGTTTTACTTTACAGACTCTAAAGAGCTAGTGATAGGTGGATCAAAGTGATAGCATGCATGAAGCCTAAGTAAGTGTACGGTTGTCAGGTACGAACATCGCTTGATTTAAAATAGCTAATAACCCATATTCATATAAACATGAACACAAAGAATCTGGGATACAATCCTTCTGATAAAGCTGACTTAGTTTATTCAGCGCTCCAATCTGGATGGGAAAGCAACGTAGCAAATTAAAGAAATGCAGGGTACAGAGCAGAGCACAGAGTATACAGTACAGTAAGATGCAGACGGCTCTGCTCAAAGTCAAGCTCTGCTGCTAGTTACCTAACCTCCTGTTACCTCATTTATAAAATGGGCTAACAACAGACATGAGTTTGTTGTGAGGATTAAATGAGTTAACAACTGTACTAGTAAATAAAATACTTAATGCTGTGTGTATTACAGGCAGTTCACCATGAATGTAAGCAATTAATAACACCAATTTGTATCTACATTAGCAAGTAAGCCAAGGATCAGAGTGATTTAGCCAGTCACACAGCTAGTGTGTGGCGGAAACATGAATCCTAGTCAGTACTGATTCTAAAGTCCACTTTTTTTTTTTTTGCACTGTACCCTGGAATTCTCCAATGCAAGTGGAACCACTTTTCCTCAGTATTTCAAATGAATTGTTAAACATCAACGTTTAATAACTAACTACCAAATTAGAGTATTTAAAGATGGGAAAATCAGTCACTGTATAATTTAAGTTCCAGGTCAGCACCATGAGCAGGTCTGTGCACATGGAACAGTCTGAAGCCCCTGTAGCTGGGGGTAAGGGTACACTAAGCGAAAAAGACATACTTCAAGCTCCTTTACGAGGGGAAAGCATTGTAACTGGTTATTATAAAATTAAGAATCAGTAGTTCCCCCCAACGCATAATATTTATATGCTTGAAGCTTAAGAAGTGGATTTCCAGGAAAGATTAAGTATATAAATGTGTTCTAGTACAGCCTTCTATAACATTATCTGACTTAATATTTACAATTTCTGTTTGAGAGATCAAGATGGCCAGAGAACACTCCCTTGTGAACTAGAAGAAAAGGTTTGAGTAAACTAGGAAGGATAGAGGAAAGGAAAAAGGAAGGAAGAAGACAGACATACCATCCATTAATCATTTACCAGTTTACATAAAATTTCTAACAGAAATTTTGGCAACACATGCATTACTTTTGTTATTATGTTTCCAGGTATTAAGTAGCTAGAACAAATAAATAATTAGGGAAGGAGGTATGCTGAAGGGGACAAAAGGGTAAAAGCAGCGAGTTTTTACACACAGTATAATGGTTAAAGTCTTCAAATACAGCTTTAATAAGGAGGTGTAGAGAGTGGTAGGCTGCCACACTTAGTAATTTCAAAGTTTTCTTGAAAGCAAAGGAGGAAATGATTGGGCTGATTAATTCCTAGTCAAGAAAAAAGGTAGTGCTTAAATATGGTCTTGAAGTATATATACATATTTTTAAATTTCTTTCTTTTTTTTTTTTCAGAGAGAAAAGGAGAAGGAGAGAGACATAGAAACATCAATAATAAGAGAGAATCACTGATTGGCTACCTCCTGCATGCCCCCTACTGGGATTGAGCCTGCAATCCAGGCATGTGCCCTTGACCAGAATGGAAGCAGGGCCCCTTCAGTTAGCAGGCCAATGCTTTATCCACTGAGCCAAACAGGCTACGGCAGAAATACATATTTTTAAAAACCTGATTCCATAGTGTATCTTATTTCATACCCTTCCTATGGAATTGTTCATGTTGTTGTACTAGTGAGCCTTTCAAGAGAAAGCACAAAGTTAAAATTGCACACTATTTCTTCTCTCTTAACTACCCATATTTCAATCGAGGCTCCCAAATTGGAGGTATGGTGAGAACGCAGCGCAGTCAGCTTCCCAAGGCAGGTCTCACATTCCCAATCTATCAGGTCAGGTGAGACCACTTAGGAGTGCCAGGAGGAACACTGAAACAGTTTTAGTTATATATTTACTTTAATGTTTTTTAAAAAAATGCTTTATCAGATGCATGATTTTATGGATGTTTTTGCTTAAGATATTTAAGTCATTTATGATAGATTTAAAAAACTTAAAATAATACCTGGTAGCACTTAAGTCTGGCAAAAATCATGAGGGTGGTATCTGAACTGAAGCTTAGGAAACACTGTTAAGTGATAAGGGCTGCCATGAGTTCACTTCATTCTCAAGGCAGGGATTTGAGAAATTACCCATTAGCTCTCTAACTGCCTAAACACTGTGCTATGAGACTGATAGAATTCACTGACTAAAACTAATAAAATAAACACCTTGTATTAAATTGAAGGCTTTGAGATAAATAAGATTAATAAAAAATATGCTATGTAACAGTAAGGTTTCAGAATGATCTCCACATATAAGACTAAATACTGTGTGATTTCATCTCATATTTCATATTTCTAAAAGACTCAGTTGAACATATTTTTAAGAGATGTTTTTGAGTAGTTTGATTACTTATACTCTTCTGTTCAAATAAATAAATCCTCATTACTTTAGTGTGAGAAAACCAAATACTTGGATAAAACTTTGTACTTCTACATAAGACAGAATTTCTTGAGGAAAACAACTGATATTTATAACTAAACAAAATATTTAAGATGCTAGATATGGCTTTAAAAGTCACATATCGCCAAAACCGGTTTGGCTCAGTGGATAGAGCGTCAGCCTGCGGACTGAAGGGTCCCGGGTTTGATTCCGGTCAAGGGCATGTACCTGGGTTGTGGGCATTTCCCCAGTGGGGGATGTGCAGGAGGCAGCTGGTCCTTGTTTCTCTCATTGATGTTTCTGGCTCTCTATCTCTCTCCCTTCCTCTCTGTAAAAAATCAATAAAATATATATTTTTTTAAAAAGTCACATATCTCAGGTTCAGTGCATGGCCATGATACTGAATACTTTATTATAATAACTTTATGTGTATTAGATACACCCAGTTGCTGCCTTACTTAGTTGGAGGAAATATAACTGGGATACAGATTACATATTTAATATTTGCATTGCAAAAATAAATTATACTTACTTTAATTAATGTTGAATTGATTAAAATTTCCACTAAGGATTAATATTTCTAAGATATACCTGAGCAACAGAATATACTTTATGTCTTATTCTACACTTGAGTTCAGGGGAATTATTTACATGTTTCAATATTTACTCCTTAGTTTTCCAACTTGGCATTAGGTTAAAGAATGGATCCATCTTTTCCATTTATAATTTTTTAAATATTGATCTTAGAGAGAGGGAAGGAAGGAGAGAGAAAGGGCAACATCAGTGTGAGAGAGAACATCGATTGGTTGCCTTCTGTATATGCCCTGACCAGGGACTGAACCCGCAACCTAGGTATATGCCCTGACTGGGAATCGAACCCACCACCCTTTGGTGTACAGGACGATGCTCCAACCAGCTAAGCCACCCAGTCAAGGCCCATTTATAATTTGTCAAGATGCAACAATGAAAACATAAAAGTAGCCCAAGCAATTGAGAACAAAGCATGTAGAAATCATGAAGTATATACACTGAATTATGAATTAAACTATAGCAAATGATGAGCAGTGAAAGCACATAAAAACTTTTTGTTAGTTGTTTATATCAAGGAGGTCAACTACCAATATCTTTCTTCCCAATACACAACCCATCATATAACCTATAAGAACCCAAAATACACCTATATATAATATGTGTGGGCATGCATAATGTCTAGACCAGTCACCTGTGCTTAATTGTGTTAGCCAACGGTCAATGTGTTTAGGTAGCCAGCCACTCTCATACAGTCCAACTGATGGAAACATCTTTAGTAGATATTTAGAAGCGGTAGAGTGTCTGTAATATATACTGCCAACTTTTACGAAACTGGTAGTAACTTACATATTCCAAAACATTTCTGAGTTTATTTTCCAGAACAAAATTTTTTATAAGGTTACTCTGAAAATGGTTGGTAAAATAAAAATTTTCAAGCAGATAAAAGAAAATAGAAAAGCTCTTTAGTGGTCAGTCAAAAGAAGTAAGTGAAGAATGTAAATTATTTATTTGAATTTCTTAAAAGCACAAATATTAGTCATGTCTGAGACCTACAAATATAAAAAGAAGTTTAAAAAACAGTTAGGAACTAGTTTAGCAGTTGAAAGATACTCAGTAAATAGTCATAAACAGAATATAATACTAGAACTCTCTGGCTCTTTAAATATGAATTTGTATTTAATATATGCCAACAATTCCATGGCATATAAAAGAAAATTCTGGAAGAAAATATTAATCCCAACATCTTATCTCATTTTATGTTCAAAACGACAGCTTCCGAAATTAAAAATTCTAACTTGCAAAATAATTTACAAGGTTAAGTTGGCTTGCAAACTTCGCTCATATATAGTTTAAAAAGAGGGCTGATTTTACAGATCACACTTACTCGTTAATAGTTGTTTGTTTCACTATTAATCCCTGTCTACTTAACAGGAGGTTTCTAAACTTGTACAACAAACCCGGGGCTCCTACTTTACAACCAATGCCATTCCGTGTTTTTCTGTTTTCATACTGTTAATGAGCACTCAGAACTGTTTGTGACTTGGCCTTTCTATAGGAAGCAGAGAGATAGTAGTTCTTGCCCATCAACTGAGAAGCGGCAGTTCTCTGAAGTAGCTGACAGTTTTCAGTTTAACTACTTAAATGCTTTAGAGAATAAGCAGTGTCAAAACTTTGTTTCTTGAAAGGTTTTTTCCTAGTCTCTTAAAGCAAAGTTCTGCTGTAGACTGTGACATCACTGCTTTAAAAGACTGTGGGTGAGTGAGAGACCGTAAGGATCGGCAGCCACGGTCCATAACCCTAGGTGTGGTGTAATGGTTCTTCCATACCCCTTGGTAGACAACAGATTTATTACAGCTTTACTTTTTTAAAAGTATAAGCAGAAAGTATTATTTTACTGACCACAGCTTAGAAGAAGCCTTTCAATTTTCTTTTTTGACAAGTTTGAACAAGCAGATGAATGAAATGTATTTCACAGAAACCACAAAACCCACGTCAGGTGTGAAAGCATTTTTTTTTTTTTACCTGACAAGTCAAAACTGTAAGACATGCTAAGTGGCCGCACTGCTGAAAAAAAGAAAACAAACAATAAAAAGAAAATAATTCAGCTGTTAGAAATATACAGGGAGGACAAGAAAGAGGGGAAAATTCGAGAAGACCTGGAGTGGCACATTTCAGACTGTAAGGCAGAAGGCAGTAAATAAAAATCTAAAATATAATGAAACCGTGAATCTTAGTTTCAATTCTATCACTCAGACTTCAAATGAAGTAACATTAAAAGAAGAAGAAAACTTTTTAAAGAACATGTTAAAAACAAGCATGATAAAGACTTAAATTCTTAAGAACCATAGTACTACAGAATTTTTTACTTCAATATAACATCAAAAGAAAAAAATAGCCATTTTAAAAAACACAGTTTTACAGAACATACAAATCTTTAAAATTTAAAGATAAATGTGTTATTAAATAATTTATTTCAGGGTGAAAATTTGGCTCTCTGTATATAGGTGAAACATTTTATACGAAGTCTCATTTAGGAACTAGCAGCATCACAATCCTATATAATAAAAGCGTAGCATGCAACTTGTCCCCTCGAACGGGAGTTCGACCAGGGGGTAGGGCTGGCTGGGGGAAGGGAGGGAAGCCCTGGCCAGCAGCCAGCAGCCAGCAGCTACTAGGGACCCTACCAGTGCATGAAATTCGTGCACTGAGCCTCTAGTATGTCAATAATTGTCTACTGAAGGCAGTGTAACCTAGTAGTTGAAAAGAGGCCTCAGGAGCCAGAATGCCTAAATCTGAACATCAGCTCTGCCACTTAGTACCAGTGTGATTATGGGCAAGTTACTTAACCTCTCTGTGCTTCAGTTACTTCATCTGTAAAATGGTAATAATGATACCTATACCTCATGGAACTGTTAGGAAGATTAAATAATTTTGTACCAAAAAAAAAAAAAAAAAAGAGAGAGAGAGAAAAGAAAAGGTGCTCAGAACAGTACTTGGTACATAGTAAAAAGCTCAATAAATATACTTTTTTAAGAATAAACTTATTTCCTATTGAATACTTTGTTTTTAATTTTTTTTAAATATATTTTATTGATTTTTTACAGAGAGGAAGAGAGATAGAGAGTCAGAAACATCGATGAGACAGAAACATCGATTTAGCTGTCTCCTGCTAACCCCCTACTGGGGATGCGCCGCAACCAAGGTACATGCCCTTGACCGGAATCGAACCCGGGACCCCTCAGTCCACAGGCCGACGCTGTATCCACTAAGCCAAACCGGTCAGGGCTGTTTTTAAATTTTTATAACATACTAAAACCCATTGAACTTTATAACTTAAAGAGGATGAACTTTATGATAGGTAAATTTATCTTAATAAAACTGTTTTTAAAAAGGTTATACAAAGATTTGATGGATTTGGGTATTCATGACAGTCAGAATTATCTATTTTCACTACAGCCCCAAATTCTTACCAGGACTGTATATTCTATGACCTAGGCTCAGGGATACAGGTGCTTCTGTGGTCAGAAGAGACTAGAACATTAGGTCTAGTGGGGAAGGAAGTATTGGCGTGTCTGCCCAGTTCAAGTTTTCCAAGTAGAAAACAGCCTATAGTGCTCTAATGCCCACATTTAACAGCATGTAAGTATTTCTCGATATGTTTTTTGGCAGGTGTTTTTTTAAAGGAACAATTTATATTTACAACCCAAAGTCTCAATATAGTGTTTTTTAAAAAAATGATGTGAAGGAAAAGCATTCAGTTAATCTCAAACTCAACTTAGCAAGATGTCAGAATCACATGCAGATGTTTTAAAAAGCACTTAAGTCAACAAAGGGGGTGTGAATATTAAATGGGGCAAATAAAGCAACTATGTGTTAAGAAATCATACTTATTGTTTGATAATCAGGAAATAATATTTTAGGTATTTCATCCTAATATACAAACTACACTTGAACTTTTTTTTAAAAATATATTTTATTGATTTTTTACAGGGAGGAAGGGAGAGGGATAGAGAGCCAGAAACATCGATGAGAGAGAAACATCGACCAGCCGCCTTCTGCACAACCCCTACCGGGATGTGCCCGCAACCAAGGCACATGCCGTGACCGGAATTGAACCCGGGACCCCTCAGTCCGCAGGCTGACGCTCTATTCACTGAGCCAAACTGACCAGGGCCTACACTTTAACTTTTAAATAACCAATTTACTGTGTTTTAGTTGTCTTTTGAGATTTTACTTTGACGAGAATAATCCTCCACACACCATTAAAAAAAACTCTGCATTTCTAAACTCAAATACTACCGAATCTAGATTTCCCCAATTATGTAGAGTAAATAAAACACTACACATTGTAAAAGCACTCATCACTCTTCTCCAATATATTATTCTGCTCTTCTCTGGAACATGAACATATCTTTTGAAATAGACTGATTACTGCATAAGAAAGAGATGCTATTATTTCTTGAAAGATGAGGTTCAGATTTTTCTAAGTTCTATATAACACAAGAAGACAGCAATCAAGCATCATAGCCACTAAGATGTTTAGAAAAATGATGCTTTTAAAAGTAACAACTTATATTTTAAACCCCAAATCTCAATACAGTAAAAGATGTTAGGAAAAAAAAGATCAGATATGAACACTATGCACAAGAATAGTAATTTCAGACTTAATAGGAAAACAGTCTGTAAAACAATAGAGAAGTAGGTAAATAAACACAGTTTAGCCATATGTGAGGATATCATGTCCTTCTAAATAATCTTTTGAGTCATATTTAATGGCAGTGGAAGTGCTCATGTCACATACAATGTTAAATGAAGACAGAAGAATACTGTACATAAATTTTTTTGTTTCCAATTCAAGATGCACAAGTAGATTTGCAGGAACTGCCTCTGGCTGTTGAAATTATGGGTAACATTTCTTCTTTAAACACTTACATATTTCCCCCATTTCAACAGTGGGGTTTCTACTTGCAATTACATGGAGAGGAAAAGGTTATAAAAATATTTAGGGAAACATTTCTTCAAGCTAATTCTGCCAAGCTTATCCTAACCAACCCCCCAAAGGAAAATTGTAAGAACCAATATATTTCTACAGAAATAATGAGCCCAAATCTTTTACTGTTCAATTAAAATTTAAGATCACTTTGAAGACAGAAGTCTAGAAGTAAGATTCTCATAGAAAATCACTTTCTATAATAGCTCAATTCTGGTTGTTGTGAAATACCAAGTAATAAGGTTAAAATAAGATACGATATAATCAACAAAAACTGATATTTAATTATTGTAAAATAGGGCTTCTGTTAGTTAGCATCTAATTTGTTTAAAATGAAACAGGAGAATATGTGTGTGACAAGTGTTTGTGATGACATTCCATGCAATTTAAGAGTGTCCCCTTGATGTCTATAAAGATTGCTAGTTTCTTCCTTAAACTCCTTCAAATGACCTCACTTAACGCCCTCTCACTGTCTGCTATTAGCACTCATGTATATCTCTTGCACCATGAACATGCAGGACACTCCAGAGTCACTCTTCTGTAAGCATTTGCGGGCAGGGATGATGTCTTATTCATCTGTGTCCCCCAACAGCTGGCACAATGTTTAATAGAAAATAAAGGTTCAAAACAGTATTGGAAAAAAAGAAAAGAGAAAAAGAGACTCAATGCCACATACCATCGCAGTAATACAAGTACATTATGCTTGTCTTGTTCCTTTCTCTATTCTGTTGGTGCTGCCATTAAAGTTTATAATCCCAAGCCCAGTTAATCTTTACTCCTGTAAATCATAAAACTTACTTTTCTCATGACAAACTATTTGTTTTTCTCTATAGTTTTGTTGAAACCGTTTGTATTACCTCCATTATTCCTTTTCAAGGTGTAGTAAATTTTTAAAAATCTAGTTTAAAACAATTATCCTACAATTAATTTCCTTATTTTTCCATAGTGGTTCTAACTCTCTGTTCTCAAAACAAAATCTATATACATATAGTCTGTGAAATATGCATACATTTTTAAAACATTTCAGGGGATTCACAGACCCTCCTGAGGCCCAGTTAAGGATCCCAGGATAACAACTCTTGGTTCACATGGTTTATATGTTTTGGCTCATTATTATGTAAATGCTGATATGGATTTGTCACTTTGCATGCTATAAACATCATTTAAAAGTATTTTTATTGATATCAGAGAGAATTGGTGAAGGAGACGGAAACATCAATGATGAGAGAGAGTCATTGATCGCTGCCTCCTGTACACCCCACACTGGGGGTTCAGCCCACAACCCAGGCATGTGCCCTGACAGGAATCAAACCCTGACCAGTCGATACTCAACCACTGAGCCATGCTGGCTGGGCGAAACATAATTTTTAAGAGATAACACTTGCTGCCATAAAAATCAGACAGGGATAAATTGACATAACTTTCATTTGTAGTTTAGTAATTATAAGGTACATTAAAAAATTTCAACACCTATGGGAGTTCTTTTTACAGCCAAGTCCCTATACTAGGGACTGGGGTCCTGCCATAATGAAGGTCACAATGTAACAGAAGGGCTGAGAGTCAAAAAACATCAATATGGAGTGACTGTAGAGTTCCGAGCTGGACTATGGAGAGTAATCAGAACTGATGCAATAAATAGACGAGAGAAGATGACAACTTAGGTTAAGACAGTGGCTGTTGAGTGGAAGCCTAGAAAGTTCCAGAAGTAAAATCAACAGGGCTTGGCTGTTAAGAGTCAGAGATGATGCTGAAGTTTGTGTTGGGCACACTGAGATGAGGAAACAGGAAGAGATAGTTTGGGTAGAAAGCAGATGAGTTTACTTGTGGACTTGTTGGGCTTGTCTTACTTGTAGGATATAAGGAGGCTCTATCTAGCAGACAGATGGATGCATGACTTTGAACTTTTAGAGAAATCTGTGCTGTAGATTTGGGGCTGGAAGATAGCCAGAAACAAAAACTATGGAAAAGGGCATGGCTGAACAGGAAGAAGTGAGCCCAAGATAGAAACTTAAAGAATCAAGAAGAGTCTCAAAGAAGTAGAAAAAGAAATCAGAGGGGAAACTAGGAGAGGGTGGTGTCACGGAACTGATTCCCTTCCTGTTCAGGTGCCATTATAATCTATTTCATAACGGAAGTTTCTCTGAATCCTTTGGGCACCTTAAATTGGAGGAGAGCTGTATAACAAAATGTTTACAATGATCTATCTATAAATCAAAATCAATGTGTGCTTATAGTAAACATTAAACACATTAAATTTACTAAATATAAAGGAACTTTGAGAATAAGTTAAGTGATACCAGATAGTAATTGATGCTTTTATCACCTAATACCATATCTTTAAACCCATAATCAAGACAATAGAAACTTGAAGTAACACCATCATCTTTATTCTAAAACATATCTTTGTATATGTGTCACAATTTATAAAGTATTTTAACCACAATCTTACTTAATTCTTCCAAAACAGCCATAATGCAGGTGTAGAGGAATTTTTATGCCCCTTCAATTGACAAAGAAACAGAAACTCAGAGAGGTAAAGACACTCTCCTAAAACCAGTCTAGAGCAGTGGTTCTCAACCTTCTGGCCCTTTAAACACAGTTCCTCATGTTGTGACCCAACCATAAAATTATTTTCTTGCTACTTCATAACTGTAATGTTGCTACTGTTATGAATCGTAATGTAAATATCTGATATGCAGGATGGTCTTAGGTGACTCCAATGAAAGGGTCGTTCGACCGCCAGGTTGCGACCCACAGGTTGAGAACCGCTGGTCTAGAGATTGGCAGAGCTCCATCCACTCTGCCAGTTCAG
>NW_006290305.1:2796858-2797532 GCF_000327345.1 Myotis davidii | reverse complement strand
GGAAAGAATTTCTTATTCTTGTACCGTTAGTTCCACTAAGCTGACTATATAAAGACACTTTTTGAAGGGGGTGTGACTAGACCAGGAGTGTGGAAAGCAGTGACTCACCTAATCTGTTACGTCTAATCTCTTCTGGGGAGACGGGCCGCAGCTTTCTTTCTGCTTTGATTTCTTCTAGTATTCTTTCATGGAGGCTCCGTGGCCGTGGTGGAGTGGGTTTTAGTTTTCTGGCTGAGGCCTTGAAAAAAACACATAATGGTTGGAGACTTTAAGTAGTTGTCCTTAAATATTTTTTACTTAAGTTCATTCATATAGTATAATGTTATGAAATGATATTTTATGGATTGACACACTGCTTGATAAAAAACTATTTAGAGTCATTATCAAGATTTCTAAAGCAATAGGGAGATTTCTGAATTTCACAGTGATTTAGTAGTACATGCTTAACTAATTTTAAAGAGACAACTGTGGCTCAGTGGTTGAATGTCAACATATGAACCAGGAGGTCAAGGTTCAATCCAAGTCAGGACACATGCTGGGGTTGTGGGCTTGATCCCCAGTGGGGGTGGTGTACAGGAGGCAGCTGATCAATGATTCTCTCTCATCACTGATGTTTCTTTCTCTCTCCCTCTCCCTCCCTCTCTGAAATCAATAAGTATATATATATATATATA
>NW_006290305.1:2785387-2795579 GCF_000327345.1 Myotis davidii | reverse complement strand
GTGGTGCCGCAACCTCCCGATCGACCCTGCCTTGAGTGTGACAGGGGTCGGTGCCCCAACCCCCCAATTGGCCCTACCCTGAGCATGACTGGGGGTGGCATTGCAATTTCCTGATCCGCCCTGCTCTGTTCATGACAGGGGGTGGCGCCCCAACTCCCCAATCGGCCTTGCTCTAAGCCCAACCAGGGGCTGCACGTAGGGATTGGGCCTGCCCTCTGCCACCCGGGAGGAGGCCTAAGCCAGCAGGGCATTATCTCCCGAGGGGTCCCAGACTGTGAGAGGGCACAGGCCAGGCTGAGAGACCCCCCCTTCCCCTCGAGTGCACAAATTTTTGTGCACCGGGCCTCTAGTATACATATATTTTAAAAAGAGAAAATTTTGCCAAAGTTAAAATTATGTTCCCTATATGCAAGCATGAGAGGCAATTAACTGAAATGCAAGCTATACTTTAATACTATTATTGATTTTGAAGAGAATATTTTCAAGTCACCACAACCTTCTCAGATTATTATTATCTTTATTCTATAGTTGCATAAATAAAGGCTCCAGGAGGCTGATTAACTTGCTCAGAGACAGATGGCTGCTAAATCTTGGAGCTAGTGTGTAAATCCAGGTTTATTTGACACCATGCTCTCTCTTCTCTCCCATGACCTGCATTCTTAAAATTATTTCCCCTTCTTTTAAAAAGATTTATAAGAGGGATCATTAATTATGCTTTAGACCCTGTGTACATTCCCTTTCAGGTTAATGAATGTACAAGGCTTTGGTGAGCACTGGTATTGAGCCAAGGGGAGAAATGAGGAACAAAGGAAGCACAAATCAATGCTCATCCAGATTAACATATTCTGATTCCATGGTCACTAAAAAGAAGTGTTAACAGAGGAAGATAATATAAAAGTAGATGTACAGAAGGGTGAA
This sequence comes from Myotis davidii, assembly GCF_000327345.1. NCBI lineage: Eukaryota > Metazoa > Chordata > Mammalia > Chiroptera > Vespertilionidae > Myotis > Myotis davidii. The sequence goes on along the minus strand of NW_006290305.1, from coordinate 2,794,661 downwards.
TTTACTGCAAAATAGTATGGAAATGACAATTTAATCAAAGAGGTTATTAGCACTATTAAGTAAACTGGAAGGGTAGGCAATCCACACCAGGAACAATTTGATATTATATTTAGCCATTATTCTAGGAAGTTTTTGTTCAGATTTTGCACTATAACCCAGGTTGTTTTGAATTGAAACATCCTAAGATAGCCTTGTATTAAACAAATGTTAAGAGTTTTCCTGTGACTTAAATGTAAATCTATAGTTAGGAGTCACCATCTATCTTCTATATATATAAAAGGCTAATATGCAACATGTTCCCTTGGGAGTTAGACTGGGAGTTCGATTGCTTGCTATGACGTGCGCTGACCACCAGGGGGAAGTGTGGATCGAAGGAAGGCCCCAATCGGCCCTGATCGCAGGCCAGGCCTAGGGACCTTACCTGTACACAAATTTCATACACCAGGCCTCTAGTTCTGAGAATAAAAGCTCAATGTAAAAACTAACCACTTTAAAAGCTGAGTTCTAGAGATGACACTCTGTAGGAGAATAATTCATTCTGTGAACGTCAATGAAGAGGAATAAGTCAAATTACATACTGGATTTAAAGGAGGTCTTGATCTGATGAAGTCGAGAATGATTTCATGAGCACTTTTTTTTAACCGAGGAGGAATATCACCATTCACCTGAAAAAAAAAAAAAAAAGATAAAAAGTAGAAGATTCATCTGATTATAGCAGTGATTTTCAACAGTGTGCCACAAGAATTTTTAAAACAAGCAATACCTGACTATTTAGTCATGGGCACTGACCTCTTTTCTCTTAAATCAATGGTTCTCAACCTTCTGGCCCTTTAAATACAGTTTCTCATGTTGTGACCCCCAACCATAAAATTATTTTCGTTGCTACTTCATAACTGTAATGTTGCTACTGCTATGAATCGTAATGTAAATATCTGATATGCAGGATGGTCTTAGGCGACCCCTGTGAAAGGGTCATTCAAAGCCAAAGGGGTCACGACCCACAGGTTGAGAACCGCTGTCTTAGATTGTCAAATAAAAAAATGACAATCTTAATCAGAGAAACAAGTATCACATGATCTCATTCATATGTGGAATCTAATGAACAAAAATAAATTCACGAAGAAAATATATCCAGACACATAGAAGCACGGAAGAAACTGATGAATTTCAGAGGGAAGGCAGTGGTGGGTGGATGGGTGGGAAGAGATTAACCAAATAATTATATGCATATGTGCATAATCCCTGGATCTTCTTTAAGAAGTAAAAGAAGATGATAAAGGATCAAAAATACAAGTCATAAAATGGTACACGTCTAGCAATAATTACTTTAAATGCAAATGAATTATGTACTCTAAAAGATATATGGTGGCCAAATGCTGACTACAAAAGACTCACTTCAAATAAAAAAACAAAACAAAAAGAAAGCTGTGGTAGCAATACTTATACCAGACAAAATAGATATAAAAAACAAAATAAATGAACAAGAAGAACAGAAATAGACTCACAGATACAGAGAACAGTTTGACGGTTTCGAGATGGGAGGGAGCTTGGGGGGATGGGTGAAAAGGTGAAGGTATTAAGAAGTACAAATTGGCAGTTACAGAACAGTAACAGGGATGTAAAATACCACATAGAAAATATGATCAATAATACTGTAATAACTATGTATGTGTCAGATGGGCACGAGATTTATTGGGTGATCAAGTTATATAATGATTTACCTCCTAAGAACTTAATTCAAAGATTTAATTGTAGCTATTCAAAAATATTTGTATACAAGGTAACACAAAACAGGATGTTGATAACTGGATATAAGTTGATTAGTTTAATAAACTCTGGTATAGTCATAAGCTGGAAAAGATGCAGTCATTTAGAAATGATGTTGAATTAACAATGACATGTGAAAATGCTCATATGTTAAGTGAAAATAACAGGTTACAAAACAAAGATTCCAATGTTAATCCATATTGTCCAAATAAAATGTATAGAAAAAAATTGAAGGTTATACACCAGCATGTTAGCAAATTTTCTCTCTGGATTGTGGAATTACATATTTTTAATTTTTTTCTTTGAGCTTTTTTATATTTTCCAAATCTATAATGATCATGTATTAATTTTATGAGAAAAAATATTTTAAAGTATAACATTGAAAAGAACATTTTCAACAAATAAGATTACGGAAGAATATCCATTTGAATCCACTAATAGTTTTCTTTGTTACTTACCATCACTTTTCGCAAAGTGTATCTTTTGGATCTAATGTCATCCATTAGCATCTCATAAGGGGTGAGTTGATATTCAATGGGCAAAGGGTTGTACTGCCGCTCTTGGACCTTTTTAAGTTTTACTCCATTCCGCAAATCCCTCATCACCTGTACCCAGAATCGAGCCTGAAAATATCAATGTTAGAGAGACATCAATGAATGAATTTATTAGTTTCCTATAAATAGCTACAGTCACACAGAAAAAATGAAGAGCTTGGATTACAAACAAAAACAATTTTAAAATTAAATTTTAGGCTACTAAAAAGTAAGTAGAAAGCCCAGTAGAGAATCCACAAGCTATAACTGCTGAGACACCTGGGTATAAATCCTAACTCATCCACTTTAGTAGACATTGATGGTCTCAGTTCTTCAGGCCTCCTGTGTCTACACTGTTATGTAGCTTTGCTCACTAAAGAGGAAGACTGTACTTCTCACACCTTGATATATGATTTGGTTGGCCATTGGAATAGTAATGGATATGACGTGACTAAAGGCTTCAAAAGCAAACGCGCAATGGGCTGTCATTCGCACTTCTATTATTGCCATAAGGACAACATGCCTGAATTGACATGATGCCCACTGGAATGACCACCTAGCAGAAGGATGAGACATCCATAGAGTGGAATTACTACAATTGATCTGCAAACTCATGAGCTAAATTAATATTAATGCCTAATGCCACAGGGATTTTGTAGTGCTTGGTTACATGGCATTATAGTGACCATAACAAACTTATACAACCACCTATTAGCTATTGGACATCCAGGCAGCTGCTTCATCTTTCTGAACCCTGGCTTCCTTATCACTAAAAGAAAATGGTACTTCATAACTTGTTGAGCAGATCAGAGATGTTCTCTATATAGAATATGTGTTCTGTACATAGAAAATGCATAAAAATGACAATTTTTATGTTATTATCTTTGCACAAATTATTTAATATCAGTTTTCTTATCTACACATAGCAAGTTGCCTTGTCTATCTTTCAAAAGATTGAGATATATATGAAGTACTTATAGTAATATAAAACATATTCAATATGTGTATTATAACTTAACCCTTTTGTTTTCCCGCTTTATAAGCTAACGATGTCATAGTCTCTACTTCATTGAAAAATAAATCAAGCCCTAGCCGGTTCTGCTCAATGGATAGAGCGTTGGCCTGCGAACTGGAAGGTCGCAGGTTCGATTCCAGTCAAGGGCACATGCCCGGGTTGTGGGCTCGATCCCCAGCGGGGGACTTGCAGGAGGCAGCCGATCCATGATTCTCTCTCATCATGGATGTTTCTATCTCTCTGTCCCTCTTCCTTCCTCTCTGAAGTCAATTAAAAAAAATCAATATGATATTTAACTGAAATATTGTAGTTTGTTAAACTTAGTAAGTATCTCAAATAGCTACTTAAATATACACTGAGTGGCCAGATTATTATGACCGGCCAGATTATTATGACCACCTCATTAGTACAATGAAGTGAATTAGTTATGCAAATAATAATAATAAAACCTTGAGAGTATTTGCTTAGGAAGTTTTCAATATTCAGTATTTTTGGAATGTCAATGAAGTACTGATGGGGTGGTCATAATAATCTGGCCACTCAGTGTATTTTAACATCAAGTGGTATAATTTATAAGAATTGTCTATAAAGATAACTCTAATTAAATGTCTTTAAAATGTCCCCCAAAACAATTTGTGATTAAAAAACAAAAACAAAACGTATACCATTTCTTATTCCAAAAAGAATTTGAGGTACTTAATATTGAGGTATACCCATTAGAACATCTTCTAAAATATTCCTTTTTAAGAAAAAATAGTTTAGATTCTGCCATTAAGGATATTCTAATATGTCCCTAAAATAGTTAGCTTTCTCTTGTCCCAACTTCTCTACTTTTCTTACTTATTCCTTTAAGATCTAGTTCAATCTATCTCATCTTTTAAAAATACGAGAGGTCTTCTCTGACCTCCTCAGGCTTTAAGAAAACCTGACATATGAAACTTGGAATTCTCAAAATAGGTAAATTAGGAGATGATCACTCACATAGCTTTTGCTATAATTTATGAAAGGATTAAAACAGCCTTGTTTTATATAGCCAGTTTTTTATGTATTATTGTTTGGCAAAAATTTTACAAATTACTTTTCAGAAATTAAAGTCACAGTTATTGAACAATATAATGCATAGCTGTCACTGTATATATTCCCAGAGATTTTATTACTTCCCCCTTATTCCACTAGGAATATCCTGAGATGTTTAGAGTCAGCCATTCAAAAAATTCTGATTCTCCTTCATTCTATTCATTTCATTCTAATCTTTCTAGGTAATTAGAAAGCAGATCTAGTATGTCCAAAAGCAAGTTGTTCATATCTCCCAAATCTGCATCTTTTCCTACTTCCTCATTTAATAATGTCATTACTTATCCAGTGTACTCAACCTGAAAAGTCAGAATCCTAAAATGTGTTTTCCTATTGACACCTGAACATGCCTCTGTCTAACTCTGTGACATTCACTGTCCTGTCCCCAAGGCCGTCATGCCTGCCCGACTTTAAGTCATCTAGCAGGACAGGGATTCAGGGAGCTAGTACCAGGCTGGAAAAACAGTAGATACTCAAACATGTCACATGAGTACACCACCATCATCTGCTCTAGAACTCTGTCTTCTGTTTTATGAAAGCAGAGTCCCCAGATTATTCATTCTGCATCCCCAGTGAATAATGGAATATACTACACTATATTTCATACCTTATCCTGAAACAGAGGATAAACTTTGACTTATATATAAGATTATGCTAAAGTATTAATATAATCAGAAAGATCAATATTTTAAAACATTGAAACTCCCAGAGACATTGGGGTGATTCTAATAAAATCAGATAGTTTTATTAAATGGGAAATAGATATTTCCTCAAATGAAAGACTAGGTTTTCAAATTCATGTAACATCAATTCATACTACAGTCCTTAACAACCAGTTATTTCTTCTCTAACACTAAACAGAACAGGGAAAATGCCCAGCTCTTACCCAGTCAGCGTTTTTCAGCTCCTCCAGTTCTGTGTCTGATTCATTGCTCTTCTCCATTTCTTGAATCTTCTTAAGATTCTACCAGTTGAAATAAAAATATTTGGCATAAAAATTTCGTTTCACTACCTTCTCAACTTAAAATTTCTAATGGATACCTTCAGATAAAATATACACAAAACCGTTATTGAAGCAGATAATACAGGTAGTGTCAGGTTCAACAGAATCACCAATTCTTCAGGGAAACTTTCCCTTCCTCCTTGAACAAGCCAAACCTTCCTGCCATACAACTTTGTGGGACCATAAACCTTTCCTTTATGGTTCTTATCAACACTAATTTTACATCTGTTTGTGCCTTCCTCTAGACTCAATGACTCAGATTTCTGTTCTCAGAAGCTAATATAAGCGCTGCCACTTTTGATACTCAAATAATTTAATAAATACATTTCAATATACAAAATGTCTTTTATTTTTAATTTGATACATATATATATTGCAAAATGGCTATCACAATAAGGTTAGTTCCACTTCCATCTCCTCATATAATTATCTTTTTTTTAAATGGTGAGAACATTTAAGATCTACTCTCTTTGAAGCTTTCAAGTATGTAATATAATATTTTAACTATAGTTAGCAGGCTATACATTAGATCCCCAGAACTTATTCATCTTATAACTAGAAGTTTGTACCCTTTGAAATTGCATTAATTCAACATGCGCAATAAAAAAATCTTGATAGGTAAAATATATATATTCACATATTAATTACAATTTTATGATATAACATTCCTACTCACAATAATTCAACTCTAATATATTTTACTAAGCATATTTGCCTAATTGCATTTGGACTAAGTTTAAATGAATTGTATGAAACCTAATTTGTTTTATATACAAATAATGAATACTTAATATAAAATATTTCTAAACCATTTATTTTTAGTTTTTCAACATCTCAGATTAACCATCTGCAAAGTGATAATAACACCATCTGCTTTTTTGTACTTAATAATGCCCAGGAGTATTAATACAGAAAGAATAAAATTACTCTGAGGAAAAGGTGGTATAAATAATGCATTATCTCCTCTCTCCCTAGGAAAGAAATTAGGAGAAAAAAAGTGTATTTGGTTGTTTCAGAATGTGTTTCCATAATTATTTTTAAGAAGAAGTCAGGTTTCCTGCTTGGGACTATATAATAAGACACTTGCCACTCCTGAGTCACGGCCGACCTTCTGTTCCCCACCTTTAAAAGGAAGATACCACCATCTACCTCACAGTGTTGTGTTTAAAACATAATCAATTAAACATAGCAGAACCTTGCATTTACATCCTCTGGGGAAAAGGAACTTCCAAAACATGCATACCCTAATTCTCCTCTGAACTACAGGATATGTACTACTTATGTGTCAGTGGGCATCCATTGCTTTTGTCTAGAAACCCTTTCCCTCCCTTCCTTTCATAAAGATCCTTCTCTCTGTAGGGCATGCATCCCCTACAGCTTGAGTAGGGCTGAGCCCATGCTTAGCATCTTGTTACCTACTCACTGGGATGAGGATACCATCTCCCAAGTCACAGTGACTGGTTCCTGAGTGGGCACATACTCCTTATCTTCCTCCAATACTTTTCTGCCCCAGTTAACAGAAAAGACTTCTGCTGTAGTTACTGAACTGAGAACGTATGAGATTTGGGCAGCACATGGTCATCTTACCTGCCTTTACCTAAGGGCCTGTCCGAGGACAGAGAAAGAAAGCCAGCCCTGATCACAGGGTTTGAGGTACTGGATCCAGCTGTGCCTAAAACTAACAGTACCTTTAAACTTCCCACTTAGGGGAGCCAATAAACCCAGCCCACTCCACCCATGCTAATTTGAGTGGACTGTCCCTTGCAATAGAAACAGTTATGATTTAATATGTCCTCTTAGTCCAGAAATATGAGTTCATTCTTCTTTGTCTTTGGGGTACTCTGGTGGAATAGTACAAGAAACATATTGCTTCTCTTCCATCCAACCTTACTTTTTACTATTCTCCAACATACTCCTGACTAAATGTAGTCAGGATGGTCTCACTGTTATGCCTTTACACATCTCCACCTTTACTTGTGCAGTGATAAAATCTCTAACTCTCTGCTACTAAGGAACACTGTCTATTCTTTATAACACAGAAGATACTTTCAATGAATGGTCCAAGAATTTCATGTTTATTTTTCTGAAAATAAAGTAGCATAAATTGTAACTCAGATACTTCCTAGCTGTGTGACTTTGAACAAATTATTAAACTGCTCTAACCCTCAGTTTGGTGTTTTCATCTGTAAAATGCAGGTAACTACCTTTAGCATTCTGTTAATATTACATAAAATAATACAGGAGAAATACAGCATGCAGCCTGGCTCATGGTAAACATATAGTAGGTATTAACTTTATAAGCCAATGAATGTCTATGAGGATTTGATTGTGAACACTTTTACTCCATCACAAAAACATTGCATTCTTTTTACCAAATAAGTTCTCTCTCTAGCTTCTTTATGAAATAAAATTCAGATTCAGCAATAAATCAATATAATACAGTTAAGAATCTGTAACTACTATAATGGAACAGCTACAATCAATGTGAACTAAAAATCTCACGTTTTTCTTGTTAGCAGCAAAAACAATGAGATATTTGAAATAAAATTACAGATTTTTATAATTTTAGAAATAAACTTCTGTCAATGATATTCTAGCTTCTGAATAAACGTTTTTTTGCTTGCACAAATGTAATAACAGATGCCAACCTGTGCTTAGAATATGGTGAGAAAGTTCTAACTGAGAGCACCCACATGGCAATTAACTCTCCCCATTTCTAACATAACCAGTCTCAAGACAGCAATTAGAACTGCTCCATGCCAACATTTTCAGTTCCTGGCATGTTAAAAATAAAGAAATTAAATCTACTCTGTAAATTACAAGTATATCAAATGCTCAGAGAGTAATTTTAATTCACATGTCTCTTCTTAAATTAAACTACCCTTACAAATATATTCACGTATAAAAATAATCTATCTATCTATCTATCTATCTATCTATAAAAGCCTAACCGTTCAAACATTAGCTATGATGCGTACTGACCACCAGGGGGTAGACGCTCAACACACAGGCATGGAAACATAGAAACATGCATACTAGAGGTCCAGTACACCCTCGGCCCGGCCTGCGGGGGCAGGGCCAAAACTGGCAGTCCGACATCCCCCAAGGGATCCCAGATTGTGGGAATAAGGACACATATGTAATAACTTAGTCAATAAAGAAATTAAATAAATAAATAAAAGGAAATTAATTGCAATCAGGAAAAAAAACATTTCAGAAGAGTGGACATTTGAGTTAGGTCTGCAGAATAAGTAGCCATTTTCTAAGGAAGAGAAGAGAGGAAAAGGACATTTCAGGTGGTTGCAGAGGCCCTGGGAGATCAGGGACTGGAGGAAGGGTAGCAGAACAGGCATATGTGGTGAACGAAGAACTTGGAGAGGTCAGATTGTGGCCCAATTGCACATGGTTTCCTACGTCATGCTAAGGGGTTTATTACACTTTCCACCTACGAGTATCAAGGAGCCAACAACGTCTTTACACAAGGGTGTAACACTGTAAGATAGACTGTATGTGAGAAGGGACATAAGGTTAAGAGGCTTTGCCACAGCCCAGGCAAGAGATGCCAGACCACTGCATGAGAAAGGGACAAGCATTGAGAATATGAAGGAGGTTCTGCATTCTGGAGATAGCCAACATTGTTAGGAGTTTCGTGGTAACACTTCGGATCTACAACATCTGAACTACAGATTCTCGCACTCAACCAAATATTTACAAAGGCCCTATTACAATGGGGTATAGCAGTAAATAAGAGAAAAAGGTTTCTGCTCTCAATGAGATTATATTCCAGGGGAAGATATTAATGAGTAAGAAAAGAGAGTAACAAGACAACTACAGACTGTGATGGCTATTAGGAAGGAAATAAATAGGGAAACGATTTGAAAG
>NW_006290305.1:2760916-2785357 GCF_000327345.1 Myotis davidii | reverse complement strand
GAGTGTGATAAATATATAAGGATGAGATGTTCTTTCAGCTGAGCCTTGAAGAAAGCAATGAAAAACTATAATTAAAAGGTGAATGAAGACAATTTATAGGAGGAATTTAAGATGTCAACAAGAAACTAATTAAGCACCACAGGTGCAGTCACACTTGAGAGGAGATCAAAGATCATTATAATCAGATAATCAGAAATGACAATCCACACCTGTGGAGCCTGCCTCTGAAGAAATCCAAGATGACTTAACTATATTAGACATCTTATCTCTCAAAGATCAAAATGTTTGGAATAGTCTACCTTAGTTCTGTTTGTTTATATGTATGATGCGAGAAAGTAAAAGGGAAGATAACATTTTCATCACTTTGAGTACATGATCAAAAAAACCATTTCAGAAGAGTGGACATTTGAGTTAGATCTTCAGCATAAGTAGGCATTTTCTACATGAGGGAAGTGAGGAAAAAGACTTTTCAGAAAATTTGAAATGTGAATTATGAAAAGTCAAAACAAAAATTATGAGTTTAAAAATCTCTTTCACATGCCTTCTAATATTGTGTTCTTATTGCAATTACTATATGAGCATATGTTATGCTCAATTATTTTTATTGTTTATTTATTTGTGAGTAATAGTAGTATATTAGGAATTGCTTCTTTTACAGGGATTTTTACCATTAGATTTTAAAATACAGAATTTTTAGTCTATAATGACATCAATATAGTAATGTCAATATTGAGTGCTACAGCTCAATATTAACAACACTGAATTGCTTGCCTATAAAATCCAACTCAAATTACAACATAATATAATAATTTCATAGCAAATTTTACTGGGCATGTAGTTAAAATGTTTATCTATATACATTTTGTCTACACAATCAGATTGGTACAAAAGTAAGGAAAAACTTGTTGAATAAATACAACAAAGATTTAGTCATATGAACTATACTTTCTGTAGACACTGTAACTAAAAGGAACCTTAGCATGTTTCATTACTCCTTCTTCTTTTTTAAAGATAAGTAAACAAAAATTTAGCAAAAGAAATTTAGCAAAGGCTATTTGACTTAGGCCACATGAATAATGAGTGGAAGAATATGATTCACCAACAATAAAGGGGCTTTTAAAAATGACCAGTGTTACTATAACTATTTAAAATATAAAATAACTGTAGGCTTAAAATGATAGATAGGTAGATAGATAGATAGATAGATAGATAGATAGATAGATAGATAGATAAAATAAATGGGAAAACAGTTATTTACTTGGGAAAAAGTTTTCTTTCAAAACAAAGATTCTTCTAAACAGTGTTCTTCTCTGATACATCAAGTTGTTTTCTCTGATACATTATGTAGTAAATATAACAGAATGTGAAACAATGAATTTACTGGAAAACTGGGGTGGGGGCAAGCACACTAGATACTCTCAACATGGTGGCAATGATGGTTAGATCACGTAGGAACATAACGGAATAAAATCAACTCACTTCCTAGTCTTAAAATTATTTTTAAGTGTTTGACATTTCTATGACATCTGTCTTTTCCCATTTCAGACTTCCTTTTATGTCATACCTACACTTAACATGATACTTTCTCTCCTCCCGTCCCATTCCTCTTTATTGTATGTGTGAGACAGAGAGAGAGACCGACCCGCACATGTTCACACACATGAACCCTCTTCTCCCCCCAACTCCAAATCTTAGTCTCTGGCTCACACATACTTCTTTCCAATCCTGCCCAGAGGTTTGTATCAAAGTAAGAGTCACAGGACTATTCATGAAGATTAATTGGAATATGCAACAGGGACACTTCAAAGCTGTAGGAATATAATATAGGAGAGCAGCAGGTATTAAAAGTTTGAGAAACTGATCATTTCATTTAACAATAACAAAACCAGGTAGTTTTGATGACCAACAACTACCTAGATAGCAATGAATTAAAGAATACTAAAATAAATATAATTTCCTTTTTTCCAATAAAGACATTTACATTTGAAACTGTCAAGCTACACTCTCCCTTCTCCACCCCATGTGCTCACTAGCCACACTTGCTGGCAGGGTTTGGGGCTGGGGTGGGGCACTGGCAGTAGGGCACAGGCTGTCTCTTCTTTCATACAACCCAATGCACACTAATGGATTGCTCAGATAGTACCTCCATCTACACTTACATACAAGGATATCAAATTGCTTATGAGACACCGTAATATGTATTTACTTTCAGAATATCAAATTGCTTTTGAGCCATAGTTAACAGCAGGCCTATCCAACTCTTCTCTATCATTAGGAGAACAACCTTAAAGGATCTCAACCATTGTTTAAAAAGGAAATCATCACATCATGAGAAGAGATTAGAATGAAAGTGAATTTGCTTTCTAAACGGATGATGAACTACAAAGCCTTGTGCTTTGTAAAGCAGCCAGGTCTAGTAGTAAATGTAATTACTACTTTATAAAAACAACTATAACACTTAGAAATAAATTATGGGTTTTATATTTTAATAAATTGTCAATGGAGCATATGAGAAATTTAATATAATTAAATTACTTTTTCCTAACAAATGGAACATTATCTTCATACTAAGATTTCATACTAATTTTATATACACAAAAATACACACATACACAGAACTTTGAAACATCACTGATAATCAGGTAAGCTTGATGAATTAGAGGTTATTACTTTTAAAGTTCCAATTGATATACACCAACTAACGGGTATAAAAAATTGTCTGATTCTCAAAATATGTATTTAGAGGTCTTTAAAAGAATACCAAATTAACACAGAGTATTTTATTACCAGTGTGAATTCAGTACTCTTAAGAAAAGGTTAAAATGGCTAACATACATACATGAACTAACATGTATAAAAATATTCTGTAATTTAAAAAAAGTCACATACATTGCAGAGGAAAGGGAAATCCATTTGGACCCTGAAAGACTATTCCTAAAACCTCAGTGTTGATGGGAAATTTATGCAGCACAAAATCTCTTAATTAAATGGTACAGAATGTTCTTAAAGTGTCAGGATTTCCACATATTTTATAGTTTGCCTTTTCAAAGCTCATCATTAAATGAATTTTATGTGTAATTTTTTAAAATTTATTTTATTGATTTTTTACAGAGAGGAAGGGAGAGGGATAGAGAGTTAGAAACATCGATGAGAGAGAAACATCGATCAGCTGCCTCCTGGTTGCCCGGCTTGGTTGCACATCTCCTACTGGGGATGTGCCTGCAACCAAGGTACATGCCCTTGGCCGGAATCGAACCTGGGACCTTTCAGTCTGCAGACCGATGCTCTATCCACTGAGCCAAACCAGTTAGGGCTATGTGTAAAATTTTTTTTAAATGGCAAGAACACTCAAGCACCTCATCTATAACCCACAAAAGTTCTCAGATTTCCCAGAAATATTTTGACAAAAATGCATCTAATAGTCAGAAATGCTTTCAAAACTGTCTTTTTTGCTGAAACCGGTTTGGCTCAGTGGATAGAGCGTCGGCTTGCGGACTGAAGGGTCCCAGGTTCGATTCCGGTCAGGGGCATGTGCCTCGTTGCGGCCACATCCCCAGTGGGAGATGTGCGGGAGGCGGCTGATCGATGTTTCTCTCTCATTGATGTTTCTAACTCTCTATCTCTCTCCCTTCCTCTCTGTAAAAAATCAATTAAAAAAAAAAACCTGTCTTTTTTCAAACAGAAAAATATATGGAAAAACACACATAGTGTATATATATATTCAGCTTAGCAATCATTTGCAGGGTATTTCCTACGTGCACATACTGCATTAAGAGTCATTAACATAGCCGAAACCGGTTTGGCTCAGTGGATAGAGCGTCGGCCTACGGACTGGAGGGTCCCGGGTTAGATTCCGGTCAGGGGCATGTGCCTGGGTTGCGGGCACATCCCCGGTGGGAGATGTGCAGGAGGCAGCTGATCAATGTTTCTCTCTCATCGATGTTTCTAGCTCTTTATCTCTCTCCCTTCCTCTCTGTAAAAAATCAATAAAATATATTTAAAAAAAGAGTCATTAACATAAAAATAGTTTAAAATACAGTCATTTATTTCAAGAAGCATCTGGTTCATTTATGCAGAAAAAAAACATCTACACTAATAAAAGACAAAGATGCTAATTGACCGTACCTTCGCTACGCCCCAAGCCACACCCACCAGCCGAGCTGAGCAACTATATGCAAATTAACCCATCCAAGATGGCGGCCGGCAGCCACGGAGCTGAAGCAAGCAGGAGGCTTGGTTGCCCGGTTGATGGAGAAAGCCAAGCTTCCCGCCTGCCCTGAGCCGGCTGTGGCCTTAGCTCATGGCAACAAAGTTTCAATTATAGAAGATAAATAAACCCCAGATACCTGCTTCCAGCCAGCCTCCACTGGAGCTTGGACGGCTGGGGACCATGGCCAGCCTGCAAACAGCAATCAGCCCCTCACTCAAATTGGCCAGTCACCCCAAGGGGGACCCCTACCCTGAAGGGACTGTGGGCAGCCTGCAAACAGCCATCAGCCCCTCACCCAGGCTGGCCACACCCCAGTGGGGACCCACAACCTGAAGGGGCTGTGGCCGCCTGCAAACAGCCATCAGCCCCTCACCCAGGCTGGCCAGACACCCCAGTGGGGACCCACAACCTGAAGGGGTGTGGCCAGCCTGCAAACAGCCATCAGCCCCTCACCCAGGCTGGCCAGACACCCCAGTGGGGACCCACAACCTGAAGGGGCTGTGGCCGCCTGCAAACAGCCATCAGCCCCTCACCCAGGCTGGCCAGGCACTCCTATATAATAAAAGGGCAATCTGTAAATTGACCCTAACAGCAGAACGACTGGGAATGACTGATCACTATGACACACACTGACCACCAGAAAGCTGATGCTCAATGCAGGAGCTGCCCACTGGTGGTCAGTGCGCTGATCAGGGGTAGCTCTGATTAGCCACAAGCCAGGCTGATGGCTGCCAGTACAGCCTCTCCTGCCTCCTCAACAGTGCTAAGGATGTCCGACTGCAGCTTAGGCCTGCTCCCCGCTGGCAAGTGGACATCCCCCAAGGGCTCCCGGGCTGCCAGAGGGATGTCTGACTGCCAGCTTAGGCCCAATCCCCCAGGGAGTGGGCCTAAGCCAGCAGGTGGTCATCCCCCGAGGGGTCCCAGACTGCGAGAGGGCACAGGCCAGGCTGAGGGACCGCCCTCTCCCCGCCGAGTGCACAAATTTTTGTGCACCGGGCCTCTAGTAAGTACATAAGGAAGTAACTACCATGGAGTATCAGAAGTGTGAGACTGAAGGATGTATGAGATATTAAGGTCATGGAGGACATAAAACTGGAAAGAGGTCATGAATATTTCACGTGGAGCCCAACCAGCGTGGCTCAGTGGTTAAGTGTTGACCTAGGAACCAGGAGGTCACGGTTCGATTCCAGGTCAGGGCAAATGCCCAGGTTGTGGGCTCTATCACCAGTGTGGGGCGTGCAGGAGGCAGACAATCAATGAGTCTCTCTCATCATTGATGTTTCTATCTCTCTCTCTCTCCCTCTCTGAAATCAATAAATTACATTTTTTAAAAATATTTCACATGGAGGTAAAATGTAAGCAGAGTTTAAATGAATAAATAGGAGTCCACCAAGCAGACAAGGGGAGAAAGAATTTCCAGACAGAAAGAACAGAATGTGACCCTTTGTAATAAAAAATAAAATTTGAAAAAAAAAAAAAAAACAATAAAGGCACAGGCAACAAATAAAAAAAAATATTCACAAAAGAAATTAATGCAAAAAAAAAAAAAGAAAGAAAGAACAGAATGTGAACGGTCACAAATATACAATCACATGATGTATTCGGAAATATAATAATTTTTATTGGATAACTTAAATGCAAAGAAGATAGTGTTGAAAAGGAGAATAAAAACACAAGAACATGAAATACCATGAAGGGCCTGTGTGGAATACAATGGAGTTTTGATATAGATGATGGGGAGTCATATTAAGGGGAGCAGCATAACTCTGTTGGGTTGCCAGGTATCTGTGATCAGGGAGGATGAGACAAACTGAAAGTATTAATCAAGCCTTTACTCACTTACTGAAACAGTGTGAAAAAGAGGCCAAAAAGGATGTTTTGTTCCCCTTGTTCCATTTTCCCCCTACAGAATAGCAGTGAGCTAGGGTCAGGTGACATGCAATGCAGGTGGGGGAAATCTGAAAAGGTTCTGCCATTCCATGGACTTGAGGACCAGTGGGAGGGAAAGCGGGAAGGCTAAAAATGGAAAGTTCTGAGTCAGAGGGGAGGAAAACGTCTCAACCAAGGGCCTTCAAGTGGAAGCACCGAGGTAGGAATACCGTGTACATTCGAGCATGGCTGGCCAAGTGGAATGTTCTGAGTCCTTGCAATCCCGGCGAAAACCAGAATGCAGGACACTGGCTGTGCACCGAGTCCCATGTGGGGAGGGCAGCTTCTCCTGTGAGGCCTGCCAAGGAAAGCCAGCACATGGTCAAGCTGAAGGAGCACATAGAGGTTTGGGCCTGGAGCCAGATTGCTCAGGTCAGCTCTTTCATCTCCAAGAATCATTCATCGACAATATGGAAGATGGAATGGATGGAGAGGATTCACAGTGATGATCAGACAAGCAGGAAGGCAGTTTAGTAATATAGGTTGGACATGGGGACCTGAACTGATAAAGTGATTGACCCTAGTCCAGTGGTCAGCAAACTCATTAGTCAACAGAGCCAAATATCAACAGTACAATGTCTGAAATTTCTTTTGAGAGCCAAATTTTTTAAACTTAAACTATATAGGTAGGTACACTGTTATTAACTTAATTAGGGTACTTCTAAGGCTTAGGAAGAGCCACACTCAAGAGGCCAAAGAGCTGCATGTGGCTTGCGAGCCACAGTTTGCCGACCATGGCCCTAGTCCATGTAGAAAAGAAAGTGATTCCAGGAAGTGATAGACTGGAAGAAAATGGGGGGCAGCAAGGGACTGGAAGACTAGGTCAGGTGCAGTGAGGGGAAGAGCTCAAAGGGCAGGGGGCAGTTATGAAGTGGGGTTTGAGAGCCCATGACTTCCAAGATGGAATGACTGCAGGTTATTTCAAGGACAATGGTGTATTCAGGTATGCAGAGTACTAAAGTAGAGGAGAAGTCAAGAATACAAAGTTAGCCCTAACCGGTTTGGCTCAGTGGATAGAGCGCCGGCCTGCGGACTGAAAGGTACCCAGTTCAATTCCGGTCAAGGGCATGTACCTTGGTTGCGGGCACATCCCCAGTGGGAGGTGGTGTGCAGGAGGCAGCTGATCGATGTTTCTCTCTCATCAATGTTTCTAACTCTCTATCCCTCTCCCCTCCTCTCTGTAAAAAATCAATAAGATATATTTTAAAAAAGGAATACAAAGCTATAGGTCCTTTTTATCAAAGAAATCACTCAAGGTGGTAACAGATGACAGTGACAATGGGTTTAAGAATAACAGAAGTGGACCGCATGAGCTTTTTGTTCAAGGATAAAGAATAATTGTTTGGAAACAGTAGAGAGAGAGACTGTTACTAACCCTCCCCAGTCCAGAGGTATGAAGATGTGGAGGAAAGAGCAGCTTCCCAAGAGGGAATCAGAGATTAGAAAGTACTTATCTCTGGCCAGTGTGGCTCAGAGATTAGAGGGTCAGCCCATGTACCGAATGGTCTGGAGTTCTAATCAAGCACCAAAAAAAAATTTTTAAAGCTCACTGGAATAGAAAAATACTTATTACTGTCTTTAAGCTCAGAAATAGTTTCTAAGAATGTCTGTGTTGCAAGAACTTAAAAAAAAAAGAAATCATTTAATTTACTCTAGTAAACCCACAGGACTGTACTTTTACCCTAAAAACAAAGCTTAATGTTTCTGGATAAGGCAATTTCAATAATTATAACCTTAAAAAGTAATCTTTTCTGCCCTGGATGGTTTGGCTCAGTGGATAAAGCACTGGCCTGCAGACTGAAGGGTCCTGGGTTCGATTCCAATCAAGGGCACATGCCTTGGTTGGTGGGCTTGGTCCCCAGTGGGGGGCGTGCTGGAGGCAGCCAATCAGTGATTCTCTCCCATTACTGATGTTTCTGTCTCTCTCTCCCTCTCCCTTCCTCTCTGAAATCAATAAAAAATACACATTTTTAAAAGTAATATTTTCTACTACTTACAAAACCATAATTGAGGCTGTGCTTTCAGATGTTTACTCTGAAGCTTTTAATAGAACCCTACATCCTCTGGTTCTGTCCAGGAGGAAAAGTGAGTCCATGATCTATCTCATTACTCTTCAAATGACATATAGTTCACCCTTTTCACCCTGTTGAAGACTTGCCTTTTGGGTCCAGCTCTATAAAATCCTAAAAAGAAATAGACATAGCTTTTCATTGGCCTAACATAAAAAGACAGACTATCGGCAGTAGCCTGGCTAGAACTGAAGAGGCATGATTAGAGTTCTGATTCATACATATACAATGGATTTATTCAAGGTGATTTATTAAGGGTGACCTGGCAGAGACATCTGTTATTAACTGATTACCAGAGCTAACTGGTCTTATTTGACTAATATAGATTAGTTTTTTCCTTCCTCCCTTACATATCCTACATGCGTACCTCCGCAAACTGTGTCATCCTAAGTTCTAAACTAGCGTTTCAGATAAACTCTCTACTTTAGTCATAAAAGGAACGATACCCATTACCTATCATTACTGAGCTGTTACTGTATGCCAGATGCTGTGCTGCTTTATACAGAACTCATGAATCTCGATGACCTTCTGTGTAATGTAAAATATGGCAATTCACCTAGTAAATAAATTAGAATGCTTATTGTTGTACTCTACATATAATATTTTTAACTCATAGACATAATAAATAATAATAAAATAGATAAAATAATATTTTGGATAATCTGAATAATTCACATCTCTTCCATTAAATATTTAATCAAATCCTTTCAGTCTGCAAGCTAGCGCTAAACATTTTAACTATAAAAGAGTTAAAATATCAAAGGTGTAGCCTCCTTTGAGAGCCCTTATCCCTTCCTGAAAGACGTACTAACATGTTTTAAAAAGTGGACAAAAGAATGGCAGAAAGAATGAAAAATCAAGTCATATGAGAAATTGATTAAACCAATTAAGTATTATTTATTTCCCATTTATAAGGATGCTTTATAAAACTCTTTGTTTTATAAAATAGATTCACCCACAGGACCATAGACATGGAGGCATAGAACAGACAGAGGGAAGGTGGGAGGGAGGGCGGGAAGAGATTAATCAAAGAACTTATATGCATATATGTATAGCAAGGGACACAGACAATAGACAGGTGAAGGCCTGGGGTGTGGTGGGAGTCCAGTAGAAGGAGGCAAAGGGAGGAAAATGGGGGACATCTGTCATACACTCAACAATAAAATAAGTAAATCCTGCCTAAGTTGCTTCTTTCTTGAATGAATTTTAGCATTTATCAGAAGGATGATAATACTTTAAATAATATGACAATGTTGAAAATTTATGTTTATCTTTCATAATGCTAATAAGTATGAAAGCAATAGTACTTACCTCCTTTGCACTTTTAATTTTACTCAGAAATGTATGCAGTTCCATTGTTTCTGCAAACAGTGCACGACATACTGCCTGATAATGATTTGGTGCCTCTGATTCAGTTGAGAGATGAGCAGCACATAACTACAGAAGAAGAAAATAATGATGCTTGTTTATTATTTGGGTTTTTTGTACCTTACTGGTAAAAACAGACACACCTCGTATATTTGTATTTTCTCATCAGACAGCAAGGCAATTCCGCAATTCCCATTAGTCAAAGCTTAACGTATCACAAGACCATCAGTAAGTGGTCCACTAAACTAACAAATATCCAACAGCACCGTCGAGCTTACTAGAATTAGTTGGTGTCTATTTGAAAATGATAGAATAGCAATGGATAGGTCAAGAAAACAAAGTAAAATAATCAGTTGTGATAGTTCAGATTCAGAATCTTCCTATAAATGGATCACAATTGTTGTTTATTCTATTTTAAAAAGAAAAATGCATAAGTCAATTGAAGACATATGATAAACTTTATCAGATAAAGGACATATGAATACCTAAAAGTGGTTTTTAAAAGGCCATATTGAAGATCTGAACAAATCACAGAATCGAGAAGTCTAAGAACTATTATCAAATACTGAATCATCCATTTTTTTAAGTGAAATAACTCTTGAAAGACATCAGTACTATGTAAACTGCTGCTTTACCTTCATGACATCTCTGTATGACCGGATAACTGAAATTTTTCTCTTTTCATCTTCTTCATCTTCCAGGCCTTCATCTGCAGCCTCATAACCCTCATCATTGCTACCATCTGCTTCGACCGTGTTGGCCATGTGATCGATGAGTTGCTCCAGGGGAGGACTTAATTCTCTTTCTTCATTCTCCTTCAAACCATAGTCCAGTGCTTTATAAATAATAATACCCAAAGATTCAATAACCTAGAAACATTTAAAGAAGTGGTTAATGAAGGTGACTAAACATTTTTAAAGAACTGTAAGGCCTTCAACTGATTAGGGAGGCCCACACATATTAGGGAGGGCAATCTGCTTTGCTCAGTCTACCAATTTAAAGGTTAGTCTCATTAAAAAACCCTTCCCTGCCCGCCCGCAATGGCTCAGTGGTTGAGCGTCAACCTATGAACCAGGAGGTCACGGTTTGATTCCTCGTCAGGGCACATGGCCAGGTTGTTGGCTCAATCCCCAGTTGGGGGTGAGCAGGAGGCAGCCAATCGGTGATTCTCTCTCATCATTGATGTTTCTCTCTCTCCCTTCCTCTCTAAAATCAATTAAAAAAATTTTTTAAAAATATAAATAAATAAACCCTTCCTTATTAAAATACCAATGGCATATTTCATAGATCTAGAACAAATACTCCAAAAAGTCCCCGAATAGCCGGAGCAATCTTGAGAAAGAAGAACAAAGTTGGAGGGATCACAATAGCAAATATCAAGTTATACTACATACTAGAGGCTCAGTGCACGAAATCGTGCGGTAGAGTCCCTAGACCTAGCTTCCTGCCATCAGGGCTGTCTTCTGCCGTTCGCCAGTCCCAGGCTGAACACTGCCTCCGCTGCTGGGCTGTCAGGCCGTTGGGGTCACCAGTTCATCCCCGGCTGCTCAGGGGCTCACGCGGGCGCTGCAGCCACTGGGGCTCGAGGTGCTGACGGAAGCTGCGAGGCACGCCCATGACATACTCGTCCTGGTGTGAGTGGCACCGAGCAGGCAGCACATTCCATCAGCGGCAGACCCAGGGCACTTGCATGGAGGTGAAGTCACCGGCGCCTGCTTTCCCACAGGCTTGAGCCCCTGAGCAGCAGGGGATGAGCTGGTGATCCCAACGGCCTGACACCCAGCCTGGTCCTCCTGCCACCCACCCTGATTCCCCCGTTCACCATCACTGATCCATTGGAGCCTGTTGGCCAGGGGCAGGGACCAAGAGGTCAGCCGTTCAGCCTGCTCTCCAGTCCCCAGTCCTGCCCTGCTACCACTCGTGGGCCAGGGGGTGAGGGGGGATTGGGACCGAGAAGTGGCCAATGCCACTGAACACTGCCTCCGCTGCTGGGCTGTCAGGCCGTTGGGGTCACCAGTTCATCCCCGGCTGCTCAGGGGCTCACGCGGGCGCTGCAGCCACTGGGGCTCGAGGTGCTGACGGAAGCTGCGAGGCACGCCCATGACATACTCGTCCTGGTATGATGTGGGAAGAGCTCAGGAGATTTATCTCAGTGCAGTGGCGGATGCAATGGCGTGAGCGCACTCTGCCTATACAAGCTTCCTCGGCACACCGGGGAAGTGGCAGCGCCCGCCTGAGTAAGCCCCCTAGAGCCCCTACATAGTACCCTAACTTTCCTACCATTGGTTGCCCTAAGGATGTTGTAAACTTCTGATTGCAACCCCCCTGATTCCCCCGTTCACCATCACTGATCCATTGGAGCCTGTTGGCCAGGGGCAGGGACCAAGAGGTCAGCCGTTCAGCCTGCTCTCCAGTCCCCAGTCCTGCCCTGCTACCACTCGTGGGCCGGGGGGTGAGGGGGGATTGGGACCGAGAAGTGGCCAATGCCACCTCATGGCAACTGGTCGAGTGGTCTTTCTGATCATGACACTTACGGCCTCTGGCCTTTTATTATATAGATACTACATACTATAAAGCTACTGTAATAAAAATAGCTTGGTACTGGCACAAGAACAGGCATATAGATTAATAGAACAGAAAAGAGAATCCAAAAATAGGCCCACACCATTATGGTCAACTAATATTTGCCAAAGAAGGCAAGAACATACAATGGACTAAAGACAGTCTCTTCAACAAATGGTGCTGAGAAAATTGGACAGCAACATGCAAAAAGATGAAACTAGACCACCAACTTACACCATAGATAAAAATAAACTCAAAATGTGTAAAAGACTTAAATGTCAGTTGTGAAACTATAAAAATCCTAGAAGAAACCATAGGCAGCAAAATCTCAAACATCTCAGGTTGCACAATTTTTGCCAAAAAATCTGCTAGGGCAAGAGAAAGGAAAAAAAATAAACAATGGTACTACATCAAACTAAAAAGCTTCTGCACAGCAAAAGAAACCATCATCAAAATGAAAAGGGAACCCAATGTATGGGCGAACATATTTGCCAATGATACATCTGATAAGGGGTTAATATCCAAAATATACAAAGAACTCATACATCTCAACAAAAGGAAGACAAACATTCCAATTTAAAAAATGGGCAAAGGACCTAAATAAACACTTCTTCAACACAGATATAAGGAAGGCCAAAAGACATATGAAAAAATGCTCGAAGTCATTAATCATCAGAGAGATGCAAATTAAAACAACAATGAGGTACCACCTCACACCTGACAGAATGGTTATCATCAACAAATCAACAAATGACAAGTGCTAGTGAGGATGTGGAGAAAAGGGAACCCTAGTACACTGCTGGTGGGAATGCAGACTGGTACAGCCACTATGGAAAACAGTATGGAGTTTCCTTAAAAAATTAAAAATGGAACTGCCTTCTGACACAGTGATCCCACTTCTAGGACTATATCCTAAGAAACCTGAAACACCAATCAGAAAGAATGTATGCACCCCTATGTTCATAGCAGCACAATTTACAATAATTAAGATCTGGAAATAGTTCAAATGCCCATCAGTAGACAAGTGGATTAAAAAGCTGTGGTACATTTACACCCATGCAATATTATGCAGCTGTAAAAAAGATGAATCTTGCCCTAACCGGTTTTGCTCAGTGGATAGAGCGTCGGCCTGCGGACTGAAGGGTCCCAGGTTCGATTCCGGTCAAGGGCATGTACCTTGGTTGCGGGCACATCCCCAGTGGGGGGTGTGCAGGAGGCAGCTGATCGATGTTTCTCTCTCTGTGTTTAAAGGGCCAGAAGGTTGAGAACCACTGGCATCGAGGGGCCTGGAAAGTATTATGCTAAGCAAAATAAGCCAGTCAGAAAAAGAGATTAACTGGGGAACTTATATGCATAGATGCATAGTCCATGGACACAGACAACAGTATAAGTGAAGGCCTGGGAGAGGTTGGTGTGGAGTGGAGGGGGTCAATGGGACAAAAAAGGGAGAGGGGCCTGGCCCATGTGGCTCAGTGGTTGAGCATATGAATCAGGAGGTCACAGTTCAATTCCTAGGTTGAGGGCTCGATTTCCAGTGAAGGATGTGCAGGAGGCAGCCGATCCCATAATTCTCTATCATCATTAACGTTTCTGTCTCTCTCCCTCTCCCTTCCTCTCTGAAATCAATTAAAAAAAATTTTTTAAAGGGGAGAGGGAATATCTGTAATACATTCAACAATAAAGATAAATTTTTTAAAAAGACTCTCAGATGAGATTAAAAGAGAGATAATCTAGCAACATATTGTTCACCATAAATACACCTAAAACAAAACAATGTTTAATGGTTGAGCATTGACCCATGAACCAAGAGGTTACAGTTCAATTTCCAGTCAGGGCACATGCCCCAATTGCCTGCTCAATCCCCCAGTAGGGAACATGCAGGCGGCAGCCAATTGATGTCTTGCTGCTCTCACTCCTCCCTTTTTCTCTCTTCAAAAATCAATTTTTAAAAATCTTAAAGAAAAAAACTGTACAATTCAATGGTTTTTAGTATATTCAGAGTTATGCAATCATGACCACAACAAATTTTAGAACATTTTCATCACCCCAAAAGAAACCCCATACCTATTAGCAGTCACTCCCCATTTTTTCCTAACCCCATTCTCTCCCCCACTAGTATACAACCATTATCTACTTTCTATCTCTATAAATTTAGCTATTCTGGATGTTTCATATAAATTGAATTATATGGTATGTGATCTTCTGTGACCTGCTTCTATCACTTAGCATGGCTCATTACATACTCCTACCACATTGTAGCATGTATCAGTACCACAATTCTTTTTATTGCCAAATAACATTATATTGCATGAATGTAACACATTCTCTTCACCCATTCATCAGTTGATTTTCAGTTGTTTCTAAAATTGCCTAATTTTAATAGGTAAGATTATATAAAAAAATTTTGCAGTAAGATTTTTCCAAGTAAATAAATGTATCAACATAATCTGTTCATTATAGTAAAAATAAATTTAAAATGCTTCACTACAATGTATAAAATGTACCACTTATAGTTAATAGCATATTTTGACATATTATGTACTGATATTAAAACAAACAAGTTACCAAAATATGAATATAACTATTGCATAGAAGTTTTTATTTCTAAACCAAATCCTGCTTCCTTCAAAACTAGTTCTTAAATTCTGATTCTGCACCAGAGGTTATGACTTTTGTGCTGGAAAATTACTGACTTCACTTTTTAGTTCACAATTGCTTTCCTTGTTTCACTCTTTTTTTTTTAACCTCCATGGACTTGCTCCAGTCTACTTCGCAGACCTTATTTCTTTCTACTCCCTTTCTTACTTGTACAGTGCTGACCTACTAATTGTCCTTACAGGCGATCTAAATCTTGTAGAAGCACTTATATTCAAAACTCTGCAAAAGTACACTGATTTTCCTAAGTCTTTTAATTTAAAACTTCATCCCTGCTTCAATTTAAATTTTTCTGCTTTAGACGGGGTCAAAAAGTTTTCTTCTAATAACTGACAAGTTCCAAGGCACAAAAATCTCACTGGACTCAGTGTGGTCGAGGCCATATCTGTTTTGGTCACTGTTGTATTCTTGGCACCCAGCAAAGAGTATGGATAGTTATTCATGTATATTATTAATATTTTATTGAAAGAGTGAATAGTTCTTTTCTGATGAAACTCCAAAAGGCAGATGACGCTGGTGCTACGGAAGGGCCCAGAGGCCCCGCGGCCACGAAATAGGAGGTCATGGCAATTTGGCAGTGGCATTAGGGGCCGGCCGGGGTCGCAGCTGGGGTCAGGGCAGGGGCCGAGGCCATGGAGCTCGTGCAGGCAAGGCCGAGGGCAAGGAGTGGATCCCTGTCACCAACCTGGGTCTCTGGTCAAGGACGTGAAGATCAAATCCCTAGAGGAAATCTGTCTATTCTCCTTGCCCATCAAGGAATCTGAGATCATTGACTCTCTTGGGGGCATCCCTCAAGGATGAGGTCTTAAAGATTATGCCCATGCAAAAGCAGACACGTCCTGGCCAGAAGACCCGGTTCAAGGCATTTGTCCCACTGGGGACTACAATGGACATGTCAGTCTGGGTGTTAAGTGCTCAAAGGAAGTAGCCACTGCCATCCGAGGAGCCATTCTCCTGGCCAAGCTCTCTATTGTCCCTGTGTGGCGAGGCTACTGGGGAAACAAGATCGGCAAGCCCCACACCGGTCCTTGCAAGGTGACTGGCCACTGTGGCTCTGCACTAGTGCGCCTCATCCCAGTCCCCAGGGGTACTGGCATTGTCTCAGCCCCTGTGCCTAAGAAGTTGCTGAAGATGGCGGTATTGACGACTGCTATACCTCGGCCAGGGGCTGCACTGCCGCCCTGGGCAACTTGGCCAAAGCCACCTTTGATACCATTTCTAAGACCTACAGCTATCTCACCCAGATCTCTGGAAAGCGACCGTGTTCACCAAGCTTCCCTATCAGGAATTCACTGACCCTCTTGTAAAGACCCACACCAGAGTTTCTGTGCAGAGGACCCAGGCTCCAGCTGTGGCCACCACATAATTTTATACAAAAAAATAAAATAAAATAAATTAAGCCTGCTTTAAAAAAAAAAAAGAGTGACTAAAAGAAATGCAGCTTAAAGTAGATTTTACAGTAATAGCTAACATCTATTGAATTTATTTACACGTGTAAGGGCCTGTGCTAAACATTTTTATGCATTATCTTATTTAATTCTCATCATAGTACTATTATGGAGGTACTATGAATATTATCCCCTCCCAATTCTAGAGATAAACAAGTTGAGATTAAGAAAATGATTAAGTAGCCCTAACCGGTTTGGCTCAGTGGATAGAGCGTCGGCCTGCGGACTCAAGGGTCCCAGGTTCGATTCCGGTCAAGGGCATGTACTTTGGTTGCGGGCACATCCCCAGTGGGGAGTGTGCAGGAGGCAGCTGATTGATGTTTCTCTCTCATCGATGTTTCTAACTCTCTATCCCTCTCCCTTCCTCTCTGTAAAAAATCAATAAAATATATTTTTTTAAAAAAGAAAATGATTAAGTAAACAATGGAGCCAGAGCTCAAACCAGGTCTGCCTCAAAGCCCATAAACTTAACCAATGCACAGCTCTATTCACACAAGCAAAGGCAACAGAGCTAAAGCCAGGAACAGAAAGTGAAAAAGGAAGACACTCGTGACCACAGACCACACTATCGGGGCACTGAGGGAGGAGGTCCAATGGCAACTTGCCCCCCTGGGGTTTCAGTAGAGAAGGCAGGCCTACTCTTTCTACAACCTTTCTTCAAACAGACACACAGGAGAGAAAAGGCACAAAAATTTCCACAGTACATAGAATGTTTCTCTCAGCCCCAGCTGCTGAAATTGCTCTTATGTAAAACTAGCTCATTCTGAGTTCACCTCATAATTTCTGAAGCAAAAGGCTTCTGTGCTAAACTGAAAAAAAAAACACAAACAAGAAAGCACAACCTGAGAAGAGTCAGGGCAAGGACAGCCGCTAATAACCAACTGCCAGTTCCCTCTGGTTCTACTCCAGTCATAGCCACCACCTCAACATTCACTTTTATCTGTCAAAACAGGGAAGCAGGGACCAGTATTTTTAAGGATTAAATTATGTTTTGCTACACAGAGAGTACTTTAGTGTCACTACGATATTAGGTTATCAAAATATGTACTTTTCCATTGTCCTCATAGACATTTTATCTTCATAAAGCAAATTTGTATTAATAAGTAACAGAGATTTGCAATCTTTAAAGGCTTAAGTACATAATAAATATACTTTCAGGACTAGTTGAGCTCTGAGGATATTTTAATCTTGCCTCTTTTAGTAACATTTTTCCTATGTGGCAACTGAAATGCCATTTTTAAAGGCATATCTCATAACTTCTGAATAGGTTATGTTCCAGAGTTCCCTTGACGAAGTCTGGAAATTAGAAATTAATTTTTTTCAATAAAAAAATTTATAAACTGTTCCTTAAATGGAAAGTACATTGCAAAAGTGGTCTGGGCCCCATGCACCCCCTCTAACCCTTTGAGCCCCGAGCAGAGAGAACAGCAGCATAAGTGCTGTGCAGGTCTTAAGAACCAGACGTGAAAAGTAGCAGTGAGGAAAGAAAGCATGAGGATTCCCAGAGGAAGCCATTCTCAGCACAGGTGGGCAGGAGTGCTGCTGCTTCCCGGCCAGACAGGCCAGAGGGCCACCCTTTCTTGAGTCCTGCCCTCCTATAGGCATGTGTTACTGCTTGTAGTTTGTGAAATGGGTTATGCAACTCATGACTTCTTCAGCCTTAATATAAACTCACTAGGGAGTACTTAGCTAAAATTATATCTGTAAACAATATATAACCATTTATTATCCCCTTTATTTTTACAGATGAGAAAAGAGATTGTGCAGATTATTTGCCAAATGTCACAAAACCAGTGATACAGCAGTGAACCAAACCGAAACAAATCCCTGCCCTTCGAAGCTGACATTTTAGAAGAGAGGCAATAAGCAAGATTATCAAATAAATTACAGTATTGTTAGATGGTGCTCCATGCTATGGAGGAAAATACAGTGTAAAGTGCAGGGTGGTGTTGGTGGTAGCATGCAATTTTCAATAGAAAAGTCAGTTTAGACCTTACACCAAATAGTTAACATAGAAGCAACTGGAAGGAGGTGAGAGAGCAGCTCTGTGACTATCTGGGGAGATAGTTTCAGGCAGAAGAGCCGGTGCAAAGTCCCTGAGGAGGGAGTGTGCCTGGAATGTTCTGTCAATAGCAAGGTGACAGGTGTGTCTGAAGAAAAGTGAGTAAGAAAAAAAGTATGAAATGAGAAGTAATAGAGTGCCAGGTCATACAAAATCTCACTGACTAATTGTTTGACTTTTATGCTAAGGAAAATGGGGAGCCACTGAAGGTTATGAGTAGAGGAGTGACAATGACACAATTTATGACTAAAAATGAATGCTTCTGGTTCTTGACTGAAAATAGACCCTAGTGGAATAAGGCAGTAGGAAGGAGTGCTGATGAGAAGTGGGCAGTGTTCCATTATATTCAGAAAGTAAAACATTTGCCAATAGATGGATGGTTAATTATTAGTAACCAAAGAAACTCCAAAGTTTCTGTCTTGATCAAATATGGAAGACTTAAAGAATAGCAGGTTTGGAGGGAAATCAGGAATTCCCTTCAGGCAGATTAAGTTTGAGATGCCCATTAGATATCTCAGAGGACTGGTAAACTGGCCAGCAATTTCAGAGGAGCAATGAAGTTTTCAGGTATCAAGTCGTCAGCACAGAGATGATATTTAAGACAATCAGGCCAGATGAGATCACTGTCCTAGATTCAAGAGCTTGAGTATAGATAAAAGAATTCACCAGGAATGTTCTTTTTCTGAGATAATGAAGAATTGTCAGCAATCTGAAATTACTTACTAAAGATTCATTTGAAGAGCTCTTTAAATGTATAATACTAATAATCTGTTAAACCAGTGTCATCACATTTTACACAAAGGAATAATCCTATTTTTCATTCACATATAGGAGTAAGATTATTTTTGTATATTTGTTCATCAGAAAAATCAGATCATTTCTAAAAGTGAGTTTACAGATCATCTAATCCAATCCTTTTGTTTTACAGAAAGAAGCTGAAGGTGAAGAGATTAAATGACCTGCCTAAATTCACACAACTAATCAATGAGTGGCAGACTGCAGTATCCAGCGCCCCTTCTACTCTAACACTATGGCTTTTTCTGATGGAGGAGTTCCAGTTGGTTATCTTGAAAGGGAGTGGTTCCCAGCCTGTTTCTATCTTCAGACACCTGATCATTCATCACAGATGGCGATATAATCACCAATATAGGGAGAGAGTTCAAGGGGCTGAAAAAATTCCTCAGGAGACTCAGACACAACCCCTACAACCCCAAAGGTGAGCATGTCCAAGTGGGAATCACTACTGTAAATGAACAAAGAAGGAAAAGAAAGGATAATTGTCACTTAATGACAATATAGAGAGCTGTGAAGAATTCAATTCTATCTTCTGAGCCTAATCAAGTGCTTTTGTTTTTGAAGTTACTATTAGGTTCTCCCCTGTCCAATCAAGTATCTGCTGTATGACTACTCTTCTTGTTACCTGATCAAAGCCTGATTTATTATGAATCACTAGCTACAAAATAATAATAATAATGGCCTTTAGCTTTATACTATAGTTTTAAGTCAATTTAAACCATAATTACAAAACACTCATCAGAGTTAATAGTTAATCATAACTTAAGATAGGGCTAAAATATAGTCTAGTTGCTTGGAAAACAAATTCTCAACTTAGAAAAGTTAAGATATGAGAATTACTAACATTATCATATAAATACCAATAAAGACTAATATATTAAGAATTTAAACATATCAATTCATTTTATAATGCATAATACTAAAAATTAGTCAAAGTTTAACAATGACATAATAGTTTTGAAAATATTTTGTATACTACTAGTATAAAGCACTTTATAAATAAAAGGTATGCTCATCTGATAAATAAAAAATATGAGATTGTTAAAGATCACTTAATGATACACATTGGAAACTGGGGATCTTTCATGCATTCATTCATTCAAAAATATATTTACTAAGTTCCTGCTATATACCTGGCATTGCACTTAAGGGCTGGGAAATGCAACAGGAAATAAGGCATAGCTCCTTTCCTGAAGGTGGTTATAGTCCAGAAAGCATGCAATTAAAATGCAGCAGACTGAGTGCTTCTAGGAGTAAGTACAAAATGCCACCTTTGAAGCACATTGGAGGGACAACTAATCCAGTCTGGGAAAACTTCCAAGAAGAAGAAATGGCTAAACATAGGACATTAACTACGCAACGTGGGAAGTGTGTTATGAGCAGAAGGAACAGCATTGCAAATATCTGGATGTAAAAGATGAGGCTTTCAAAGCCTTAAAAGTGGATCAATCTAACTAAAGAGTGGGAGGGGAAAGGAATGAAACCAGAGCAGTGTGCATAATCAAACATTCCTTTAAATGAATAAACAGCCTAAACATTGAGCAATAAATGATTGGTTAAGTAAATTATAGTATATCCACATAATAGAATATTATGTAACCATAAAAATTTTATAACATATTTGAAAACATGAAAAATATTCATTAAAACAAGTATCTATTGAGCATCTATGACTACACTGAAAATTAGATTAGATTATAAACCCATATGTTCACGTGATACAACTTATGAAAAACATATACATGTACATAGGAAAAAGGATAAAAATCACAAAATGCTAAATGCAATTACTGCTGGGGAAAGAGGGTTACAAGTGGCTTTTCTTTTTTGCTTACATTTATTTTCTAACCTTTCCTCCTATTATTAAAGTTAGTATAAACAATCCAAATTAGCCCTAACCGGTTTGGTTCAGTGGATAGAGCGTCGGCCTGAGGACTCAAGGGTCCCAGGTTCGATTCTGGTCAAGGGCGTGTGCCTTGGTTGCGGGCACATCCCCAGTGGGGGGTGTGCAGGAGGCAGCTGATCAATGTTTCTAACTCTCTATCCCTCTCCCTTCCTCTCTGTAAAAAAATCAATAAAATATATATTTTTTAAAAACTCCAAATTAGGTTAGAACTTTTTCCATAAGGCCAAGTACTATGAAAATAGAAGTATACATGTGACTCACCCATTACAGGGTCGGGGAAATGGTAGACTTCTAGAGTTGTATCTGTGTTTTGTTGTTTTGTTTTTAAATAACATTACATTTTTTTTATTGATTTCAGAAAGAAAGGGAGAGCGAGAGGGAGATAGAGATAGAAATATCAAAGATGAGAGAGAATCACTGATTGGCTGCCTCCTGCACACCCCCCTACTGGGGATTCAGCCCGCAACCTGAGCATGTACCCTTTACTGGAATCGAATCCGGGACCCTCCAGTCCACAGGCCGACGCTCTAGCCACTGAGCCAAACCAGCTAGGGTTGTGTCTGTGTTTTAAAACCGACTGACCTTTATCTGCTTTGTACCAGACACCGAAATACAAAGATAAATGAGAACCAGCCCTTCCCCTAGAAGTGCTTACAGTCAAGCAGAGTAGCAGACATGCAAACAGAAAGTACAACAGGGTGAGGGAAATATTAGAGATATTACTTAAAACTATTACTTTTAATGTCAGAAATATGAGTATACCACTCCTGACAATGTAGAAACTGCTCTTTAATATCTGCCCCATGTACTCCAGTGAGTCC
The DNA here is from genome assembly GCF_000327345.1 of Myotis davidii. Classification (NCBI taxonomy): domain Eukaryota; kingdom Metazoa; phylum Chordata; class Mammalia; order Chiroptera; family Vespertilionidae; genus Myotis; species Myotis davidii. The sequence continues at coordinate 2,763,532 of NW_006290305.1, read as the reverse complement.
CATTTATCCCACTCACCTTGACCTATTTGCCACACAAAAAAGAGAAGAAAAAAAAGGGGGAGGGAGTTTGGAGGACACACTGCACCAATTATACAAACTGGGCTCACAAAGCAATGCTGATGTACTAAACCGGCTTTACAAGGTGCCAATTGTAGGAACTACACAATGACCCACTCAAGAGATATATTATCAGATCGTCTCCTGTTCCTTAGCATTCTGGGTTGTCAAGGGCAGACATGCAGTCGGGTCAGACTACGTATGAACAGGGAGCTTTCTAGTAAAGCCATAAATCCAGAAAAGAGGAAGCCAAATTTTACTCATCTTTTAGTGAAAGAAAACAGAAATGAAGGGCAAAATAAAAGTCAGGAAAGAAGACTAGGGCCCAGCTGGTGTTGCTCAGTGGTTGAACATTGACCTATAAACCGGGAGTTCAAGGTTCGATTGGGTCAAGGGCACATGCCCAGGTTATGGGCTCCATCCCCAGTAGGAGGCGTGCAGAAGGAAGCCAATGATTCTCTCTCATCATTGATGTTTCTATCTCACTCTCACTCTCCCTTCTTCTCTGAAATCAGTAAAAAAAAATATATATGTATATTTTAAAAAGACTAGAAACTGCTCATTTCATCTGCTCCCAAAAGCCAAAACAATGATTTTCCCCTCTGCCTTCTTCTTAAAAACTTATCACCAACTATTAAAACAGTTGCTACACTTATTTCCTACACTTATTTTCCTTTTTCATTTCACAGACATTTCATTTTTCTCTTTCACCATACTACTTCCAATTTTCTTTTAAATACGGTAGGAACAATGAAATATAAATATTAATCTGGCCATGTTGAGTATTTAAACCTTTATTATACAGAAACTTTGGGGGAGGGTTTTCCTATGAAGTTAAAATTGGAATAAAAAATATCCTGACAGTGAAAATCACATAAGTAATTGTAATTTGAGTTATTACCCATGTCAGATATTCACTGTAAAATTTCATTAGAAGAAGAAATCTGTGGATCAAAATCTATATGTTATAAATGACTCTGGCAGTGGACTTAATTTAAAAACACTTTTGCTCACACATTTTAACATTTAAAATGATTGTGTCAAATAACTCACAAAATATACAGTTGGGAGATCTGACTTTTGTCATTTACTTTTTAAAAATATATATATATATGTTTTTATTGATTTCAGAGAAAGGGAGAGAGAGAAACATCAATGATGACAGAGAATCATTGATTGGCTGCCTCCAGCACACCCCCCTACTGGGGATCAAGCTGTAATCCGAGCACGTGCTCTGACTGGGAATCGAACCATGACCAACCCTCAACCACTGAACCATGCAGGCAAGGCGTGTCATTTACTTCATATCAACTCATTACATATTCTTTAAAAAGATCAATGTAGATATGTTGATATCATATTTGCAGCAATTCACGGCTCTGTTAATCCCCTACTCCTATATTTCCTCCTCCACCTGTAAGAATGAGTGACCCACTCAAAAACCTGCTACAATCCTCACCACCCCACTACTTTTTTCTGGCCAATAACATCTCTTGACAAATCCCTTCCTTTCTTTCTTCCTTTGTTCCTTTACATAACCAAAGTGCCCCATTTTTATCATTTCTTACCTCAAAGCTTCTAGTCAACATTCATTTTTGCTACTCAAACACCTGGCTTACTTACATCTTCCAACTTGAAGAGAGCCTACCCATGTAGCCATTCCCTTTTCTGGGCCTATGTATTGGAGCAAGCTTGAAGGACAACTGAAGAAGCTGACAGGTCTGAAATCACAGTGAATCAGGCATCACCACAGGTAAGAGTTATCTGTGGCGGCACAACCACTTCAAAAATACAACTAAAAGACAAAATGGACACCATCCCGAATCACAGGAAGACTGGCCGAGTGGAAATTCTACAACTAGAAGGAAAGAGAGGGGCACACTGAGACTCAGAGGAGGTGCGGAAGTGCAGAGGTACAGAGGCGCACGTGGAAAGGGCTGGAAACTGAGGACGCAGCTGTCTTTTTCAATCGGGAGGGAGACACAAGCTCCCGACATCTCTGAAGTCCAATTCAGGGCGAGTCTCTGGGGACCCAGACTCATACGCTGCCCCCACCTCCATGCCCCCAAGTTCCATCTCAGACACAGAATGCCTCTGGCAGTCCAGCCTGTCAGTGCTGGTGGGTGAAATGCCTCCCTAGCAGGCAGGGGGTCTAGTGGGAAGGTTGGCCTGGGTTTTTGTCCTGCTTTTGTCCTAGGTCCCCTGGGCAAACTAGCGTGTTACTTCACCTGCCTGGCCTCAGTCTGCTGCTGCCTGGTCCATCTCTTACATGTGATGTAAGAGATGGTGTGGGGCTCACACTAAGACATTAGGTTAAAGGTGCTTTGAAAAGTCCAGCATCATTCAAATCCAGGGAACCCCGAGGATTGAAATATACCAGAGTTTTTCTAGTTTTGCAGTGTGATGGTTTTTTAGCGCTTACCCTTCGGTTCTAATGTCTGGCCTTCCAGCACAGGTTCACCTTGCTTCCCTGGGCCTCAGCTTCCACCCGGGAAACGGATGGGCTGATTCTGGGCTGGCACACAGGAGAATGGAATGCCCCTTCCCTGTCCTCCCACA
>NW_006290305.1:2756542-2760166 GCF_000327345.1 Myotis davidii | reverse complement strand
AAGAGCTTCACAAAAAAAAAAAAAAAAAAAAAAAAAGCTAAGGGAGTTCATCACCACCAAACCAGTATTATATGAAATGCTGAAAGGTATCCTATAAGAAGATGAAGAAGAAGAAAAAGGTAAAGATACAAATTATGAACAACAAATACACATCTATCAACAAGTGAATCTAAAAATCAAGGGAATAAATAATCTGATGAACAGAATGAACTGGTGATTATAATAGAATCAGGGGCATAGAAAGGGAGTGGACTGACTACTCTCCAGGGGGGTTGGGGGAAGAAACTGAACAAAAATTGTGCACCTATGGATGAGGACAGTGGGGGAGGAGGGTAAGGGCAGAGGGTGGGGTGGGAACCTGGTGGAGGGGAGTTATGGGGGGGGAAAAGAGGAACAACTGTAATAATCTGAATAAAGACGTAATTTTTTTTTTTTTAAAAAAAGAGTTATCTGTGGTGGGAGAGGGGGTGAGCTGGTACTGCTTCAATCCCTACGAATAGACCTTGAAGACTCACCCAAAAAGGCAAGTGCCAGAATAGCTTTCCTATGTCCAACTGGTGCCAAAACTAAGCGGAAACTGTATGGTTATCTCTGTACCTGTGCCTGGTACTTTTGAACATTTGCCAAATGAATGGTTTCATCTTAGGGCCTCCAATAATTCAACAGCTTTAAGGAATGTTTGGGAAGAAGAAAAGGAAACTGCACATAATAATTTGCTGAGAATTAAATACTAACAACTTCAACACCTAGCTTCTTCTTGCACTAAGAGTATTCAAAAAGCAGAGTAAATATGGTCTCTACTAATTTTTTTAAAATCAGCCCACCTGGCTGAAACGGCTGCCTAATTTCTTTGGTCCACTTTCTAGAGGGCATCATTAAATATGCAGGCTGGAGGAAGAAGAGTGGACTCAAATGGCACAGATGACCACATGACTGCATAGCTCCATGTGTAGGCCCCCTTCCCTGCCCCCAGCTGACCGCCATCCACTCACATCCAGTGAGGGGCTGAACAACACTGGAGTGGAGATGTGGGTGAGAAGCCAGCCAGGACTGTACTGGCCAGCGATGCAGTGCAGAGGCGGCAGAGATTTCACATACTTTGGATTTTTACACTAGAGATTAGTTTGAGTCACCAAACTAAAGGGTATATATTATCTTTGACATTTAAAGTTTTTGAAATATATGACATTAAATAAGAAAACAAAGTACTATGTATATCATTTGCTCTAACATATTTTTCTTATATTCATTTGTTATAATTATATCTTCCTAAATACACATTTACTTTTTAAACTAAATTAGAAATGGTACAATGATTATAAGATGCCTCAAACCTAAAATTCCTTTCAAATTATGTTAGAAACAATAATTCCTTCAAGAATACTCCCCATCAAAAGATCTAAAAAACTATTTCGACAGCTATGCAACAGTCATTTCTATAGTTGTGAATGATGTTTTAGGTAAAATAATTTTGTCATGTTAATTTATATACTATTACTATCTTCTATCAACTTTTGAAATACTTCTCTAATATTTGATATTATATCATCTTTTAAAATTAAAAAAAAGTAAATAAATATAAAAGAATACTCCCCAGCCCTGGTTGGAACATCATCCTATACACAAAAAGGTTGTGGTTTTGATTCCTGGTCAGGGCACATACATATGTTGCAGGTTCGATCCCCAGTCAGGATATGTACAGGAAGCAATCGATCAATGTTTTTCTCTGACATCAATGTTTTTCTCTCTCTCACCCCCACCCCCTTCCTCTCTCTCTCTAAAAGCAATAAAAACATATCCTTGGGTGAGGATTTAAAAAAAAGAATACTGCCCAAATGCCTGGTTCTTTATTAAAAGCAATACTTTTAATTCTGCCTATAAAGTCCTTTAGAGAACATATAAAATCCAAATTACATTTAATGGCCATACAGAAGAAGTGTACTTCTATCACCACTTGCTTTCAGGCTCTATCTGTTCCAACATATCTTTGTAATATAAATCACTGTTTACATAATTTGGTTTTCCAAATAACAATAAAACTTCATCAAATCAAATTAACTGCCAATTTAGCAAAAGTTTAAGTCATAGACTAAACTTTTCAAATGCAATTATTTAGTATAAGTTATAATTTCCCAGAGGCCCGGTGCACAAAATTCGTGCACCCGGGGGCAGGGAGGTCCCTCAGCCCGGCCTGCGCCCTCTCGCAGTCTGGGACCCCTTGGGGGTGTCCGCCTGCTGGCTTAGGCCCCATCCAGCGGTTAGGCATTCCTCTCGCAATCCGGGGCTCTAGCAGTCTGGGACCTCTCGCTCGTTACCGCCCACCTGCAGTGGAGGCGGGGGAGGCTCCTGCCACTGCCACTGCACTTGCCAGCTGCGAGCCTGGCTTCTGGCTGAGTGGTGCTCCCACAGCACTGACCACCGGGGGCAGCTCCTGCATTGAGCGTCTGCCCCCTGGTGGTCAGTGCACTCATAGCGACTGATCATTCCACTGTTCAGTCAATTTGCATATTAGGGTTTTATAATATAGGAGGATTTGTAAATAGACGCCACTTAAAGTAAGGTTAATACAATAACAAAAATAAGTTCAGCCAAAACCAGTTTGGCTCAGTGGATGAAGCGTCGGCCTGCAGACTGAAAGGTCCCAGGTTCGATTCCGGTCGAGGGCACATCCCCAGTGGGAGGTGTGCAGGAGGCAGCTGATAGATGTATCTCTCTCATCGCTGTTTCTAACTATCTCTCTTCCTTCCTCTCTGTGAAAAATCAATAAAATATATTTAAAAAAAAATAAGTCCATAAATTAACCATAGTATAAAAATACAGTAGGTAACAAACTTTCCATTTCAAGTCAGTAAAGACAAGTAGAAGAATCATTAGCTATCATCTTAGAAAACAACAAAATAATATCCTTCACACTGAACCATCCCCAAATTTCCAGGTAAAGACAAACATATTTCTTTTTTAACATACTAGAAAAAAAATGTGAAAAATTTACCTGCCAATAGTATAGGAAAGACTTCTTTCACGTTTAAGAGCAAAATAAATGTGTAATTATTACAGCTGCTACATTTATGTGAATAACTTTCTTGACATTGTTATGTAAGAACACAATGTGGCCCTGACCGGTTTGGCTCAGTGGATGGAGCGTCGGCCTGCGGACTCAAGGGTCCCAGGTTCAATTCCGGTCCAGGGCATGTACCTTGGTTGCGGACGCATCCCCAGTAGGGGGTGTGCAGGAGGCAGCTGATCAATGTTTCTCTCTCATCGGTGTTTCTAACTCTCTATCCCTCTCTCTTCCTCTCTGTAAAAAATCAATAAAATATATTTTAAAAAAAAGAACACAATATGAATATTCGCAAAGTAGTTCTGCCAGATTACTCCAGTGTAATCTATCTTTTGCCATCCTTTATTTTTCTTCATAGCACTTAATATAATCTTTACACTAATAAAAGAGAAAAATGGTAATTGGCGTACGAGCTACCCTTTTCATTGGCTAATCAGGGCTATATGCAAATTAACTGCCAACTCAGATGGCAGTTAACTGACAACAAGATGGCGGTTAATTTGCATATGTAGGCACAATGCAGGGAGGTGAAAGGGAAAGCAGGAAGAAGCCCCCTGCCACTG
>NW_006290305.1:2743755-2756150 GCF_000327345.1 Myotis davidii | reverse complement strand
AGGGTGATGGGGGTCGATGCCGCTGGCCGAGGCATCAGGCCTGGGCAAGGGCAGAGCTGGTGATGGGGGGAAAGGGGGGTCCCCTGCCCAGGCCTGAATCCTGGGCCAGAGGCATCAGGCCTGGGCCAGGGGCAGAGCCAGCAATCGGAGGGGTCTGGGGGTCCCCTGCCCAGGCCTGACACCTGGGCCAGAGACATCAGGCCTGGGCTGGGGGCAGAACCAGTGATGGGGGGAAATGAGGGTCCCCTGCCCAGGCCTGACGCCTCTGGCAGAGGAAACCCCAGGCCTGGGCAAGGGGCCGATCCTGCGATTGGAGATTGATGGGGGTCAACGCCTGAGGGCTTCCAGTATGTGAGAGGGGGCAGGCTGGGCTGAGGGACACTCCCCCTCACCCCCACCCAGTGCACGAATTTCGTGCACCGGGCCCCTAGTATTTTATATAAATTTATTTGTATATTGTCTATAACTAATAGAATATAAATCCATGCAAGCAGTTTTTATCTGTTCTGTCCATTGTTATACCTCCAGTGACTAGAAAAGTGCCTGGCATAGGGCAGGTGTTTTCTTTGTAGAAAGAAGGAAATAAGGAAAGAGAGTGGAAGGAAGAATGAGAGGTAAGGAGGAAGAGAAGGAGAGAGGGAGGAATGGAGGGAGAGGAGAAGAGAGGAGAGGAGAGAAGGTGTCTATGTGCCTTCATAGCTCAGGGCTATGCCCCTGGTCTAGCTTGTTTCCAGGAGGGCTCACCTTACTATACCCAGTAAATTATTTTTTCCCTTTGGTTACTTGACTTTTACAATTAAAAATGCTAATGTTCTCTTTTATTAGTACTATATACATAATTAAAAATCTGATTTACTCTTACATCTGCTAAACAATGGAATAAAAAACAATTTTGTTAGGACATGCAACTCATTTTTAACTGAACTCAAGGTAAATAAACAAATTTTGTAAAATATTTCAATTATCTGAGAAGTCATCTGATACAAGAACAACACTGGATCTGAAAGCTTCCTTACCGTACTTAACGGTGACTCATGAACTGGTACATTTCCTGGTTTCTAATTGCTTGAATAACTTGTGACAATCACAAGGTCCTGTTTCTCAAAATTGGATTGTGCCAATTCAACAATATTCATGAAAAGGCTTTAGCAGAAATGGCAGTGCAGTTTATCTTTTAGACTGGCCTGTAACTGCTAACTTTCCCTTATATCTCACATTTTCTTCTGTTGTGTTGCCTTCGATCGATGCTTTCCACCTCAGCCCTATTTTGATTTTCCCTTGTAGCTGAAAATCATCAAAATCCCTAAAGAGACAGAATGTAATGGGAATCAACTAACTCTAGTTCTTGACTCATAGCCAGGCCCCCAAGGCAACACACAAGGCTCTGCCTCCCCTGCCCGTCGCCTGGCTTAGTCATGGGACTGGACTAGAGTTTGGACAGGAAAATTGAGCAAATCGCTACAGTTACTCATGACTTATAAGAAGGCAAAATGTATGTTTCCATCTTTAGTTTTTCACTTCACAGGACCTTCCACCCCCAGACACCAACCCATGATGTCTCTATTTTTATTACAAAAGCAAAACATATTCATTATAAATCTCAGAAAATACAAGCAATCAAAAGAAAATCGGCATATATAGAATCCCAGAGACAATCAGTTAACAGTTTACTATACTTGTCCTTTGAATATATTTTTAGAAAAACTGGATCATTCGGTACTTATTATATATTTTATAACCTGTTTTATACTATAATGGGCCATATCTCTTCACATAAACAATTACATTCTACTCATTTGCTTTTAATAATACAGAGTCTAAGTGTTGCACATCAATTAGACATTTAGACAGATTCTAGTTTTTCTCTCTTATAAGAAGTGCTGCAAATAAGTATCTTCTAACTATATTTGAGTACATATTCTTATTTTCTTTGGAAATGGCCTTACAGGTAAAGTTAGTGAATTAAGCCCATGCCCTTAGATGTGTCATATCTATACTAATAAAAGGGTAATATGCTAATTAGACCGGACATGTTCCAGATATCCATCCGGACATCCTTCCGGACAAAGCCACGGTGGCAGGGGCCAACGCAGGGGTGGTTAGAGGCGATCAGGCTGGCAGGGGAGGGCAGTAAGGGGCAACCAGGCCAGCAGGAGAGGGCAGTTAGGGGCAACCAGGTCGGCAGGGGAGGGCACAGTTAGGGGTGACCAGGCCGGCAGGGGAGGGCAGTTAGGGGCGACCAGGCCAGCGGGGGAGGGTGGTTAGGAGCAATGAGGCAGGCAGGCAGTCAGAGGCGGTTAGGGGTGATCAGACTGGCAGGCAGAGTGGTTACAGGCGATCAGGCAGGCAGGTCCAGCACCCCTCCCCATGGCCAGCCCCACCCCCAATCGGCTCCCCAACCTCAATCGGGGGCGGGGCCCGCTGGCAATCGCCCGCCATCTCCTCCTCCCGACAGGCCCAGCCCCAATCCGCCCCAATTGGGGACGGGCTGGCCGGCCCCCACCTGTGCATGAATTTGTGCCCTGGGCTTCTAGTAGGCAGGCAGTCAGAGGCGGTTAGGGGTGATCAGACTGGCAGGCAGAGTGGTTACAGGCGATCAGGCAGGCAGGTCCAGCACCCCTCCCCATGGCCAGCCCCACCCCCAATCGGCTCCCCAACCTCAATCGGGGGCGGGGCCCGCTGGCAATCGCCCGCCATCTCCTCCTCCCGACAGGCCCAGCCCCAATCCGCCCCAATTGGGGACGGGCTGGCCGGCCCCCACCTGTGCATGAATTTGTGCCCTGGGCTTCTAGTCCTATATAATAATCTTATACAATAAAAGGCTAATATGCAAATAGACCCAACGGCGGGACAACCGGTCGCTATGATGCACACTGACCAACAGGGGACAGACGCTCAACACAGGAGCTGCCCCCTGGTGGTCAGTGCACTCCCATAGGGAGAGCGCTGCTAGCCAGAAGCTAGGCTCATGGCTGGCGAGCACAGCAGTGGTGGCGGGAGCCTCTCCCGCCTCCGCTGCAGGTGCGCAGTAAGGAGCAAGGGGTCCCAGACTGCTAGAGCCCCAGACTGGGAGAGGGATGTCTGACTGCAAGAGGGTGCAGGCTGGGCTGAGGGACCCTCCCCCCGTACACGAATGTCATGCACCGGGGCTCTAGTATATATAATATTGCCCAATTGCGCTCCAAAGTTAATTACAATCTATACTCCTATATTTGCATAGGAAAATATAAATATATACTCTGATATCTGAATTCCTGTTAACAAAATTTTACATTCAGGTGATGACAAAAATAATAGCATCAGCCATCCCAGGAACTGCTTGCCATGCTAGTCACTTTTCACACCTGATCTCTCTAATCCTTACAACCACCTCAGGGGCAGGTGGTAACATGTTTAGTTTACAGACAGGAAACTGGAGCCCAATATAACAAATTATAGAACTTCCAGTCAAGATGGCAACATAGGTAAATGTGATGCATGCTCACCTCCTCCCACAACCACATCAAAATTATAACTGAACTACAGAACATCATTCAGAACTGCCTGAAATCTGGATAAATGGAAGTCCTACAACTAGGGAATCAGATAAGAAGCCACATGGAGACTGGCGGGAGGGGTGGAGAAACCAATGTGCAGGCCCCTGTGGTGGATAAAAATCAGGAGGGCTGTCTCGGCTGCATAGGTCCCCTGAGGAGTGAGGGGTCCCAGCCCCACAGCAGGCTTCCAGCCTAGGGTTCCAGTGCCAGGAAGAGAAGTTCCCATAACTTCTGGCTGTAAAAACCAGTGGGGGTTGAGCCTGAGTGAGATGGGGGGCTGCTGGAGTCTTCTTAAAGGGCTCACGCACAGATTTACCCAGACTCACTCCCTCTGAGCTCCAGCACTGGGGCAGCAGCTTGAAGGGCATCAGAGACATGTGGGAAGGAACTGAATTGGCCGGCATCAGGGGGAGAAGTAGGGGTGAGGGGCAACTTCCTCCCAGAGGAAGTGCTGGCCGAGCTCATTGTTCATTTAATGAGCCCCCCCCCCACACACACACACACACACAAAGCCGGCAGGTGGACACCATATCTGAGTCTCCATCAAACTGGCTCACACTGTTTGCCCTCCCCTGGTGATTCCATAAGACTCCACCCCACACAACGTGCTGTTACTGACTCCCCAATAAGCTTCATAATTTTTAAAAAATAATTGCAGGCTCTTTCAAATTTCTAATTTCTTAAACATTTCCATTTCTTCTTCTCCCTACTCCTTTAACCAAATGTGGCTACAAAGCACCTGAAGTGTGGTTAGTCCAAACAGAGGAGCTGAAGTAAAACATACATACCAGACTTGAAAGACTTACTATGAAAAAGTATGTAAAGTAGTTCAGTAATAATTTTCACATTGAATGTGCACTGACATGACAATGTTTTAGGCATATTAGGTTAAATAAAATATACTATAACATTTATTTCACCTGTTTCTTTTCACTTTTTAATGTGGCTACTAGAAAATTGTAAATTAGACATGTGACTCCCATTAGGTTTCTATTGGATAGCACTGCAATAAACCAGTTCTAATCAGAACGGCTCCTTCCTCCCTGGAAGAAATCCTTTCCCCGATTTTGTTTTAATAGCAGGAGACTGGGAAAGAAGGTGGGGGAATACAACATTCAATCAAATAGAAACTAAATGAAAATCTCCATAGTGCTTTGAAATGATCACTTTGATCTTCACTTGAGATAAAACTCTATAAGATATTTTTACAAAGACACATATAATTAGAGTGTATTTAAGTGACATTAAAAACATTATAACTCTGTAAAAATTCATCAAGCTATAACTTGATCTGTGCATGTTTCTCAATGTCCTATAACTCAATAAAATATTTTAAAATACAATGTTAACACAACACAAATTAATTTTGTCCAAAACAGATGATTTCTGTGTTTAAGAAAAAAGATTTTTGCTCTTGCTTCCTTCCTAAAATATTAGAGTGAAATAAAAGCATCCTCCCTCCTTTCATTTCCTGCCTTTACAAGTCAGAGTTCAAAAACAGATCATTTACATACTACTCCTTCTCAAAGGAATCTCCTTAGCAACCTTTTACAGCTTGTCATGGGTTGCAAAGATCTCCCATTCTTAAAAGGGCCAGTGTCCCTTCCAGAACAAAGAAATTTAATACAGAAAACTTAACAAGCTCTTTAATAGAAATTTTAAGGAGGTTTCACAATCTCCTTCAATTCTTTTGCCAACTCCTTTCCTCAAAGCATTCTGCTCTTCTCCTTCTCAAGGTAAAGTCAGATCTGGTAACCATGACCTCTTTAAAACCAACAGCAGCCACTTCTATACTTGGCAGTCGTTATTAAAGGCCAACCCTACTGGCCCATACCATGAGACACCAGGCCCATTCACAAATACTAGTTGTTGATCCATTTTTTATTGATTTATTAAATTTCTTTCTTGTATAAACTACAGAACAGTAATAGAAAAATACATTTGAAAATCTATCATTATAAAAGGCCTGTGAGCCCTAATGCCGCCATAACGACCAAAGACTGGCACAGGTGGGTGAGGTGCGCGTTGGTAGACGGGCGCGTGGGGGGGGGGCACGACACGACACGATTTCACACACTGGGCTTCTAGTATCTTTTTTTTTTTTAATATATATTTTATTGACTTTTTACAGAGAGGAAGGGAGAGAGATAGTCAGAAACATCGATGGGAGAGAAACATCGATCAGCCGCCTCCTGCACATCTCCCACCGGGGACTCGCCCGCAACCCAGGCACACGCCCCTGACCGGAACCGAACCCAGGACCCCTCAGTCCACAGGCCGACGCTCTATCCACTGAGCCAAACCGGTTTCGGCTGGGCTTCTAGTATCTTAATAAAAAAGTATCAAGTAATGCAAATTATAATTGTCCTGCTCCTTTTTACTGCCTTGGTATTAACTACCTAATTTTATTAACTATGCAGAAAAAAATTAATAAAACTCTAAGTTTAATAAACCAAAATTTATATAAATAACAGTTTTAAGGAAACAGAGATAATAGATAATTAGGAAATAGGTACTGTTGCCTCTAAAGTAAAGAGGGAATATTTGTGTCTAAAGCATAGATGAAATTAAGGCCAGTGCCCAGTCTTTTGAATCTGGAAGTGTGAGTCCTCCAACTTCGTTCTTCGTTTTCAAGATTATTTAGGCTCTGCTGGGTCCCTTGACTCTCCATCTGAATTTCAGAATCAGCTTGTCAGTCTGCAAAGAAGCCAGCTGGGATTCTGACAAGGATTGCCTTGAATCTGTAGGTGGTTTTGGGTAATATTAGCATCTTAGTACTGAGCTTCCAATTCATCAACACAGGCTATCTTCCCATTTGTTAGATCTTCTTTAATTTTTTCAACAGTGTTTTGTAGTTTTCAGTGTAAGTTTTGTCCTTCTTTTACTTAGTTCATTGTTAACTATTTTATTAATTTTGATGCTATTATAAATGGAATTGTTTTTCTAATTTCATTTTCGGATTGTTCATTGCAAGTATTTAGAAGTATAATTGATTTTTCTATTAAGATTTTGTATCCTGCAACCTTGTTAAACTTATTTATTAGTTTTGTAGAATTGTGCACCTGAAACCTGTATAATTTTAACCAGTGTCACCCCAATAAATTCAATAAAATGCAAACAATAAAAATAAAGAAAAAAATATTTACTTCCAGATAATTCTGGTTATTCTAAAATCCTTTGCCAAATATGTACATTTTTAAACTGCTACTGATCTTCAAATATAGTAACAAAGGAACACTACTTGTAAAAATGTTGTATCCTATGGTCACACCATGTCCCCTCTATTTAAGACATCTATAACTAACACAGAAAGGCCATTTTTGGTAATAAATATTATCTGAGATAGAGAAGGGAGAAGGGCGGGGAGACAAAATTCAATTTTAAATGAATTTAAAATGTGCCAAATAACTATCATAACGCCCTCAGTCTATATCTGATGACACATGAAATCTAAGTGAGATTACCTATTTATCACATCAATAATGTTTCACTACCAACCTCTACTAATATGGACACTAAAAAACAGCAACTCAAAGGTAGACACATTTACTCTGAGGACACACAAACCCATTTCCATACCATATAGGTTAATGTCATTAGAATGGCCATGTAAATTCAGGCTTATTTACAAAAAGACAGGAAGCAGAATGTGAGCATCCTTCCTGTTCCTTTTACCTGTTGACCAAGGAGTAAATGCTGTCATTACCAGCAGTAAATGGAGCTTCCAATCCTTTTCTTTTTTTTTACTTTATTTTTATTGTTGACACTATTACTTTACTAATGTCCCCCATTTTCCCCGCTTTGCCCACCTCCACCCAGGCCCTCCCTCTGGCCTTCACCACACTGATGTCTATGTCTATGGGCTATGCATTTATGTTCTTTGGCTAATCTCTTCCCCTTTCATCCAGTCCCCCTACTCCCTCCCCTCTGACATTTGTCAGTCTGTTCCATGTATCCATGCCTCTGGTTCTATTTTGTTCGTCAGTTTATTTTGTTCATTGGATTCCACATATAAGTGAGATTATATGGCATTTGTCTTTATCTGATTGGCCTATTTTGCTTAGCATAATAATCTCCACATCCATCCATAATGTCACAAAAGGGAAGAGTTACTTCTTTTTTTATACCTAAGTAGTATTCCATTATGTAAATGTACCATAGCTTTTTTATCCACTCATCTCTTGATGGGCACTTGGGCTGTTTCCAGATTTTGGCAATTGTAAATAACTAGAGGCCCAGTGCATGAAATTTGTGCACTGAGGGGGGGGGCGGTCCCCTCAGCCCAGGCTGCACCCTCTCGCAATCTGGGACCTCTCGGGGGATGTCCGACTGCCAGTTTAGGCCAGATCACGCAGCAGGATCAGGCCTAACCTGGCAGTCGAACATCCCTCTCACAATCCGGGACTGCTGGCTCCTAACCACTAACCTACCTGTTTACCTGATAGCCCCTAAAAACTCTGCCTGCCTGCCTCATCGCCCCTAACCATTCGCATGCCTGCCTCATCGCCCTTAACCACCTCTGCCTGCCTGCCTGATTGCCCCTAACCACTCGCCTGCCTCCCTGATTGCCCCTAACCACTCTGCCTGCCTGCCTGCCTGATTGTCCCTAAGTGCCTCTGCCCCTCCATGGCAGCTTCATCCGAAAGGACATCCAGAATGACGTCTGGAAGGTCACTCGGCTGTCCAGTCTAATTAGCATATTACACTTTTATTATTATAGACGTTGCAATGAACATAGGGATGCATATATTCTTTCTGATTGGTATTTCAGGATTCCTAGGATATATTCCCAGAAGTGGGATCACTGGATCAAAAGGCAGTTCCATTTTTAATTTTTTGAGGAAAATTCATACTGTTGTTTTCCACAGTGGCTATACCTGTCTGCATTCACCCCAACAGTGCACTAGGGTTCCCTTTTCTCCACATCCTCACCAGCACTTGTTTGTTGACTTATTGATGGTAGCCATTCTGACAGGTGTGAGGTGATATCTCATTGTAGTTTTAATTTGCATCTCTCTGATGATTAATGACATTGAGCATTTTTTTTCATATGTCTATTGGCCATCTGTATATCCTCTTTGGAGAAGTGACTATTCAGGTCCTTTGCCCATTTTGAAACTGCAATGTTTGTCTTCCTGGTGTTGAGTTGTATAAGTTCTTTATATAGTTTGGAAATTAACCCCTTATCAGATGTAGTACATGCAATTCCACTTATAAACCCTTAAATTTAAAAGCAGACAAAGCCTTTTACTAAAAGAGCAGATCCAATACTATAACTGCTATATAATACTACAGTTTATTTTTTTCTTGTAGTCCACTGACAGGGAAGGGACAGGAGGGGCCACAACAGGGTAGGGTGGGACCTGCTTCCCTGGTCCCTCTCCCCTCTGTGGTTGGGAGCAAAAGGGAGGGACAGGTTGTCCCTTATCCCCCAGAATGTAAACAGCAGCAGGTGAACAAAAATAAAAATACAAAAGACCAGAGGAAGGTCCCAGACATCCTCTACACATACGGAGAGATGCAAGTATGGAAGTCATCCATGTTCTTCTTACAGAGATAGGTGCTGAGGCTGACAGCAGTTGTGAGCACACCCAGGTGCTGGTCATTGAGCAGGTGCATATGTGGGCCATCCACTTGCCCATGCACACTAGGTCGGGCGAGGACTTGTACAGCCTCACTGTGCACAGGGTCGAGTTCTGATTCAGCTGTCTATGCTGTCCCCAGCCACCAGGATGCAAGGGAAAGATCGGGTTGTGGCTGGCCAGGTCATTCTTGATGGCATTAATAATGAACCAGATCAGATCGGAGTTAGAGTTCACCAGCAATGAGATGAAGAGGTAACCTATCTGCTTCTCTGTGTACTCGTTAAAGCTAAGCAGGTCCATGGCCTCCATGTGACCAAAATCAATGTCATGGCCCAGCAGGAAGATGAAGAGCAGTTTACACACTTTTTTTTTCTTACTGTAGCCGTTCAAGGCTTTGCCATCTTTGAATTTGGAGCAGATGATAGCCAGTTCCTGGTTGATTCTCTTAAAGTTCTAGATGTCAGAGATGAATACTTCAAGTCCTCACATCCCATCACCTTTGAACATGGCTGGCATGATGACGGTGGTGTCACTCCAGGCCTGGCCAGGAAGGGCACAGCATAGAAGGGGCTGGCAGGCAGGGACTGAAAGGACTCAAGTAGTTCTGAGTAATTTAGAATAAAACTACTTCTCAAATTACTATGGTACAGAACCCTATATTCAACTAACCACTGGGGTTGAAAGTTCATGGACTATATTCACTCCTTTGCCCAGTTGACATCTAACAGAAACACATTCCCTGCCTACATAATGCTAGGAGTTTAAGTAGTCACAGATAAGAGGCATATACACAATAAAGAGACACTCAGGCCCTAGCTGGCTTGGCTCAGTGAATAGAGCGTCAGCCTGCGGACTGAAGGGTCCCAGGTTTGATTCCGGCCAAGGACACATGCCTGGGTTTCGGGCTCAGTCTCCAGTGGGGTGCGTGCAGGAGGCAGCCGATCGGTGATTCTCTCTCATTATTGATATTTCTATCTCTCTCTCCTTCTCCCTTCCTCTCTGAAACCAATAAAGAAATACATTTTTTTTAAAAAAGAGAGAGACACTCAGGCATTTCACTGTCCCAAATGGGGCACTAAATTAATGATCAGCATTATGCAGATACCTTACATTGCAGATAAATAAAAGCTGATTAAGAGAAACCTGAATGAACTGACTATAGTATTTGGATAAGTTGCTTAACCTCTCTATACTTTAGCTCCCATTTCTAAAATATGAATAATAATAGCATTCAATTCATAAATGTGTATGAGAATTAAATTAATGTCTATAACAATACTTAGCACATAGTAAGCACTAAAGTATATTTTAAAAATTAATGTGGGGCCCTAACCGGTTTGGCTCAGTGGATAGAGCATCGGCCTGTGGACTGAAAGGTCCCAGGTTCGATTCCGGTCAAGGGCATGTACCTTGGTTGTGGGCACATCCCCAGTAGGAGGTGTGCAGGAGGCAGCTGATCAATGTTTCTATCTCATCGATGTTTCTAACTCTCTATACCTCTTCCTCTCTGTAAAAAATCAATAAAATATTTTTTAAAAAAATTAATGTGGAGCTCTATTTAATACACAGAAACAAACACAGTGAGACAGGCAAAAAGAAACATGTCCCAAATGAAAGAACAGAACAAAACTCCAGAAAAAAAAACGAAACAAATGGAGACAAGCAATCTACCAGATTCAGAGTTCAAAACACTGGTTATACAGATGCTCAATGATCTCAGTGAGAACGTCAACAAAGAAATAGGAAACATAAAAACTAATATAGAGCCCTGGCTGGTTTGGCTAAGTGGATAGATTGTCGGCCTGCGGACCAGAAGGTCTAGGGTTCAATTCCGGTCAAGGGCACATGTACAGGCTGCGGGCTCAATCACCAGCAGGGGCGTGCAGGAGGCAGCCGATCAGTGATTCTCTCTCATCATTGATGTTTCTACCTAACTCTCCCGCTCCCTCTCTAAAGTCAATAAAAATTTCCTTATGAAGAAGAAAAAAAAGATCAAAAGTATGAATAATAAAATGGTAGTAAATAAATATCTATCATTCATAGTTCATTGTAGCATTATTTATAATAGTCAAGATATGGAAACAATCTAAGTGCCCATCAATACTTGAATGGATAAAGAAGTAATGCATGTAAACAATGTATGATTCAGCCATAAAAAATAATGAAGTCCTGGCTGGCATTGATCAGTAGTTAAGAGCATCAGCCTATGCAGCAAAGGGTTACAGGTTCGATGCCCAGTCAAGGGCAGGCACCTTGATTGCAGGTTCGTTCCCTAGGTATGGTCAGGGTGCATGTGGGAGGCAACCAATCAATGTGTCTCACATTGATGTTCCTTTCTCTCTCTCTCTCCCTCCTCCCCCTCCTCCCTTCCTCCCTTCACTTTCTCTTCTCTAAAAATCAATGAGAAAATTAACAAACAAACAAAATGAAATCTTGTCATCTGCAACAACATGAATGGACCTAGAAGGTATTGTGCTGAGTGAAATAAGTCAGAGAAAGACAAATGCCATATGATTTCACTTAAATGTGGAATCTAAAAAAACAAGATAGCCTGGCTAGTATGGCTCAGTGGTTGAGTGTCTACCTATGAACCAGGAATTCACAGTTCGATTCCCAGTTAGGGCACATGCCCAGTTTGTGGGCTCGATCCCCAGTGTGGGGGTGTGCAAGAGGCAGCCGATCAATAATACTCTCTCATCACTGATGTTTCTTTCTCTCTCTTCCTCTCTGAAATCAATAAAAATATCTTTTTTAAAATAATAAAATTAAAATAAAAAACAAGATAAATGAGCAAAACAGAAACAGACTCATAGATACAAAGAACATTTTGACAGTTGCCAGATTGGAAGGGGACTGACAGGTGAAAAAAAAGCACAAACTGGTAGTTATGGAATAGTCACAGGGATATAAAGTACTGCACAGAGAACACAGCCAATAACATTATAATAACCTATAATGGTGTCAGATGGGCACTACATTTATCAGGGTGATCACTTCATAAGTTGTATAAATGTCTAATCACTTGGTTGTACACCTGAAACTAATATAATATTGTACATCTACTATAAATGAAAAATAAAAACTCATTTTTTAAAAGATGCATGTGGGAATAATACAAAGTATTTATATAAAGTATATGTGAAGTTTATTTCCAAAATGTGGACATGAGTGTTTTTACTTTTAATTTTTTTTGTTAATCCTCACCTGAGGATAATTTTTCCATTTATTTTTAATGAGAGAGGGAGGGAGGGAGGGAAGGGACAGAAGGGAAAAA
>NW_006290305.1:2742318-2743570 GCF_000327345.1 Myotis davidii | reverse complement strand
GGAGAGGGGAGAGGGGAGAGGAGAAGAGACGAGAAGAGAAACATCAATGTGAGAGAGTCACATTAATTGGTTACCTCCTGCATACAACACACCCTGACTGTGGACAGGGAACAACCCTGCAACCAAGTTACCTTGCCCTTGGCCAGGAATCAAACCCACTACCCTTTGTGTGTGAGGGCCAAGGCTCTATCCACTGAGCAACACTGGCCAGGGATAAATGAATTTCTCTCAGTAAAGCTTAAATATTTCTACTATGCTATTATTTTTACAAACTAGCTCTATCAAGATGAAAGTATTGACAAAAGTTGACCTTATATAATATTTTAACCTATTCCACTTAAAATACAACTAATCCTCCAAGGGGAACAGCAGGATTGTTTTAGTTATTCATTTAACCTTCTTTCTTGCTAAAGGTTAAGGGCCTCTGAGTGCTTCATAATTAGTGGTGGTTAATAGAAGACAGGAATGTGATGAAGTTTAGAAAACTAAAACAACAGTGAAAAGGCCACAACTAGAATACTTGAAAATTCGAATACTAAATGGAATTTAGGGTGATACTAAATGTTTTAGTATTTTTAAGTGCTTAGCAATTTTCTTTAACTTTAACCCACAAAACTATTTAAATAATGGCAGCAGAAAAAACTTGTAAAATGGGGATGTAAGCTCCCCTTATACCAGTGATGGCGAACCTTTTGAGCTTGGCCTGTCAGCATTTTGAAAAACCCTAACTCAACTCTGGTGCCGTGTCACATATAGAAATTTTTTGATATTTGCAACCATAGTAAAACAAAGATGTATATTTTTGATATTTTATATATTTAAATGCCATTCAACAAAGAAAAATCCACCAAAAAAATGAGTTCGTGTGTCACCTCTGACACGCGTGTCATAGGTTCGCCATCACTGCCCTATACTATGGATCAGAACTGCTTCCTTGGCAGACAAGTACCCACAAGTACAGGTCAATCACTCAAGAGTTTATAAATATCAGTCTGAGCCACTCCCAGAGGAGAACTGACAGTAATACACTGTTTAAATAAAAGGGGCAAAATACGGATCAGTGATTGCCAAGGGCTGGGGGGAGGAGGGACTAACTACAAGGGAAATGGGGGGAATTTTGAGGGGTGATAGAACTTGATTGTGGGGTTAGTTAACACAACTTAATGTATTTGTCAAAACTCAATTGTAACTCAAGAGGTTGAATTTTACTGTATATAAATTATACCTTTAAAAAATGAAAGAATAAAAGGTG
>NW_006290305.1:2731099-2742295 GCF_000327345.1 Myotis davidii | reverse complement strand
GAAAAATTAAATTACCTATTAAAGCAAAAAAACAAAGTGCATGTCTTTTAAAACAGTATTTTTGCTTTCCCAACTTCAGACCTACCTACATTTCCCAACCATGGTTTGCCAACCACAGATGAAAAATAACTGTTTTTGATTCACAGTTGGTTGAATCTGTGGATGAGAAAACTGTGGATATGAGGGGCCAATTGTAAAGTAAAAAATTATAATGGCTCTAGCCCAAGCATGTCAAACTCGTGGCCCCAGGACCACATGCAGCCCACAACCAATATTCATTAACGATTACTCATTAATTTCAGCCCTTTGTATTCAGCATGTCTCTATCAAAATAAACCTACAGTTCTATGAAAATTAAAGCTTTTGTTTTTTTGCGGCCAACATAAACTTAAATCTTATTTGGCCCATGTAAGCCTTTGAGTTTGACATGCTTGCTCTAGCCTGTGTTGCTCACTGATTAGAGCACCGGCCTGTGTATCAAAGGGTCTTGGGTTCAATTTTCGGTCAAGGGCATGTACTTGGGTTGCAGGTTTGATCCTGAGCCCCAGTCGGGGGTTCGTTCATGAGGCAACCAATCAATGTGTTTCTCTCACATCAATGTTTCTCTCTCTTCCTCTCCCTCTCTACTCTCGCTAAAAATAAATGGAAAAAAATATCCTCAGGTGAGGATTATTCCCCCCCAAAAAATTATAATGGATTTTTGACTGTATAAGGATCAGCACCCTTAACCCCCAAGTTTTTCAAGGGTCACCTGTACTTGATTTTAAGAAACATTAAAGTAATCTTGAGGTAAAAGATCACATAAAAGTTGACCAAATACTTATATATCGCCTCCTTGCTTTCTCTAAAGTCATAATTTTGTCTGGTTTGTATGAGATACATTAAAGAGAAAATTAAAAGTAGAAAACAAATCATAGCAATTTTTATGTACGATAAAAACAGTAGAACTTAAAGTTATGTATTTCAACCACATACCTTGATGAGGGTCCTACAGACCCAGAAAATGAGGAGATTCTGTTTTCCCACCACACGTCCTCTTCCCAACAACACCCTTTCCAATTCAGAAAGGCTGGGGTGAGCCTGGATTACATGTGGAACTAGCAATACTATTCCATCTATCGGAGATCTTACTTCTACTTACCTACACAACTTGTTAGCAGCCTTTTTCTTAATCTGGACTTTATACCAGCGAGAGCTTTGATGGGGCCTTTAACTTACCAAAAGAACTAGGAATCTCCTCTCAAAAGAAAAACAATTTAAGGGCAAAAAGAGGCTCTAGCAATCACCGTTCTGATCCAGTGTAACCTCACTCTCAAAAAGAACCCTGTCTTCTCACTGACAAAAGATTGGCTAAAATCCTTACATCAAGGATTCCCTCAACTTCCTGGTTTTGCTCTGGTTTTACCTCTCTTAACTCTCAATTCTGTTTCTCGGGAATAAGCACCTCTACTATCTCCCAGCCCGACAGTTCTCAAACATTTTAGTCTTAGGATCCCTTTACATTCTAAAAAATTACTGAGGAGTCCAAGGAGCCTTTGTTTATGTGAGCTATAACCTATCAATATTTACTGTATTAGAAATGAAAACTGAGAAATTTTTTATTTAAATAATTTAAAAATAAGATTAGCCCTAGTTGGTTTGGCTCAGTGAACAGAGTGTCAGCCTGAGAACTGAAGGGTCCTGGGTTCGATTCTGGTCAAGGGCACATGCATGGGTTGCAGACTCGATCCCCAGTGGGGGGCATGCAGGAGGCAGCCAATCAATGACCTCTCTGATCATTGATGTTTCTACCTCTTCCTCTCCCTTCCTCTCTGGAATCAATAAAAATATATTTTTTTAAAAATAAGGTTAAACAGTATCAGTAACATTTTTATGGAAAAAATATTTTTAAAAAGAGTGAGATGGGTGATATTGTTTTACATTTTTATAGAACTCTTAAAGGTCATGTTTGATAAAAGCTGGCTCAATCTCATATCTGTTTCTGCAGTCTGGTATCAGTCATAGTCCCATATCCATGCAGCCCCTGAAAACCCCATTGTACACTCTTGAGACTATGAACGTAAAAGGGCAAAGAATGTCTTAGTATTGCTTTAAAAATATTTTCCTCCTAACATTGAATGGGTGTCAGGAAGCCGCCTCCCCAGAGCCTTCCCACAGCCCTTTGAGCACCAACCACTGCTCTAGTTAGTCATCTTCTAGACGTAGTCCTACGTCTGGTTTCAGCAAATACCAACTCTCTAATTTGGACTCCAGTGTCACTGTTTCTTGGTTCCCCTACCACCACCACCACCACCATCACCACCACCACCACCACATATATTGTCTTCCTTAACCTAAAAACAGAAATGAAACAAAACTTCCCACTTAAGCTCTCTCTTCCTTCTAAGTCACCAAACTTCTTGAAAAAATTCCCACTTGCTCTACTGCCCCTCCTTTTTATTACTGTAATTACTAAAGTATATACAGAGACAGTCTAATTTTTTTCTTTTCTTTATTTACTAGAGACCTGTTGCAGGAAGATTCCTGCAAGAATAGGGCTTCCTGAGGCCAGAGTGAAGCAGAGATGGCTGCCTCGCTCCCTCCCGTCTCTGCTGCCTCGCTCCCTCCCATGTCTGCTGCCTCAGCTCCGCTCCCGTCTCTGCTGCCTCAGCTCCAGTCCCTTCTCCGCCGCTTTGCTCCCTTCTGCAGCGCTTGGCTTCCTTCTACGCTCCGTGCCTGTGTATGCAAATTAACCGCCATCTTTGTTGGGTTAATTTGCATATCATTCAGATTGGCTGGTGGGCATAGCAGAGGGACAGTCAATTTGCATGTTTATCTTTTATTCGGGTAGATCGTTGACAGTATTACAGATGTCTCCCATTTTCCTCCCTTTTGCCCCCACCCACTTAGCCTCTGCCCCACCCCTGGCCTTCCCCATACTACTGTCTGTGTCCATAGACTATGCATATATACATATATGTTCTTTGGTTAATCTCTTCCTGGCCCCTCCCCTCTCTTCCCCTCTGAGATCTGTCATTCTGTTCCATGTATCCATGACTATGGACCTATTTTGTTCATCCATTTATTTTGTTTAATAGATTCCACATATAAGTGAGATCAGTCTCATTTTTTTTTTAATCCAAGCAATATAGGTAAATCACCATCCAAAATCCCAATCTCCTCAAAGGTAACCACCACTGTTTACCCTTAAAAAAATACCCCGAACCAATTTTGTAAACTAAATATCAGATTGAAATTTTTATTTGCTTGTGATTTTTCTTCTTTAAGTAGTTATAATATTTTTAAAAACCTCAAAGTTCTGTTTAGATTCCAATTCTTTTGGTGACCAGAGTAAGTTTTAGATAAAATGATAAGGGTTAGGAGATAATTAGGAGATAAAATGAAATGATAATCCTATACAAAGCAAGTACTAAACAATATGTTAAAAGTTGATTTTATGGCTTGCATTGCCATAAGACAGAATAATTAGACTTATGACTCTGCCTTGTATGTAAAACCCTCACATTTCATTACCTAAATACAGATAAATGCTGACTATATTTGTGTCATCTGGCTAAATATAATAGTGTCTTTGGGGTTTACAAAACATTTTCACATATATTGCCTCTTTAAAATTTCACAACCCGTGAGGTTAACAGGGACTATCATTAACATATTATAGATATGAAAGCAAAAGTTCTAAGAAAAAGATTACTTGCTGAAAATTACATAGCTAGAAAGACACACACCAGAAACCATAGACAGAACTTATATCTTTTGGCTCAAGTCAAATCCCACTCCTTTATATCATATTGAACAGTACATCAAAAATCCTCACAACATAAAAATTTTAAGTTCTTGCCTATTTTTATAGGCAATTTGGAAAAAATTATCTCTACTTTCAAAGTTGAATAGAAAATACAAAAAGTGAATTGTGTAACTTTTAAATACAAAAAATAGTAAATTATTTTTGCTCCCTTATCATACAATATAATCCCTTAGGAACCTTGCATTTTAAAGTAACAGTTAAAATTTACTAACACCTGCTTTAACATGTAGATGTATTATAAGTTAGAAAAGTAACTTCTTAAATCCTTACTGGTAAAATTAGGCACTGCTATAAACTCAAGACTTTTAAGACTCCTCATGTAAGAAGGATGCAACAGTTCCTGAAAGGAACACACGCACACACACACATAACTCATTGAGGCTGCCCTTGTATTTCAGTGTTATCCTTGAAATTCCTGCAAGGAGCACCTGGAATTGTGGCAATTCCTTAAATTTCACAATTAGAATGTTAAATTATATACATATATATAAAATTTAACTTATTAAAAATTAAAAATCCTACTTATACAAGTAACAAAGCAATTAATCCATTATTAATCTTACAGAAACACTGTTTCCACATCCCTGTTTTTCCCTGCACCAAGGCAGCTCCATAGGAGTCCAACACATTTAAATTATTCCTTTATTATGACACACAAAGATTGGATTATGAAAAAAACCCACAAACTATTTCAAATTAAGGGCTCTTAATCTTAGCTAACTCAATTCACAAATAACTCAAGAAAAAACTTAAACTATGATTAATCTTATCTTTATATCACACCCTGACATTTTAAAACCATGGACAAGATAATTGAGTTCTTCACATTTTACTCTTCCTTAATGTAAAAGATATACCTGCTCTCAACACATTATTATCAGACCAAAATCCATAGTGACACCGTTAGTACTCAAAGCTAAATTATATAGGACTGCAAAACTGCTTTACTAAGAAATATTTGAGCATTCTCTTACCTCCGTTTCTGTACAGTGTGAATATCCCAATTTACCTGTAATAAAAAAACAAAAAATTACTTTCAGAGGATTTTAGCTTTTTTATCATTGATTAAAAAAATATTTGAGCTACTCTGGCCATGGCTTCATTATATTTATGAAACTATGCAAATAAAAGGTGCTAGAATCACCAAATATTTCAGGTCTTACTTAGAGATTTAAGTTTACATAGGC
This sequence comes from Myotis davidii, assembly GCF_000327345.1. Lineage (NCBI taxonomy): Eukaryota > Metazoa > Chordata > Mammalia > Chiroptera > Vespertilionidae > Myotis > Myotis davidii. The sequence goes on along the minus strand of NW_006290305.1, from coordinate 2,737,300 downwards.
CAATCAGAAAATAATAAAGAAAAAGATGGGAAGGATATGCTTAATTGTAATAAGATCTAAAGAACATACACATCTTTAATATGCATATGTACAAATTAATGAAAGTAAACCCAAAATAATTTTAAAGTCTTGCTTTCTTTCTAAAATATCTTAAAATACTTTTAAAGGGTACCTTTTAAAACTTTTGAAATGCCTGTAAAAATTGAAATGCCTTTTAAAGTACTTAAAAGACTCTTGGACTTTTCCCAAAATATATTTATTTTATTTTATTTTTTCCATCACCATTTAGTCCCTCTATACCCTCTTCCACTCTCACACCCCCAACCACAATCACCACACTGTCATCCATGTCCATGAGTTCTCTCTCTCTCTCTTTTTTCCTTAATCCCTGTAACCACTCCCTCAACACTCACCCCCTACCCCCACCCAAAGAGCTGTCTGCCTGGCTCTCTATCTATGAGTCTGGCTATATATTGCTTGGTAGTTCACTTTGTTCATTAAATTCCACGTATGAGTGAAATCATATGGTATTTGTCTTTCTCTGGCTGGCTTATTTCACTTAGCATAAACCAGTTTAAAGGTACAGTGATCATTTCAATGAAAGCATACATGTTTCAAACTCATATTTTCTTTAATATATCATGGTTGTTTTTCTTTAAGATTAGGTAAAACCATATAATTAATCTAGTAATTCTTTCAATAGAAGATAGCCTAAAGAACTAGAATGAACCATATTTGGCTGCTCCAACATTAATATTTTCTCTTCATCACTGAGACAAACTATCAAAGAACATATACAAGTATATATTTCTGTCAATTTGGGTAACTAAAACATACTTTTAAAATAAAAAAGCTATTTTAAGAGAATAATTTATTAAATAGTTTTAACAGAAGGACTAACACATTTATATTGGGGCCTAAAATTTTTTATTTCCCCAGTCTCCACTTCTCAAGTTCCATTAAGTTCAAATATACATTTAGCCCCACTTCTTTCTTTCCACCAACAGTAGCCTTCTTTTTACCTCTTCCCAGCCTACTACCCCTGCACCTAGCCCACAATGGTTGATCTATTAGCCCAGGGGTGGGCAAACTTTTGACTCGAGGGCTACAATGGGTTCTTAAACTGGACCGGAGGGCCGGAACAAAAGCATGGATGGAGTGTTTGTGTGAACTAATATAAATTCAAAGTAAACATCATTACATAAAAGGGTACGGTCTTTTTTTTTTTTAGTTTTATTCATTTCAAATGGGCCGGATCCGGCCCACAGGCCGTAGTTTGCCCACAGCTGTATTAGCCTGTGATTTTTTAAATGCTTACCTAGAATTTATGTACCTTAGAGTCTACGATGATACCATAAAAAAAATCATAAAAGTTTTTATATGCCTTCCAATTCGTAAAATGAAAAATAAAGTTGAAACCCACAGTTTCTGATAAGCTAATGATCCTAATATGAAATGTTGGCTGAAATCAAAACCAGAAATAAAAGCTATCTATATAAGTCATAATTAAAGATAAAATGAGTTCAATATATATATGGGTTTATGTGGCAGGATTTGATATATAATTATATATATTTACTAGTGACCCAGCACGCGAAATCTCGGGAGACCCAGACCAGCGGGAAATCACGCGAGACCTGGGACCCGGGACCCTAGACCCTGCCGTGCCCCGAGACCCAGACTCAAGTCTCCGCCCACCCACACGTGCCTCGCTGCACATGCAGCCTCCTGGTGACCGGTCTTCGGTCATTATGGCATTAGGGCCCCTGGGTTTTTATAATATAGATTGTTATATAAAACTACATGCTATAAAGTTATAAATATCATATATTATCTTTTTATTTGCTTATATAACTGCTCAAAACATTAGTGCTCTGGCAGATTAATTATACTTAATTACTAAAGAAATGGTAATGAGTTTAACTTAGGAAAGTATTGTGGACAGAACTAGCTCAAGAAGGGAACAAATATTTATTAAGTATCTACTCTGTACAAGGGGAAAATGGAGGGAGGGGAAAGATGGTATCAAGACAAGTTATAATAGAGTAATCTCTTTGACAGTACATGGATGTACATCTTCAGTATAATATATTCTTTTTTTTCTTAAAATAGAGAGGGAGAGAGAAAGAAACATCAATGATGAGAGAGAATCATCGATTGGCTGCCTCCTGCACGCCCCCTCCTGGGGATGGAGGCCGCAACCCAGGCATATGCCCCCGACCAAAATCAAACTCAGGACCCCTTAGTCCGCAGGCCAACGCTCCATCCACTGAGCCAAACCAGCCAGGGCTATATGTTCTTAAGGTAAAGAGAATTACAAAGAAATCTAGAATTTTGTGTAGTAGGTTTGTTGCTGGTAGTAAGTAGTGTTGTTGAAAAATCCTGAAATTATTTTGTTATCTACTGTAGCTCTGAGCAGATAAGTAAATACAGAGATATTGCTGGGCATCATCAATGGAGAGAGAAGGAATATACAAACCAAACATGGGAAGGAGAGGAAATGCCCTGCAGTGGTGAACTAGAACTAGAGATATTACACAACTTCAAAAAAAACCATACATTTCCCAGCTCTGCCCTCCAAATGAAGGAGAAGCAACAACATCCCATTAAGAAAGGGCACACCTAGTCCATTCCCCCTCAAAAGAACCAGGATTCCTTAGGAAACTGGCAATCTATCTATATATAAAAGCCTAAGCAACCGTCCAACCGGTAGCTATGACGCACACTGACCAGCAGGGGCAGGCGCTCAACGCAGGAGTGGAAACCACAAGCATGGAAACATGGAACAGAATGATGAATCTCAGAGGGAAGGGGGGAGGTGGAGGGCGGGAAGAGATTACTCAAAGATCTTATATGCATACTAGAGGCCTGGTGCGTGGGGTCCCTCGGCCTGGCCTGTGCCCTCTCACAATCTGGAACCCCTCAAGGGATGTCAAAGAGCCAGTTTCTGCCGAATCCCCGCAGGCCAGGCTGAGGGACCCCACCAGTGCACAAATCCGTGCACCAGGCCTCAAGCTATAAAATAAGCTGGTACATCTTTTTGCACCAGAAAGTAATGAAGTGCTCAAAGAATGACAGAGTGATGTCAAAAGGACACAAGTCCTATGAAATAAGATTTTTCTAATGACCTCTATTATAAAACTGAAAATGCTCTCCTATAAGAAAACCAAAAGTTTTTGTGAGAACATATAGTATCTTTTGGTTATTCAAGCTGAACTAAGTCATGCAAATATGGAAAGGCGGTGAGTATGAAGCGCTTGACCAACTACACTCTGCCACCCAAATCCCTGCCCAGTCTCTGACCCAGGAATCAGAAAATCCCAATTACATGACAGCAGAGTTTAAAGAAACCTTGGAAATGACCTTGCCTAATCCATTCATGTTATAGATGAGTAATCTGAGCTTGAGGAGTCAAATGACTTGCACAAAATGACAGAGTGAAGAGTAGACTCCAAGGCTCCTAACTTCCTATCATGTATTGCTTGTAGTTGTGTTGTTCTTGCATTCCCACTTGCAGGGGTCAGTGGGGTTAGGGTACAGGATTTCAGGGGTGCCGTCCCAGCTACATACCATTTATAACAGGGAAAATATTCATTATTTAAATTAGAAACTGCCAGTATAGCACCAAAGAATTTTCATTTGAAAATTTTTTAGTTTTCCTTCAAAAGTTAGCCACTTCTCTTACCAGAACCAGACCTGAAAAGTCCCTCTAAACTCAGAATCCCATGGTGTTATTTTCTACAATTCCAGTAACCTAAGCTGATGGTAGGCCTAATTAAGATTTCAAATTATTAAATGTAGTGAATTAGTTCTTTCAATAAAATAACTTCATGATTTTACTGATTTTTATTAGGTTGAGTTTAGTCATAAGGTTAGATTAACTATGTGATGACATACAATGCCAGGAAATATCTGAAATTATATTTAAACATTAAGTTTCAAAATGTTTCCACATTGTCAAAGGAATTAAACACTAGGTAGAAGGAAAACTTACATAGCAAGGCAAAACTTCAGAGTTTCTCAAAAGTTATGAGCATTTTGCCCTAGGTAGTTTGGCTCAGTGGATAGAGCACCAGCCTGTGGACTGAACTGTCCCAGATTCGATTCCGGTCAAGGACACATGCCCGGGTTGCGGGTTCAATCCCCAATGGGGGGCGTAAAAGAGGCAGCCAATCAATGATTCTCTATCATTGATGTTTCTATCTCTCTCACCCTTTCCCTTCCTCTCTGAAATCAATTTTTAAAAAGTTATGAGCATTTTAAAGGTGTAATAAAGTTGTTTTAGACCCTTCTTTTTGACTCATTTTGAAACATCTGATATGCTCTTAAGATTTACTAGACAAGTTCCCAGGAAACAGAAAAGCCAATGTCTTCATATAAATTGCTATAGAATGGCTTTACGAAACAAACTAGTCCTAGTATAAAATGTCTGTCATAAAGAATTCATAAACAAAGGATGTACGTGTGTGGCCATGTGAACAAATGTGGCAAGAGTGGAGGTCGCCAATATGCAAGTGGATGTGTGTGTTGAGTGGGAACCAGCATGAAAGTGAGTGAGCAAAAAGTGGGTATGGCCACCAGTATGTAAGCAAGTGTGTGTAAGCAGGTTCAGAGTAAGAAAGCATAAAAAAGAAAGTAAGCAAGCTTTGGCTTATTAGTGCCAGTCATCTTCCTAAGGACTACCGTCTAGCCCTTGGACCCAGTATCAGTGACTAAACCAACTACCAGGCTTCCCCAGCACAGACCACTTAATGGCTCTGATTTACAGCTACTAGAGGCCTGGTGCACAAAATTCATGCACTTGAAAGGGTCCCTCAGCCCAGACTGTGCCCTCTCACAGTCCAGGAGCCCTCAGGAGATGTCCAAGTGATGGCAGGGAACGGGCCTAAGCTGGCAGTCAGACATTCTTAGCACTGCCTTGGAGGTGGAAGAGGCTCCTGCCACTGCCACTGCGCTTGCCAGCCATGAGCCCAGCTCAGGGCTTCTGGCTGAGCAGCACTCTCCTTGTGGGAGCACACTGACCACCAGGGGGCAGCTCCTGTGTTGAGTGTCTGCCCCCTGGTGGTTAGTGCGTGTCATAGTGACCGGTCGTTCAGCTGTTCAGTTGATTTGCATATTAGCCTTTTATTATGTAGGATTATCTGCCCTTTCTGACTATGCTCATCAGATGAGCAAGCTCTGTACCTGGACTTCTTGAGGAAGGCTGACTGCTTTGCAGAACTAACACCCCGATTTATGTCCCTCCATGAAGTTAGGCCTCATCTATATCACTGTCACCCCCCAATAATCTAGGAGTAAGTTTGGTCCAGATCCCAACATTGCATGCACTAGAGTAAATAAGCATGTTATAACTGACCCTGCTCTAAAATGAAAGTTTTAAATATGTTTTCTTAATCATTAGTGTTATTTTTCCTCTTTCTAGTCAGCAAACTTAATTAACTAACTTCCTATCATCTCACAGAACAAATATCATGTAATGTCAAGTATATTCCACTGAAAAATAATTACTTCAGTTTCAGTATAACTTTTTTCAACAAAACTCAAATATATCTTTATTTATGTAATTTGGCAACACTCAAAGCTTGTACTTACTGCAAATGGCTTTCCTCTCCTGTACCAATTTTAACTGGATTAGTAGTGGTTGTCCAGAATGCTACCTTCATAAAAGTTCTGAGGCAAACAAGAGGTGGGAGGTGACTGTGTCCATTTAGCAACATCTGCCACAGGAACAAAAGGGAGTGACAGTGCTGAGGCCACATTTCTGACAGTCCTGTGCTAGGGACAGTATGATGGAAGTTGTGGTTCTTTCCATAAACAGTGTATATTTGATTAAAATTTTCCCATGTGATATTATGCCCCAAAAATGAAACCTCAAAAATACACTGACTGCACAGCACTATATCATCTTTCCCAAGAGCAAGAACTTGGAGGGGTACCTCCCCCACACCAAACCATAAAAAGTAAATGCCAATCCCAAATGTTCTCATATTTCCTGTCAATTGAAGAATTCTAGTTTTCATGCATTTTGTACATACCACTGTGTATTCTTTGAATCTCCTCTGCCACTGTGGCATCTGATCATGTGTGAGACCATCCGAGCCAAAAGGAACCCTGTCAGAGAGTTACCTCAGGTACTTGTATCCCCAAAGTTAAGGTCCTTTAGATACAGCACCATAACTGCCATCCATATCCACTTATCCA
>NW_006290305.1:2721681-2730612 GCF_000327345.1 Myotis davidii | reverse complement strand
CTGGCGGACTAAAGCAGGCTTCTGGGGTTTTGTTTAGCTTCTATATTTGTTACATAGTTGCTTAGAGTTGTAGCTCAGAGGCCTGCAGTGGCAGGCGGGGAATGTTGGAGTCCTCCATCACTGAAGCAAGCAAGCCTCATGTTAGTTTCAAGCTGCCTGGCTGCCGGCCGCCATCTTGGCTGCCAGTTAATTTGCATATCTCGCTGATTAGCCAATGGGAAGGGTAGCAGTCGTATGCCAATTACCATGTTTCTCTCTTATTAGATAGGATCCTCTGTCAAGATTGTGTATATTCTAAAAACGACATAGGCATACATTTTTATTTAACCATTAATCTAATAAAAGAGAAACATGCAAATTAACCGTAACTTCGCTACACCCCAAGCCACCCCCACCAGCCATCAGAGCAACTATATGCAAATTAACCCAACCAAGATGGCGGCTGGCAACCACAGAGCTGGCGCAAGCAGGAGGCTTGGTTGCCCCGGCGATGGAGGAAGCCAAGCTTCCTGCCTGCCCTGGCTGGCTCTGGCCTCCACTGAAGGCAACAAAGTTTCAATTATAGAAGATAAATAAACCTCAGATACCTGCTTCCAGCCAGCATCCCAGAATAAAAAAAAAGAAAAAGAAAAAAAGGAGAAGTTGGGAGCTTCAGTCACCCCCAGCCTGAAAACAGCCCTCAGCCCCTCACCCAGGCTGGCCAGGCACCCCAGGGGGGACCACCACCCTGAAGGGGCTGTGGCCAGCCTGCAAACAGCCATCAGCCCCTCACCCAGGCTGGCCAGGCACCCCAGCAAGACCCCCCTCCCTGAAGAGGGTGTGGGCAACCTAAAAACGGCCCTCAGCCCCTCACCCAGGCTGGCCAGGCATTCCAGCGGGGACCTCCACCCTGAAGGGGGTATGGCCAGTCTGAAAACGGCCTTCAGCCCCTCACCTAGGCTGACCAGGCACCCCAGCGGGAACCCCATCCTAATCCGGGACACCCTTCAGGGCAAACCAGCTGGCCCCCACCCATGCACCAGGCCTCTACCCTATATAATAAAAGGGTAATATGCAAATTGACCCTAACAGCAGAACAACTGGGAATGACTAGTCACTATGACGTGCACTGACCACCAGGGGGCAGATGCTCAATGCAGGAGCTGCCCCCTGGTGGTCAGTGTGCTCCCACAGGGGGAGCGCTGCTCAGAAGTTGGGCTCATGGCTGGCGAGCGCAGTGGCAGGAGCTTCTCTCGCCTCCGTGGCAGCGCTAAGGATGACATCCCGCTAGGGCTCCCGGACTGTAAGAGGGCACACGCTGGGCTGAGGGCCCCCCTAGTACACAAATTTCATGCATTGGGCCCTCTAGTATATATATATATATAAAGAAATACCTTCTTTCTGTAACTAACTTCACAAGTTATACATTTTTACTATACCTATGAGTAAAATATTAAGTTCTTTAAATTACAAATAGAATATTTATATCATCAATCACAAAAGGTCAGAGTTAAAGAACTATCATTAAACAAATTTTTAATGAACTTTAATAATTTCTAACCAATAAAATTTAAATTTATACACATCAGCAATAAATAGGCCAACTATTTCATGTAATCTTACAGATCTCAAATGACATTGGTTCCAAGAGTTCAGAGGGAAAGTCATATTTACATTTATATTATTAATGACAAAAAGCCTCTGTTCAGTCCCCAAAGGATTCAAAGAGTCTAAATTAAATTATAAGTGAATATCATATAAAGCAAGTTAGAAAGTGGTAAAGTGAAGGAAAAATCTAAATTCCAGAATACATAATATTTAGCCAAAACCGATAAAATATATTTTAAAAAATTAAAAAAAAAGAATACATAATATTTATATAGAAATCATTTAAAACTACAAATGGTGGCCAAACACTAAACATTCCTTGACATTCTACTAGACCAGTGGTTCTCAATCTTGGTTGCACATTAGAATCACCTGGGAATCTTTTTAAAATCCTGATTTCTGGGCCTCATCCTCCTGAAATTCTGTTTCTTTGTTACTAATGTTGTGGCCTCACCCCATAACAAAAAAACAGAATTTCTGGAGGATGAGGCCCAGAAATCAGGATTTTAAAAAGATCCCCAGGTGATTCTAATGTGCAGCCAAAGTTGAGAACCACTGTACTAGACTCTCCCTAGCCTAGCCCATTACAATCTATGCTAAAAATCTACAGTAACTAAAATCTAATGGTAATATGAAGGCTGATACTTCCGATTGTTTCAGCCTCGAGAATCACTCTGCGGACTTTCACACATGTACGGGAGACTGTTGCAGAAATTCTTTATCAATCCTGAATCAAAGTACCCTGAAATACTCTTTTTACAAAGGGAAGAAATGCTCAGTGAGAAACGTGTATGTAGTATGTATTAGTTGACAAAATGCCCTCACATCAATGTCCTCATTTGGTTCTTACAAAAATTTTGTAAGGGCTGGACATATACTATTTCCATATGACAGATAAAGAAATGGGGAGTCAGCTCTGACCGGTATGGCTTGGTGGTTAGTGTCGGCCTATGCACCAAAGGGTCAAGGGTTCGATTCCTAGTTAGGGTGCAGGCAGGAGGCAACCAATCAATATGTCTTTCTCACATCCATCTCTCTCTCTCCCCCCTCTCTTTTTTCTCCCCTTCTCTCTTTTCTCCCCCTCCTTCCTCCCTCCCTTCCATTCTCTCTAAAAATCCATGGAAAAAATATCCTTGGGTAAGGTTTAACGAAAAGAAAGAAATAGGTAGTCAGAAAGTTTACATGACTTGCCTCAGGTTATGACTAAGTGATGATAACAAGAGTCAGAGCCAAGAGTCAAAACCACTTTTGCAACCAACTCTTATGTTCTTTCCATGTTACCATGTGACATTAAACAACTGATTGGCAACCTTCTAGAAGAGCAAAGGCATGTGGTAAGAATCAACATGACTCCATAGAAAAAATATTTTTCCAGGCCAATTTTAATGTCCAACAAGTATAAGTCATCATCTTCCCGCCCTATCCTGCCCCTCCTGTCTTCCCTACCATCCAGGCACTAGGGCAGAAAATCTGAAAGCCTTCCAAGATTCCTTCCTCTTTCTCACAGCAAAAACTAAAGAGCCATGTTCTGTTCTATTTCCTAAATCACTCTCAATCTAACTTTTCGTCTCCATTCCTACTGCCCTCATTCAGAGCTTCATCATCTCAGGTCTGAACAGCCATAACACTCCTAACTGGTTTGGCAACTTAAAGGCTACTGAGACCTAATAATAGAATGAGATGCCTATGTGTCTTTGCCCTCAGTTTTACCCAGTTCAATCCATATTCTACAAAGCTCCCACTAATCTTTCCAAAAAGAGTAATCTGCTTACATCATTTTCCTGCTATAATCCTTACATGGCTACACACCACCTATACAGACTATAAATACAAGCTCCGTGGTGTGGCACAAAAAAAGTCCTTCACAGCCTCATCCTAGCCAACATACCTCACCAGCCTGTCTCATTCTCCACCACTCCCACACACATCCTATGCTCCGGGCGCAGTAGGTGCCCACTGCATAGAAGACAAACAGGTTTAACCTCATGTGCCAACTCCAAATAATTGGTAGTGATTGCCTGAAGCACCCTGTTAAGAACTCTGAAGCTGCTTATAAATTTAGCAGCAAAAATGCAATCACGGATTAAGCAGTGTCTGCTTTTGATATGGGGAAGTGGATGCTGTTGCCACACTGCATGCATTACTGTTGTGTGTTTTTTTTTTTTAATACTTCTTCCACATTTCTAATCCTTTGTGCTTACTACTGCTTCTGCTTAACATGTCCTTTGCCTTTTACCCCACTGCTCATCCTTGAAGACCTCCAGAAAATAGATCTCTGTGAAACCTGTGTAACATCACACCAAGCAGAGCAAATCATTCTCTCCCCTGGGCTCACATAGTTTTCTGTGCATGTCTCTACTGTTTGGAATTATTGTACTGTAAGTATTAGTTTATGCACCAGTGATCATCCTGAAGGTATGGGTGCACTTTCATCCTCTGTATCTTCAACATCTAGTAGAGTGCACATCAGTGTTTCTCTCTCTCCTCTCTCTCTCTCTCTCTCTCTCTCTCTCTCTCTCTCTCTCCCCAATCTGAACTGATAACTAAAATATCTTAATTTTGCAAATGACCATCTGAACATATTATTAAAGCTCCTCCCAGGAGCCTAGAAAGGGCCTGTGTAAATGAGTGGGCTTTGAGTTGAAGCTGCATTAGCTTCATGATAAATGTACCATTGTGTTTATGTCTTATTTTCTCTTCTTTAATGACTAGAACTATTTATGTTTACATCAACCATGGAAACGTAAACACTGCTTGCACATAGTAGAAACTCAATGCATGTTTTTCTTTTCTTTTTTTTTATTGTTTAAAATATTACGTGTCTCCTCCCACCCCACCCCATCCTATCCCTGAGGACAAGCCCCCACCACCCCCGTGTCTGTGTCCTTTGGTTATGCTAATATGCCTGCCTCAATGCATGTTTTTAAGACTGAACCAAACCCACATACTTGGACATATTGTTCAAATGAAATAATTCTTACCTAGTATAGTAACTGAAAAGCATTTCACCAATCCCCTAATAATGTCATCCACCCCCAACCTCTACCCTAAACACACACATCATTTCAAGTGTTCCTTTCATTTAATGATCAGGATGCAGACACTTGGGAAATATACCAAATGAAAACAAAAAAATAATGTTTTTAAACATGATTTCACTATTTCAACCTTCTCCACAAATATTATTTCTTTCAAATCAAATAGTATATTATTCCAAAACCCTTTCCCCCACCAAATTAGCATGAAGCTGATAAGCTTGACTGATCATATCCCCTTTTCAAACTCCAAACAAAGCCTGAATGTTCTCGACACCAAGGGAATCCTTTATTAGTATGCACGCAGGCTTCCATTGTTCCTCCTAGGAAAACCTGTCACCAATCTTAAGGTTACTTTAAATCAAGATATGATCATAATTTTTTAATGTTCTTTACACATTTAAAGCTAAAGGTACATCAAAAATTTTGAAACCAAAATTTGAAAAAAGTTATTTTTGTTAGATGGATATTTAAGCCCAAGAGGCTGCTGAGTCCATACAATGAGTCTCATCTCTAATACTACTTTATTAATAATTCTTCATGGCATCCCAGGAAAAAAGTGTTCTAATCTTGTGAAGATCTGGAATACAACCTAAATTCCATTAATGACTACTTCCTAAAGAATGTGTATACCAAAATGTGTTTAAATGCCAGTACACTGACAAACAGCAGTTTGTATTCCAAGAGGCTGAATGTCTTTAACTCATCAGTCATGGTATAAAAGTGAAAACTTCACTTTTGTGAAAACCTGTATGTAATAAACTTTTACCAAACAAGAAGGTCATATTATGACTAAGAGTACATAAACATTGGGAGCATTTAGATATTTATAACATCATTAGCAAGCCATACAAAATTATCAACTTAAAAATTAGCCGCTATCTTTGGTCAAACATTTAACTCACCCCTAATGGCATAGCAGGGCCAAACCAAATGATTTCGAGGGCTTATACAGCCCAGCCGGACGTTCCCCACCCCTAGTATAGGGCTCTAAGTTGTATCTCACTGCTAAATAAAATTATTCTTCATTGTTTTCTTCCAATATTGGTCTCACTTCCATGCTTCCCACACGTTTCATCATTTTTCTATTTTTTTACAATATATTTCTAATTTCTTAATTCAAACTGAATGTGAATATTCTGGGTGTATCAATAATGTTAAAAGTAAGCAAGAACTAAAGTCTATTACTACTACATTAAATTCCAAAACAAGTCAAGAAAGTGTTTGAGGTGCTATTTTTTTCTATGGCACTAAGTGGAGTAAAGTTGCTAATAGGGGTAAGAATCAATAGTACTCATTCATTCAACTCAACAGCAGCAAAAGCAGCGGCCAGCTGAAAATTTCACTCAATTGAGGATTACAGACAGGATCCATTTCTCCACACTGAACACATTTTGAGCACCACCCATCATGTATTTTGCTAGACCAGTGGCTCTCAATAGGGGATTATTTTGCCCCCACGGACATTTGGCCATGTCTGGAGACTTTTTTTATTGTCCCGACTAGGGGGAGGTGGTGGACAGTTATTAGCATATAGTGGGTAGAGACCAGGGATTCTTCTAAACATTCTATGCAGGCACAGGACAGCTCCCACAACAACGAATTATTCAGACTAAATGTCAATAGTGCCAAGGCTGAGAAACCCTGACCCAGACATTTGTCCCAAACAGCTGGATCAGAGGCACCATGGTGGAGTGAAAGGACCGCAGGGTGAGGGGAGGACCGGAGGACCTGCTCCATACGGAGAAGTGTGTTCATCACGTCACATGTATTATCTAACTGAAACTTCTATTCTGTGAAGAAAGCGATCTCATTTTACAGATGAGAAGACTGAACTCAAGGTCACTCAGCTAGGAAGAGGAGGAATCATGATCCGAATTCAAACCAAATTTGTTTCATTTCACAATATTACAAACTTTAGAGGTTAAAAGACTCGAATTTGATTCAAAGAGGTACCAATATGAATTTGAGCAAGTCACCCAATTTCCCTAAACCTCCATTTAGAAAATAACTCAATGAACTGCACGTGAAAATATAAGTGCTTTTAATTGCTGACAACATATAATCATCAATGGGGAAAAAACTGCTTCTCAGAATGAAGATGTCACAATGACCATTTTCCCTTAAAAACAGAATTTATACAAATGTGCACAGTACCAAATTAAACAGCATTTTTAAGAATCAGAATTAAATGTTCAGAAGACATTGTGCCTTCCATAGCCATGCAACTACTCTTAAAACCTAGAAGGAAATAAACTGTCTAATCTAATCTTTTATATGAACTTTTTAAAGATTAAATTAAATGACCCTAAAATGCTCAAGACTATAACAACTTTGTTTGAGCTCTTTCCACAATTGGTAGCAGAGGTCATGAGCCAAACTACGAAGGAAGAGGATGGATTACAGGTGTATTACTACTGCTGCAGGAAAGAACTCTACTATTCTCTCCATAAAGGTGGTACATTACATTGAGGTCAACATACTACCATTCATATTAATGATGCAAAAATTTTCATCTCAATATAAGGTTTTGATTAAAAAAAACAACACCTACCACCAGAATCCAAGTCTTTGACAACTAAACTACTAGTAAGTCCACAAACATAACTTAAACTACTCTTCAGTATTAAATTCAAGAGACAATTTGTGCCTTCAGAAAATCCCCACTACCAATGCTGCATCTAAAAGCAGGTTGCACACAACCATCTCCCCTTGAAACACTGGTTCTCAAGGCACAGCTTTGCTTTATTTTATAAATGTATCTTTTCATATCATACAATATATTGTAAATAAATTATAATTCCAAGTATACCCCACTAATATAAAGTCCAAGTTTAAACACAATAAATAGATCAAATAAACTAAAACTTTTTGAAATAATTTCAAAAGAATCACAAAGGCTAGCTTTAAATAAAAAAAATTCTAGTCCGCCCCCTTGGCTCAGTGGTTGAGCGTCAACCTATGAACCAGGAGGTCACCATGTGATTCAGGTCAGGGTACAAGCCTGGGTTGCTGGCTGGATCCCAAGTTGGGGTTGTGCAGGAGGCAGCCTATCACTGATTCTCTCTCATCACTGATGTCCCTCTCTCTCTCCCTTACTCTCTGAAATCAATAAAAAATATACTTTAAAAATTATACCTGACACTAAAAATAATTAACAAGTGTTCTACTGGAATTGAAAAGACTGACAACATAATCTTGAATCCTCTTTATTTAATCAATTTAGAGAAGGATTTTCATTAAATGTCATTTTACCGACTAGTTCTGAATTACATCTTTCACCTTAAGCATTTTGACACTTCCATCAACTTCCTAAAAGAGAGGGTGGATTTTTTTTAATGTTTTTATGAGTTGACTCTCAAAAGACGGAATTAGCGTAAAACTGATAGGAGAAACTATTATCCACCTCCTCCTCGTCATCAATAAATATGTGAGTAAGCCCCAGCTATGTGTGATGTGTGATAATCTGGAGAATTCACATTACACAATAACCTAAAACCCACTTTACCTATTTATCTGCTATCCTGTCTACTTTTTACTTTATAAGACTTATTTTCATCACAACAAATTTTAATATACAGGTAAATAGGAGTTAATTTACAACTTTCAGGTACTAAAGAAATCGTTATTTAGTCTCATCTTCAATATCTACCAAGATAGCAGAATTCTCCTCGGGACTCAGATTTCTTTACATTTCCAAACCGAAAGAATATTGTGGCCAATTTTTAAAAAATACTATTAGAACACTACTCATTCGGAAAGGTGTCATTTTCCTGACACCCGATTAACGATCCTTGACAAGATCGCTGGTGAGCCTTTTACAGCACCTACCACAGCACAAACACAAACACAGGTGCGCCGCCAGGCCCGGGGAGTGAAGAATCTTTTTCAACAGCACCAAGCAGGTTAGGTACACAGGCCTGCATGGAATCAGCTTTGCCGTCTGTCTCCTCCTATAGAATCAGATCTCTAGCCTAGACAGATAGACTCAGGATGTCCTCACACTTCTAAGATATGCTTTGTGCCCAACCCAGCACTACAGCCCCAGCATAACTATTTTTTATAGTTTGAGAGAGAGAGGTCACTGTCCCCTCTGCTTGTCTGGCTTCTTCCACCAGGAAAGTGTAGAATCATGTGCCGTTGAAACTATAAGCACATCAGTGATCTCCTAGAGCTGTGGTTTTCACATTTCTTTCATTTATTTGTAGCAGAATTTGAGTGTGGAACTCCTACACGTGGAACAGATATTAGATGGAGTACTCTCCAGCCCCCACCCCATCTGTGCCCCTCTTCCAGGGATGCAGAGAGA